>NC_060256.1:89518109-89827571 GCF_921293095.1 Ischnura elegans | reverse complement strand
CATGTGTTTTTTTTGCGGGTAAGTTTTATTACATTTAGATGTAAATAAAAAAACCTACCACGGTCCCACGTTAGAGTATTTTGGTTTCGACATATTACGGGCATTAGAAAACGAAGTTTTCCCGAGTAAGGGGAAGGTGTCCCTAAGTTGGGAAAACATAAAAAATAAAAAAGAATGGTGGTTTAACAATTCCTTAAGCCTGAATCACACCATCATTTGTATCGTCCCTCTTAGTAATCACTCGAACAATCGCTTTTCGCGACCGAAAAAGTGATCGCTTCAGTGATCATTTTACTGAATCACACAGTCCTTCTCGCCGTCGCTTCTCGCATCATTTCCAATATCATCAATGAGGTTGTAAATATCAGGAGGGGGCACCACTGTTTCGAGCGTGGAGCGAAGTGTGGCAGGAATGGTGCTGGGTGCTTGGTTAGGACAAGCCACGCCCACTTTGAATTCCAAAACATTGACAATCCCACCAGGGTCAATGCTTACTAATTGGCGTGATTTTTCGTGATAAGTCGGTAATACATTATAATAAACTATGAAACGCAAAATTTAAACCTTTTTTTCTTACTGCATAGGCAGGCTTCGCGAATTTATGATTCAATCATCTTTTCCCAGGGATAAATTATAATCAATCACCACAGTTACGTTCGCAAATCAGCTGAGCTGATTGTAGAACGTAACCATATCTAACGATTTGATCGTTGGATCATTCTTCCCCATAGAATGATCTTCCAAGATCGTTAGACTATTAATGGCTTGCCTGGTTTCGCTTTAAGTAGAGCTCTCTTCGCTTCTATAGCGTTGTGGTGTTTTCCCCTCTCCCGTTCCTTCCGCTCCTATCCTCTCCCAGAGGCGTCGTCGGGCTCCTATCGCGGCGACGCCTCTTTTCTTTTCCCTTCCTCTCCTCCCCCTTCCCGGCTGATCGGGCGTATAAGCCACTGGCTTGGTTGCCGACCCCGGTGCGTTGTATCCCTGAAGGGTTCGTCTTGAACCCTCATACTCTTTGTAGAACGTAACCATTTACCGATTTGATCGTGGGATTGTTCTTCCTCATAGGATAATCCTCCAAAGTTGTTAGAATAGAAATGGCTGATGCCTGGTTTCGCTGATGGTAGGACCCGCCCGGCTTTTGACGGTGCGGGATTCCTCGTCCCTTCCTTTCCTTACCTATCCCGTCCCAGGAGGCGTCGTCGGGCTCCTATCGCGGCGGCGCCTCCTTCCTTTTTCCTTCCTGTCCACCCCCCTCTGGGTGCAGAGGTGAAAAGCTCGCGCTTACAGACCCTGCCCCCGGGAGTGTATCCTCGCGAGCCCGACCTAGGGTTCCATTTTGTAGAACGTAACCGTGGTGTTTGAATTCTACGAGAGTAAGAGAGTAACTAGTCATTTACCTGCTCTTACACTGATATTTAATTTTATTATAGCCAACTGAAATCTAACAAATACAGTAATAAAGTATATTTTATAGGGTATCCTCACCAGTGAAGTTGCTAACAGACAAAGAGTTTATACATTAATATAAGATTCGCGAATGATGAGAAAAATCCAATGACAATCAGCGGCGAAATACTAATGATTATGGTAGCATTTTTCACTTAATGTAGTTCATTTTCAGAACAGAACTTATCCACCTCAAAATATCAGTTGGAGACCAAGTTCAAAAATTTTCAAACTTAAATGGTGGAACTTTGACCACGCCAAAAGCTCGGAAACAGCGCCTCTATATAATTACAACCTCCTTGGATGTCACAGCTCGTTGTAATAGCAAAATAATAACGTAGGTATTTGTGTTTACCAATGTCGTTACCACGATTGTCAAACGTTGTGCTGCAATTGATCCATACGGGAATGCGTTCTGATTGGCTGATATGGTGTTTCAGGGACGGTTTCAGCGACGGAAAAAGCGACCAGACGAGTGATGAAAAAAGTGATAGGAATCCTCATCATTGAAGTGATCGCTAAAAACAATCGCGCGCGACGATCATTTCCAAGTGATTACTCGATTGATCGCTGAATTGATCTCTCGAAAATGACGAAAAAATGATCGTGTGATTCAGCCTTTATTTTGAAAGTGCAACGGTTATTCAGAGTTCTATTTTAACGTCTACAGTTTGTGATTATATCCCACGGTATATCTGTTTATGTTAGAACGTCAACTTTGTCCCAAATTGTAATTATGTACTCGATACTACCATGTGCCAGTATTTTTTAGCCAATCCTAATTCTTAAGTATACCAAAAACTAAATGAAATAATGAAATCATTCCTAGATGTAGAATGTAGTTTGTTCCGCGACCTATAAAAGAGGCTATAATGACAGCTTTAGGACTGGTAGTGTAACTCACTAGCTTATGTATTCCTTAATGCATGTTTCTGAATCTGTCCAGTGTTTCTAACAGCAAGTTACACATGTTATATCTCGATAGGCAGATTGCCGTCATAAATGGGGTATCTACGTCTACATCTACATAATACCCCGCAAGCCGCCTAAAAGGCGTGTGGCAGGGGGTGTTAGGACACCAGCCGTTTACAGCTATAAAAAAAATGAAGGGCTCTAACGAGGTTGGGACTAGCGTTTATTAAAGTCCTTTATGATTCGGGGCAAAACGAATTCGCATATTTATCCGTTCGGCAAAACATCTCTCTTAATTTATCGCTTCTATCGGACCTGGAAATATAGTGTGGCTCTAATATTATGTTCTCTGTGTCACTCTTAAAGATATCTATTCTCAATTGTTCAAGCAATCTAAGCCTAGCGCGCAGCCTGCGAATCTCCAACGGCTCCCTAATTCGCTTAACATATGGGTAACACTGTCTGTACGCCCGTAGCAGTTTTTGACGAAACGCGCAGCCTTCCTTTGTATTTTATTCAGTTCGCGGTTTAAGTCTTTCTGCACCGGATCCCATACGCTCGCTGCATATTCAAGGTGCGGTCGGACGAGAGCGAAATAGCACCTTTCTTTTACTTTCTCATTCGAAAATCTTCCCATAATACGCTTGACGAATCCTAATTTCTTCAGCGCTATGCCGCAAATATTCTTTATATGTGTTCCCCACGTGAGGTTCGAGGTTATCGTAACTCCCAGGTACTTCACTTCGTCTGCTGCCTTTATGTTAATGCCATCCACTGCATAAACATGGTTAGAGTTAGACGAATTCCGCAAGAAATGTATCGCCATGCATTTGCTCAGATTAAGTTTGAGTCCCCACTCTTGGCTCCACAAATGAACGTTGTTTAAGTCAGATGATAGAATTTCATAGTCAGAGTGATCACTAATTTCGCTATAGATGACATCGTCGTCAGCAAATAAACGTATTTTACTGCTAATGCGGGAGTAAAGATCATTAATGTATATAATGAACAACAGGGGGCCATTTACGCTTCCTTGTGGAACACCTGATGTAAATTTTACAACATCGGAGTTAATTCCATCAAGAACAACTTTTTGTTTACGATCTCTGAGAAAGTCGCGTGTCCAGTTTAAAACTGTCTCGTTTAATCCGCATGACTGTAATTTGTATAAAAGTTTGTTGTGAGGTACAGTGTCGAAAGCTTTCTTAAAATCTAGAAATAGTGCGTCAACTTGTCTTTTCGATTCACCAGATTTTATAACGTCGTGAAGAAAGAGGGCGAGCTGTGTTTCGCATGATCTACCTTTTCGGAATCCGTGCTGACAGTCATGGAGGAAGTTACGTCTGTCCAAGAAAGTCATGATATTGCTAACGACGATATGCCTGCCAAACACCCTAGAGGTGGCTCGCAGGGTATTATGTAGATGTAGATGATACGCTCAAGTATCTTGCCTATAATCGATGTCAATGAAATCGGACGGTAGTTGCCTGGGTCATGTCTGTTTCCCTTTTTGAATATGGGTGTAACGCTTGCAATTTTTCAGTCTGGCGGTAACTTCCCTTCGGAGAGTGACTTCTTGAATATGATCTCTAAGTAAGGTGCGATCTGTGGAGCTAACACCTTGAGGACACGCGCGGGTATTCCCTTCGGACCCGGAGATTTACTATTCTTAATCGATTGTAGTTGTTTAGTTATCCCATCACGCTGTATAGATATTTCTTCCATCGATTCCTCAGTATATGGGATGTCTAAATTGAATTGAGTGTCATCAGTAGTGTATACACTTTCAAAGTGGGAATTTAAAGTGTTAGCTTTGTCAATATTTTCGGTGACAAGTTTACCAGCTTTATCAAATAACGAATCTACGGTTGAATGTTTTCCCTGAAGCTCTCTCGCGCACGACCAAAAGGATTTCGGATTTTCTTCGAGTAATTCACCGAGTACTTTTTTCTTAAACTTTCGCATTGCAGTTCGCATTGATTTCTTGGTCATTGAGCGTTGTGCAGCGTAACTCTCTTTAGCTTCAAGTTCCTTCGATTTATTACGTGACTTAATGGATTTTCTGTACGAGTTGTCTAGTTTTCCCTGTTTCCTTAGTTCCCTTCTGACATCGTTATTGTACCAGCGAGGTTCCTTATTATCACATTTCAGTTTTTGCGGAATATGTTCGTTGATCCCTTGGCGCAGAATTTCTGAGAAGTTTTTCCATGTTACGACTGTGCTTTGGTCCTTTGATGTAACTACGAAT
Source organism: Ischnura elegans (assembly GCF_921293095.1). Lineage (NCBI taxonomy): Eukaryota > Metazoa > Arthropoda > Insecta > Odonata > Coenagrionidae > Ischnura > Ischnura elegans. The sequence continues at coordinate 89,822,965 of NC_060256.1, read as the reverse complement.
TTTTTGTAGGAGTCATTAAGCATCTCGCCAAATTTTGTGAAGTTGCATTTATCAAATAAGTAAATATTGCGTTTTGGTTTTACGGCTGACACTACATCAACTTTAAACGTTGCAAAGATTACTCTGTGATCGCTTATACCGTCAATAATATCGACTTGTTTTATCAACTTAGGATAGCTTACTGCTAAAAAGTCTAATATCTTATTTCCTCTCGTAGGCTTGTCAACTACTTGGGCGAGAGAGTGATTTGCAAGTATGATGAGTAATACCTCGCTGATTTCTCTATTCCTTGAATCCGTAACAGTGTAAGTATCCCAGTTTATGGATGGAAGATTAAAATCTCCCCCGATTACTATTACACTATTACTGTCTCTCTGAGTAAATGCGGATATTTGATTTTCTAGAAGGTAAATAATATCGACTTCGGAGTTCGGTGGTCTATAAAAAGAGCAAACTTGAATACTCCTTTTGTTTCGTTGTTTAATTTTACACCATACGCTTTCTATTTCGTTGTCAATTATTTCGTGGGCGGCGCTGAGTAAATGTGATTTAACTGCTATAAAAACTCCGCCACCTGTTCTATTGCGTCGATCGCATCTGTAAATTTTATATTCTGGAGGAAAAACTTCGCTGTCACTTATATCTTCCGTAAGCCAGCTCTCTGTCCCCATGACCACGTCTGCGTCCTGAAAAATATGCTCGATTTCGGCGCGCTTGTTTTTTACGCTATGGCAATTAACTACAACAAGGTTAATATCATATTTTGTAGTTAGAGTTTCGGTTGGTTCTTTTCCAAGCTTTTGTGTACTCAGCGGGTGAATTTTATTGGCAGTACTAATAATATTTGACATGTTTGCACGCGTTTTGGGAATAATGACGCTATTGTCCGGCGTTACCGCTCCTAAGCTTACTTCCTCGTATCTTTCGCATTGCGGATTTCCTGTGAGGCTACGTTTAATTAATACAATAGTGTATATAATACGGTATATATTAATACAATAGCTTCTGTGTGATATGTAGGGAATATGTTAGTGGAAGTAAATGTAAATCCCCTGGTGCATTTTCGTGATGGTTCACCACCTGCGACACCTATGTAGGTGACACTCAGCGTAATATGTAGACGTTATCTCACTGATATTTTTGTTCCAGGTAAGGTCACCAGTTAATTGACTTATGGGTGAGTTCGTCCTATGCTTCTTCGCGCTTAAATTGCTCGAACTTTACATAGGGGTAGACTATATGATTTACTAACCTATAGCATATTTTAGCAGTTTTCTAAGTACCCCAAGGAAGTGTTATAGGTCCTCTTTTGCTCCATCTTCACTTATATGACATTACCACCGCGGTCAAGAACAAAATCTGCATCTTCGCAGATTTTGTAGTTGTGTACATGGAAATTTATGCCCTTTGCGATAGATTGGAATTAGAAAAGGAACTCGCTGTTTTAAAGAATTGTTGCAGAACTTGGAATCTAGAATTAAATTTAGATAAGTGCATCGTGATGAATTTTTGGGAATTTTTTTGGGAACCTCTTCAAGAAGGAGTTACACCGCTTACGGCATTCAACTTTCGAAATCGTAAAATACTAGGGGTCACCATTCTTAGTTACATTTACTCTTAGGCTTCCGTGGGGTAGACACATAAGCGAAGTATGCGGGGAAGCCAACCTTAAACTGGGATTTTTTAAAAGAATTCTCGGTAGAAGCCCTAAACCCAGAGGTAAGCTACCTGACCAAAGCAAAGCCTCATTAGGATATGCTGCTAGCGTGTGGGACCCTTATTAAGTCCAGAACATGGACATATCATTCAGAGTGCCCAATCAGAGACTATAGAATCCGTGAAATATCTAGGAGTCGGACTCAATTATGATCTATCGTGGAACAAGCATATTTGAGAATTAACAGGCCAAGCTAATCGTAAATTAGTTTTTTTAAACAATATAATAAAAGTGCAACGACAAAGTGAGATACATTAGCTACTTCTCCCTCGTTAGACCCCATTAAGAATACGCTGCCAGTGTTTGGGACCCTCATGAAATAGGCTTAAAAGCAGAGTTAGAACGCGTGCGAAGAAGAGCAGCCAAGTATGTGAAAAGTCGTTACGATAGTCTTGTTAACGTAAATGACCACTCAGATAAACTGGGAAGGGAATCTCTGTCGGACCGTAGATTGAAAAATAGACTAAACCTTTTAGATACTTTCAAGAGCAGTGTCTTTTATAACGAAGTTAGCCATATCTTACGGACGCCAACATACTACGGTGGATCAGATAATATAAATAAAATAAGAGAGATAGACTGTAGATCAGACAGATTCAGAATGTATTTTTTCCACGATCAATAAGAGACTATAACGGCAGCGTTAGAACTCAACAAATAGATTAGAAGAGTTGCATTGCAGCTTTCTAACTCATGTACCTACACCATTATGCATATTTATGAATTTTCTTATTATTTCTAGCAGCATGTTATGTGTGTTCTACCTTTATTGGCAGAAGACCTTATTGAGTGGCTGGAAAGTTTTTCCTTTGAATGAATGAATGCGGTAGTATAATTTGCTAGTATGCGTTAAGTTTTTTGTACCGTGTGGTGTGCATGTGGGAATCTTATTGCATTCTACATGCTGGTGATTGATCACACCCTGCCAAACACCCTAGAGGTGGATCGCAGGGTATTATGTAAATGTAGTGCTGATAGCATATATCTATATAGTGTTGCGCATGGCGGCCAGATTCGTGATGAATTGTTATGAAAAAAACGTAGCGTTTGCAATTAGAAGAGTTAGAATGGGAATCTTTACAGGAGCGTACAACAAAGTATAGGATGATTTTACTTAACCGAATTCGGAGAAGATGTTTTCTTAGACGACGTGAAACACATCCTTCGTTTACCGTTGAGCTATAGTAGACGTGAAAACGAGAAAAAAATAAAGAAAATAGACTGTAAAACAGAGATAATAAAAATGGCAGAGCATGTTTGGAGTGAGGCCGGCCATAAAATTGAATTCGAAAAAGCGAAGATAGTGGCAAAAGAGAGTCGCTACTACCCAAGGCAAATCAGGGAAGCAATTGAAATTCACAAAACACAAAATATTAAACAGGGACAACGGCTACCCAATCAGCAACGTTTGGAAGAGAGTTCTGACCAATCAGCGCACAGGAGGAGATCGGCCAGTGCTATATAAGACGGCAAAAAATGAAAACTTCTCACCTTAGACCTGAAGACGGAAGCAGGATGGCTTCCGAAACTGTAGTCAACCAAAAACGACAGACGCGGCTGAAGAACCCGGAAATTAGCAGTCATCGTGAACAACGCCGCGGAAACCTACGCACGAATGGTTAGTAATACCTAGAGCAAATACATGCAAGGCTAGAACTACGAAAAAAACATGCAATGAGTGATCCTAGCGAGCGACGCCCTTAATCCTATCAATTGAGATAACGTTGCTATCCTTAATAGTACGAGGGAGGAATGACATTTTAAATTTCTCTGTTTTGCAGTCTATTTCTTTTATTTTATTCTCATCATCACATCTACTATAGTACGATGGTAAATGAAGGATATGATTCACGTCGTCTGAGAAAAGAACTTCTTCGAATTTCCTAAGTAAGTTAAGCCTATACTTCGATCTACGCTCCTGTAAAGACTGGAACTCCATCCTAACTCGCCTAATATATTGGAAACGCTGCATTTTTTGTCGTAACAGCTCATCACAAATCTGGCCGTCCTAACTAGACGCCCATCTAAATAAAATAAGAGAGATAGATTGTAGAACAGACAGGTTCAGAATGTCTTTTTTTCCACGATCAATAAGAGATTATTACGGCAGCGATAGAACTCATAAATAGATTGCATGACTTATATTGTAGCCTACTAACCTATGTAAAACTTAATGCATGTTTCTTAATTTTATTATTATTTCTAACAGCATATGGTAGTATAATTTGTTAGTATACGTGACGCTTTTTGAATCGTGTGGTGTGCATATGGGAGTCCAATTCCATGCTGCATGCTGGTGATTGATGACCACCTGCCAAACACCCTAGAGGTGGCTCACAGAGTATCATGTAGATGTAGATGTGCAACCTATTCCCGAAACATCGACCATCGATAGCCATATATCTACACTGGCGTCTTCCGTTCGTTTGACAATTCGCATCGCGTTCCGTCTCATCCGTCTCCGGCCACGTCTCTGAGGTCCGCCGCCGATCTCAGCTGACGATAGAGCGCGTGCGAAAAACAATCGCCCCAAGCATGCTTGCGGCCGGAGTCAGCATTGAGTCATGCCATGGCCAACTCTAATACAGGCCGGAACATGCAATTTGGCGACAGCGCTTTACGTGACGTCAGGGGTCCTACTGCCTGGGGTCCGGTGGATCGGCCTCTCAGCTGTTGACGTTGTGTGATGTAAATACGGATGGACATCCGTTCACCCTCCCTAAAGTTAAGATAAAAACTACGGTAGGGTTGAGTTATTCGAGTGGTTGTATTTCGTATTATAACAGCTGTTTATTAAAAGTAATCGTGAGAACTAATAACAAGGCAAGGGATACGAGATTATGCACGGAAATATATTTAAGTACCGCGATCGACGACCCAGAAATTCAGACCAAGAAGGAAATACCGCTTAGATTACCGCTTAACCCATTGGTTGTTTATATAGAATAGCACCCTATAAAATTTATTGACTTAGAAATAAAGAGCGGCTTTAAAATAAACATCATTTCACCTCCCTGAATAACCTAATAAATTAACATGTTAAAAAGTAATGCGTTATTTTATAGCACCTTTCGCCACGGTATTTCAGGAGAGAAAAAAATGTATGACGTTTAACAACATTTATTTAAAATAAAAATCAGATATATACATTTTCCGGTAAACATTTCATATTGAAGAGGTCAAACAACATATCAAACAACCTCACAATGTCACAAGGCATGGCCATCAAAGCATAAATATTACTCCAGAAAGTGGAATAAATAAAAGCTGCCACAGGTTCTTAATTTCAATTTCAGCCGGAAACAACCTCCATAGATCGTGCCATTTGAAGTTCACCGATGAACCGTCACCAGCAACAGCTATCAGTTTCACAGGCACCACATTATCTGATGGAAAAATTTGATGAAAAAAACATGATTAGTACAAATGTAAGGGCTAATTAGAAAACTTTATGTGATATAACAAAAAAACTAGTCTTAACATTCTATGTATTAGACAAAAATGTGTAAAAAATATGAAGCCATAAGGAAGATAAATATATTGTCAATCTAATATTTCTAAACACCAAGACCAGTATAATGAAATAATAATGACTTCCGAATTGGAGAAATGTCTCAACAAATAACATTATACTACCGCATAACTCAATACTGATTAAAATCAAATCAAATTTTACAAACGAAAGGAAATTATTGAATTAATCTCGATAATGGTAGCCACACCAGGTTCTTAATAATTGATTATAAGACCAAATTTTCAAAGTTCACTCTAAAGGAAGTTTTAGCTGCAGAGAAAATTATTATGTTGTTCTAAATACCACATATATACATAATTTCACTCAGCACTCATGGATTTTCCAATATACCTACTGTATTGGATGGCGGCTAGACGTCAATTTACTAAGTCTTTTCAATATGAGAACTTATATAGTCATTTCCTCAGTAGTTCTTTCATGTTCTCACTAATTGATACAATATTCGTTCATTTCATCTCCAATAAATAATTCATATTTAATTATTTCCACAGATTTTCATGCTTCACTGATCACAATAAGGAGTTTTACCTGCAATACAAAGATGGATTAGTTCAAAAATACCACGCATATATGATATCACTCAGTACCCTTGGATTTTCAACATACCTAGAGTATAGTACGGCAGATAAATATCAATTAAGGTACCCTTATCGATACGAGAACAAATATTGACATTTCATCAATGTTCTTTCATGTTCCACTGATTCATAAAATATTTGTTGATCTCATTTCCAAGATCTTATCTACTTATGTTCACAGGTTTTCATAGATCACTGATCACAACAAGAAGTTTTACCTGGAAGGGAAAGATGAATTAGTTCAAAATACCACTTATATATTCCATATCACTTAGTAGCAATTGATTTTCCAATGTACCTTCAGTATTAGAAGGCGGCCAGATGTCAAATTAGCATGTCTTTCGGAAATAAAGATATATATTGTCATTTCATCAGCAGTCTTTTCATGTTCCACTGATTCATACAATATTTCCTGATTTCATTTCTTAGAAGTACATCTACTTATGTTCACAGATTTTCATGGTTCACTGATCACAATAAGAAGTTTTAAGAAGAGGAGAGGGCCTGAAACACTGTGGGAGTAGCACCAGGGGACAACTTTAGGCGATCTAACTCGTAACTTTTCACTCCACCGTTCTTATTCATGTAAGTTACTCGGTGTAGGATATCCCGCTCAGCAAAATGCTTGACGCAAACTGTTGCGCTTGAAGAAAGATTCCAATCCTTCCGAGGGATATTCTTCAGCCACTTATGTCATCTGCGTTCATCTTTGGTGAACTGGAACACAGTCACATACCCCTTGTTTTTGGTGGATAGGTAGTTGCTTCTGCAATTTGCACACAACAACGCTTGGGCCCCTTTAATGAAAACAATGGAAAGTTGCATTAATAAAGATAGTTTCGCTGATCACAGAAAAAAAGCAGTGCATTCATGATAAGTTTGGAAAATATGAATAACATCAGTACCTGGAGACATATATTAACAGAGTAAACGAGAAGCCATTCGTCGTTCAATAATATACGACGTTATTATAAACACAACTACACATAGTTATTCATAAGGCACACCAAATATAGCAATCACTGTTAACCCGAGAATAATAAAATTGTAAAAACAACGCAGCATTTATATCCCGACAAATACGCCTCGTTTCATTTGTGTACTCTCAAGGTTACTTCGTGGCCGGCCGCCAACAGACGCTATGCTTTGGATGAAATACTGTTGAATATCCACTCACAACTCACTGATAATATCTTTAAACTATTTTACTTACCGTAAGGCAAAACAAAGTACAGAAAAATAATTCTTGTTCCCCCTTTTAAACCAGTATTGTTGCACTCTCAATTCCCCACCATTTATGGCCGGCCGGCATGTGACCGCGACACTTTTGAAGTAATGAACGTGATTTTCCTCCTTCAGCTCCCAAAACTTATCTTAAAACTATTGTACGTACCTTTAGTCAATATGATATCCACAAAAGAAGTCCAGTTCTGCCTTTTTAACAAGAGATTTAATGCTTCTTCGGTTACACGGATACTCTTCACGCATAAGTCGCCATGCTCTCAAACAAACACGATAGGACCCCGGCACAGCGTTGCCAAAATTCCATGTTCCGGCCTGTCTAAAGTTGGCCATGGTCATGCGCACAGCCGGTAATTCCCCGCCAACCCCTCCCTTCCCCACTTGCTGTCTCGACAGACACCTTGGCTCGGAGGACGCATGCGACACATATAGTAACTTTCTTCCCCAAAACCATCCGTTTCCCAAACTTACGACGTGTTTTAATTTTCGTATAAATCGGCGAGGATGCAGTCGTTGACGTCACCCCCTTTTCTCGACAATAGGTTCCGCGCAAATCGCCCAGGGTTTCCACTGCGCAACTTCGACAGTGGTTAGACGATGACCGGATTTCCGCATGATACAAAAATAACATGCGTGACGGATAGTTTTCGCAAAATACGGGTCGACTAAGGGCCTTCCTGATTGGGGGAATAAGCTGCGCTCTAGATTATAATTTCAGGGGTTTAGAAATTTTAAAGTGGCCGACGCATACAAAAATTGTCCACGTAAGTAGACGGCGCATATAAAAATTCAGTTTGTACATAAAAATACTTCCTTTTGCAGGGTTGGAAACTCGGTTATTTTTTACTCAAAATTACATCTACATGATACCGTGCGAGCCACCTCGAGGCTGTTTGGCGGGGGGTGATCAATCACCAGGATGCAATTGGACCCCCACATGCACACCACACGGTCTAAAAAACGTCACGCATGCTAACAAATTATACTACCACATGCTGTTAGAAATAATAATAAAATTTTGAAACATGCATCAAGTTTTACATAGGTTAGTAGGCCACACTACAAGTCATGCAATCTTTTTATGAGTTTTATCGCTGCCGTTATAATCTCTTATTGATTGTAGAAAAAAGACATTCTGAACCTGTCTGTTCTACAATCTATAGCTCTTATTTTATTTATATGATCTGAACTACCGTAGTATGTTGGCGTTCGTAAGATATGGCTAACTTCGTTAGAAAAGTCACAGCTCTTGAATGTATCTAATAGGTTTAATCTATTACCGAACCGTATGTCTAGTAGTACTAAAGGGTCGATGTGTGCATAACTTTTTTGCATGCCTAATTTTGTTCATGTTTATTCGTAGGTAGCTTAAATGGTAGAATATGCTGGGTGTGAGGTAACGACTGCCACGTAACTGTGCGTGTCATTGTGGTGGGACTAACATTTACCTAAGTGCTTGTTGAGGAAAAATACTCATCACCTGCCACACGCACTACAAGTGGTTCGCAGGGTATCATGCAGATATTTCTGGAAAATCGATACTACAGGTTGAGCATTAATTAATGGTGAAGTTTATAACAGTGCATTCCGAATATTTGGGCCACCGGATGTTAAGGCCGTTTTACACGGGACACGGTATTGAACTGCATTAATTTTCCTCTATGGCGTGGAATGCGTGAATGCTCAAACGAAATTAGAACAGGGACTATTTTGCCATCTCACGTGCATGCATTCTCGCAATACGCCGCTTTTAGGCGACGCAATTTTGACTTCGCCTTCGTACACACGTGAGATTGTGTAATCACGTACCCTGTGTCAAACGGTCTTTAGGGGTTTTGTTTAACATGCTTGATGGCAAGTAGAATTCTAAAAATGTGAGACTTTTATTTTTCAGGCCGGAAACGCGCGGAACGCAAAACAAATAGCTTTATAACATTTTCATACTTCTTCGGACGGTGTGTTTTGAGAGAGAGAACCGTTAAAAAAGGTAGTTCATTCATTTTGTATTCATAATAATATGTGTTGTGAAATTTTTTTCTGCATACGCCGTAACCGTGTCAATTAGGACATGAGACAGACAGGTGTAACGATGTTGCCAACCTGATTCAATTTAGTGTTTGGAAAAGTTTGGAGGAATAATCTATCGAATGCAGAGGTGCTAAACAAAAAATACTTGTGGCCGTAGGATTTTTATTTTGCTTCATTGGTGACCCTGTATGGGCAGGTGTCTCTCGTATATTTAACATGCCTCTAATCTACCACTGATGACAACGAAAAACAGTTGAAATCACAGTTCGCGAAGTATTTCTCGCGCTACTCAAGGCAAACCAAAACACAACGCGAGTTATCACTTTTTCATTTTCAGCCGACCATGTTCACGCTAGCGAATGCCATTCTCTAGACTCTAACACCCGCGGACCGCCGGCTATTTATTGCGGCCCCTAGAGGATAAAGAAAATATTGCATCGCGCTACAAAATATAAATTATATATCGTCACACTCTTCAAAAATAAATAATGCAAAAATCGCATTCATTGATTGATTGAACTTTTTAATCAATAAAGATTATTGCACTTTGAAAATATGTTTTTATTAATGTGGTGGTAAAGTGACATGAAGTATTTTAGCCCTCCAACCAATGTGAAATCGATTTTTGGCTCTTGCATTAGAAAGGTTGATGACCCCTGCTCTAAACCCTTCAGATGAAATATGCCTATTACAAGTGTGATAATGCCTATATTACTGGAGTATTATTCGTTTAAGAACTTAAACTATTACATTGATATTTCCCCAGAAAAATGCAGTGCACCTAACATGAAAGCGCTTAAGTTTGCGGGGTTTCCACAACGCCAAGGATCTCCTGGTTCTTCTCCTTGGTAGTAGAGAGGAAATTTGAGATGAAGAAATATTTATTGCGAGCAATATTTGCGGAGTCTGCCCTATTCAGGAGTACAACTTTATCATAGCATCGTGTGTCGTTGTTAAATTGACGTATCAATCCCACTATCCCGGTCTTTGCTCTGAACGGATTACTTGTACATCCATGTTAGAGTATCATCCTGACATTATTAGGGTAAGTAGAGTACGGTATTGTAAATATTTTCATGTATCTCAAATTCGAAATTTTACCTCAGCATTTTCACAAATGTGTAATTTTTGTTTGAGTTGTACAGGTGAATATTAAAAAAGGTGCACCGCATTTTTCTGGGGAAATATCAAGGTAATAGTCTAAGTTCTTAAGCGAATAACACTCCAGTAAAATAGGCATAATCACGCTAGTAAAGGCCAAGGACCGAACTCGTACCAATCGGCAATTCGATTGCGATTCTGAAAATACAAAAAAAACATATGCTAGTTCAAATCCCTCGCAGTTTCGCTCCAAGAAAGAAATTTCCGCCTAAAACCTAACACTTACCGTGCTGACCTTGGTACTGTAGATCTGCACCCCAGTGCTGGCTATTTCCAATACTTTTCTGCTATTTCTTATCAACCACCCTTTGATGAGAGCAGTAGGTGCTAGATATAATTTTAAAGATTGAATGTAGCTTTCGTTTTTTCTTAATTTTTATGTATAGGTTAGATTAGGATATTTACCATTTTGTTAAAAAAATGGCAAACTACGACATTTAAAAATAAGGATGGCGTAATATTACGTCTGTAGCGAAAATCGATGGATTTCTCGCGGCGTAATATTACGCCCATAGCACGCAAAGTCCTAAGAGCTCATACATATTTTGTATCGATGTTTTCCTTTTCATGCCTACATTACTAGGCCAAAGAGGAGAGGATGGGTATGGGCCAGGCGAGGTGGAGGGAGGAGAAAGATGGCGCGGAGCGCAAGGGGAGGGAGGGGAGGAGTAAAAGGAGGAAGGACAACACGCAGTCTTCTTCCTCCCTGCCGGCGATCGGCTGCCGACATTTTAGTGACGGGGCGGGATCGTTTAAAGACAGCGGGAGCAGTCAAGAGCATTTTCGAGTCTTCACTCGTATCGCCACGGTCTTGTGCGTAGAAATATCTCCGTCCGCCGATCTCATTACCGCCACTTCCCTGCTGTGAGCTCTGAGTGTGTGTCCGGGTGCTCCGCTTGAGGGAATCTCCAACGGAGCGTGGGTGAGAGACCACCACTGGAGGGTGCCGGGATACCTTCCCCTCGAGGGCTGCGGAAGACAGAAATTAGGAGAATTCCGTCGACCTTGAGGTGAGTTGTACATTTTAAAAAAACTGGATTATTCTGTGGGGGGGCAGAAGGGAGAGATTTTATCCATCTGCGAGCCTGTTTACGCACGGCTGAATGTTTTTTTACCATGGAGGTCCTCCTGAGGCTATTTCCCCTCAGTGCATTAGGCTTGTGTACAGTCATGCTCAGAAGTCATCCCCATCCCCAAGCAGGCTCCCTCGACTGAAAATAAATCCATACGTGTATTAAAATCATTAATCAACATCATCAATGCTGATGGAGTCTTCTCGGGAAATCGGCCGGGTCAAGATGGCCATTGCTGTGAAACGTTTCGATCATATCTATAATTCATTCTCATTTTACTCATTCGCCATAATGATAATTGGCAGAGAAGGCCTTCGAAACGTCGGCAACTATTGCCATCTTGACCTTTTCCAATTTCCTAATTGATTTGATGCATTTATCCACTTAATTATCCAAGCTGCTAATCTTTTAACACGTATATGATTATTCTCCTTTACATCCTTCATTATCTACCTTATACAACGCATATGTGGCTTACCTCTGCCGTTTATCCCTTTCAACAGGAGGTGTAACTATGGGGGGGATGATGGGATAGATCTCCCCCCCCCCCCCCCCCCCCAAGCCTCAGAGAAATAAAAAATTACTTAGAGGAATTGTCTAAATTTGATATACAGTAAGTGCATATGATTTAAGTTAAATTTTAAGTGACAAAATGATGTCATTTTTCAAAAATTTTCCGGGAATCCCCGATGTCTGGGGGGGGGGGGGGGTTTGGGAGTACCTGGGGGGTTTGCCCCCCAGGTACTCTCATCCCCCCCAAAGCGTATTCCTAGGTACGCCACTGCTTTCAACTGCCCTTAAACAATTATTTCTATTAGACCATCGCGTCTTATGATATGGAAAATTAGGTTGCTACGTCTTCCACTCAAAGTTTTCGAAAGACTTCCTACTATCCTAAGAACCTATCTACTATCCTAAGAACTTCCGAATTACTCATACGTTGTATCCATTTGATCTTCATTATTTTATGTTCCTTGATAAGTACGCATGCGGACGTTGATAAGCCAGCCAAATTATGGAAACTCGATTTACTTCATGGCACATTTAATTTCGGTTTACATAACATCATTGCCTTCCTTTTAAGCCTTGGGTTAAATTTTGCGTTTGATATACTCAATATTTACAGCCACCCTAAGATTTCATCATTAAACCTAAGACTCATGCCATTTTCTCTGGTCGTAACTCCGCCGTATTAGAACACTACCAATTAGAAAAAAACGCCCTTTGAGGGACCGATCTTCTTCGAATTGTGACCGCGTAGCTGCCAATTTAGCCTCACACACCTGAACCTTAATGTATTCGGAGGACACTACGAGAGGAATAATTTTTCCGTTCCACTGCCAAGGTGATTTCCTCCATCGCGAGTGCATAATAGGCCTGTGACAAGTTCAATGCTCACCTGGGGGTTTGCGGCTCATTCAAGATCGATAGAACTTTCATTTCAGAAAAATTAACGCTGAGAAATCAAGAAAATCAAATTTCGCGTCCAGAAATAAAACGATGAATTGGTTTAAAAAATTGTTTTTCTCATAGTAAGTTGAGTAAAAATTATGTTAAGAAAATAATGTCAGATCTTCTAAAAATTTATAAAATTATTCTCTGTAATTTTTCTTAGCAAGAGATATAACTATCGCCATACAATATAATTATCATTGGACAGAGAATTCTCCATGTAACACATAATTTGTCCATCAATTTCCATCAATTCTCGATGATAACTTATAACTTCTCTAACGTGATATCTACTTATTTAACTGGATACGTACAAACAAGCACGATTATGATATAGCATAAAAATAGTCACTTTCATTCATTGCGGATTCTACATGGTTACTTTTCTTCAGCTCCTTACTATTTCGACGACTTTTTCAAACGTTTTTGACGATAGAAAAAAAAGAAAGATTAGATAGAAAAGAAGTTTTTTCAACCACCATGCCATAACTAAAGTTTTCTATCGCAGATACAGAGCACCCTTCTATTAGCTTCTAGGGGTTGCGGGTTCTCCACCGTGGAGCTTTCAGCATGATCTATTCTTATTTGATAGAATCACAGCAATCATGGCTCTCATCAAGCACACTGGATTGCATTTGCAAAAAAATTGACTGGTGAAAAACAACAAAATTTTCAATTTACGCGCCCTCTGGTGCAATAGACGAATAATTATTAAATGATAAATTGTACGTTGTCGTTATGAAAACGTACATAGTGCAATGAAAGAGCAGCACCATTTGACGAACGACACGAAAATAAATATATCTGTTGAGACCTTCGCGGGAAAAGTAAATTTTCCTACAAAACCGTTTTAGAATGCAGAGGAACTGCAAACATATAGATTAATATTAGGCGGATCGTATAGGGGAAAAATACTCGAAATTCAGCTAATTATATTATCAGTGTGAGAATGGCATTCCGCGATTCGTGCAAGTGGCGACATTTTAAAACAGTATTTTTATGCAAAACCCATTAATTTTCCGTAAATAAACTAACCCGTCACATTCATAAAAAAAGAAACGTCAATTTAATTTTTTCCACAAATTTCCTTTTTCATAATTTTCAAATTGGTCTGTCCCGTGGGGTATCCAATTCTGGCATGGCGGTTCTCATATTTAAGTCCAATTGAAAACCCATTCCAATTATTTTAGAAAGTAACGTAATGGTGGTAAGTCAATAGATTTATGTAGAGGCGTCTTCAACAGTATGCTTTTTTGTGGTCATCCAATCCTGTTTCACATAACATGAATAAATGCGCACATAATTTTAGCGTGTCAAACAAACTATGAACCTATTCACCCATAGGCTTATAATTTCTTATCCACCTCTCGAACCCATCTCCTGGAATGGCCTTGCAGCGGTGGCCTACTAAACTTTCGTCTCATCATCTCCTCTGCGCATTAGTATTGTCGTAGAAGGCGGATGTGGTAGTCAGATTGATGACGCTGTGGGCAAGGCACCAGAACTTAGTGGGGTGAGTTTGTTTCTTTGGAAATCACCGTCGTTGTCGAAAGAGAGACATATGCTGTGAAGGTTTTTTAGGGCATCGTCATCTGCATAATACCCAGCGAGCCACCTCTAAGGTGTTTGGCAGGGGGTGACCAATCACCAGCATACAAGAGGATTTCCACATGCACACCACACGGTCATAAAAATCTTACGCATACTAACAAATTATGTGTCCACATTCATGCAAAGGCAAAACTTGTCAACTGCTCACGAAGGCAATCTGCCTATAAAGCTAGACCATGCAAAACATGCTCTTAGAAATAATAGGAAAATTCAGAAACATACACTAAGGAATACATAAGACAGAAGGCTATTGGGTTATAATGGATTAAAGCTACGGTTACTGCTGTATCGTGTTCCGGTTAACGCCAACCAGACATTGTTAAGCTGGCACTAAGCCAGGCTTGCGGAACAAATGAAGACCCCTCTGGTAGGCAGTGGGTTGAAAAGGAATATCTAGCTAATGGTATATCCCGAAAGATAAGAGGCAGAATCATAGTTTCCAATGCCAGACCACGGCGGAATTCCACAGAATTTACTTATCTTCCCGCTCCCAATATTTGACCAGAGTGGGCAGTGACCTTCGTGACTCATGCGAATTTCTGGGTCCTTTCAAGTCCTTGACGGGCCTTCGTTTTGGTGAAATCTTGCTCTCCCAAGCGAATGCTTCCCACTGTTCAGTTTCCGTAATCCCATATTTCTCAACCCTGGGAGGGCCCCACGAGGGCGAAAGAATTGGGAAACGCTAGTGCTCAAGGCCGATTTCAAGGCGGGCCCCTATCAATGGCACTGATATTTCATTCACTTCAATAACACAGGCCAACGATGAAAAAACGTTTTTACTGAAAATACCTTATTCTTATGTTTTTTAAGTTTCTGAATCCAAATATGATGGTTTTATAGTTGTATCACCCACCATTTATTCACATTTTACCGTTAAATTTATGAAATCAAGCAATATTTTTATAATTTAACAGCTTCTTCATAGTTATTATAAAATTGAAAACGTAGGTCTAATAAAGGAAGATAATGGGGGATTACTGTTTGTACTTCACCGAGAAGTTCAGCAAGCGATTCATCGCAGAAAAAGCTACACAAGAAGCTTCAAGGAAAAAAGGGAAAGAAAATGTAGACCAATTCCAGTTGACAAGTGAACCCTGTATTATCACGCTATAGTAAATACAAACAATTTTATGATATAACACAGTGTTTCATTGATTTCCCTACATACCGTATAGGGGTATTAGACTAAATATTAAAATACATATTGCTTGGAAACTATGGGTGAAACAAAAAAATAAGGCGCATAAAAGTCTATAAAGATCAGCTATTAAAATAAAAAAGTTTTCAAACAAATTTTTTTTTTTTTTTTTTGCCTGTATAATCCACCCCCGGAGAGGAAAAGGAACGACGAAGTGCTGGATATGGTTGGCGAGGAGAGAAAGCTTTTAGATGATATACGCAGGAGACAGAAGGTTTGGATGGAATTAGTGCTTAGCGGTGAGGGGATGTTGAAAATGGTGTTGGAGGGTAGAATGTTGGGGAAACGAGGGAGGGGAAGGAAAAGAATAGGATTTTTAGATAGATTGAAAGAGAGTAGGCCTTACAGTGAATTAAAGAAGGCAGTGCTGGAAGGAAAGGGAGGCTCCCAGATCACCTCTTTAGTACTCCATGGAAACCTACCTTAATCGGTAGAATACTATAATAATAATAATAATAATAATAATAATCCGACATCCATACATTGATTTATGCTGCTTCTATCACCATTAGTAAACACTTAGGCTTCAAAATCAAACCGAATTCCCGATCTGAAACAGTGCCAGTAAGAAAAGAAACAATTCCACCATGGAGAAAACGCTTAGAGAGCGATATAAAACATCTAAGGCAGCAAATTGGTAAATTGACCCAATATCAAAATGGAAATAGATCAAGAAAGTTAGTATCATCACTTAAATGTGTTTTCAAAAATTTCAACATAGATGTAGCCAATGAAAACCACAGCAGGTATGTCAAAGAGTTGCTCGAACTTAATAAACAAAAACTAGCAGTTAAAGTTGGGCGCCTTAAAAGATACAATAAGTCTTTCAATAGAAAGGAACAAAACCGGGAATTTAAAACTTCCGAAAAATCATTTTACAAGAAGCTGAGATCATCTGCAACAACTGACATCGAAGGTAAATTGCCAGATCAGGATGGAGTGTACAACTTCTGGTCCTCAATATGGTCGACCCCAACAGAAAGCAATTCGAGTGCAAGCTGGATTGGAAACGAAGAAAACTTACACCTCAATTTAGTTGAAATGCAGTTTACTAAAATCTCAACCGAGGACATCAAAATAGTTTTAAGAAAGGCACATAATTGGAAATCACCAGGTCCTGATGGAATTCAAAACTTCTGGTATAAACAGTTGACGTCTCTACATGGAGCCATAGCCAAATGTTTTAATGATATTATTAATAACCCAACAATCCTCCCTGATTTCTTCACAACAGGGATAACATACATGAAGCCCAAAACAATGAATACGGAAGATCCAACACAATATCGACCCATAACATGTCTACCTACTATATACAAAATACTCACGTCTTGTATTACAAATAAAATATATAGCCATATTGACCAGAATAATATACTTGCAGAAGAGCAAAAAGGATGCCGAAAGTTCCATATGGGATGCAAGGAGCAATTGACAATTGATTCTGTAGTATTACAACAATCACGCAAAAATAACAGAAACCTTCATGTTGCTTATATTGACTACCGTAAGGCGTTTGACAGTGTCCCACATAATTGGCTCTTAAAAGTTCTGACTACATACAAAATCCACGGCACCATCATTAAGTTTTTAGAAGCAACTATGGCAAAGTGGAAAACAGCCCTAATGGTCAATATATCGGGTAAAGGCTTTATAACACCAACCATTGATATACAACGGGGTTTATTCCAAGGAGACTCATTGAGTCCACTTTGGTTTTGCCTGGCGTTGAACCCATTATCAAATGCCCTCAATAGCACTAAATATGGATACAAAATAAAAAATAGTACAAACACCAGTTTTACTTTGTCTCACCTTCTATATATGGACGATATTAAAATCTATGCCTCAAATGAAATACAGCTCAAGTACCTTTTGGATGTCACAAGTAGGTTCTCCGCGGATATAAAAATGCAATTCGGATTGGATAAATGCAGATTGCTTCACATAGAAAAAGGGAAAATCAAGCATGGTAACTTCAATGTTACAGAAGACGAGTCAATAATATCTATGGAAGCAAATGAGAACTACAAATACCTTGGATTCCTGCAAGCAAAATCAATACAACATAAACAGATCAAGAAGGAATTAACAACTGAATTCCATAAAAGACTAACATCCATCCTTAAAACAGAATTAAATGCACGAAATGTAATCAAAGCCATCAATACGTTTGCGGTACCTGTGTTGACATATACATTTGGAGTGATTGACTGGACCAAAACCGAAATAGCAGGCATAGAAAGATCAATACGTACAACATTCACAAAATTTAATTTACATCACCCAAAGGCTGCAATAGAAAGGCTAACGCTACCCCGCTATATGGGAGGTAGAGGGTTAATAGATTTACAACAGCTCCTCAAAAACCAAATTCATGGACTAAAACATTTCTTCTACGATAAATCAAACAGTTCGAAGCTTCACAAATCAATAGTATATGCCGACAACAAATTAACACCATTAAATCTAAAAAATGGCACGACCGATGAAGCAACCAACACAGGAGCTGTTCTATTAAATAGAAAGGTAGAAGTATGGGCCCAGAAGGAATTACATGGACGACACATCAATGACCTCAATCAACCATATGTTGATAAAATCTCATCAAACAAATGGTTGTCATTGGGTGAACTTTATGGAGAAACCGAAGGGTTCATGCTTGCAATACAAGACCAGGTCATCCGCACTAAAAATTATGCAAAGTACATCCTTGGTGATAAAAGCATAACAGATGACAAATGTAGAAGGTGTTTTCAAGTACCTGAAACAATCCAGCACATTATATCTGGCTGTAAGATGCTAGCTAATACAGAATATTTAAGTAGACATAATCAAGTTGCAAAAATTATCCACCAAAAACTGGCCTACCAACACAAGTTAATAGATACTAAGACCCCATATTATGTGTACCACCCTGAAACAGTGCTTGAAAACGGCGAATTTAAAATCTATTATGATCTGCCTATTCAAACAGATAAAACTATAGTTAATAATAGACCAGATATAGTGTTGATTGACAAGAAATATAGAACTTGCTACATAGTTGATATTGCCGTGCCACTGTCGCATAACATCGAAAAGACAATTACAGGAAAAATAAACAAGTACCAAGATCTGGCAATAGAAATAAAAAGAATATGGAATATGGAACAGGTTTATATAGCTCCAATTGTCATCTCAGCTACCGGTATCATCCCAAAACACATACAAAATAGTTTCAAAATACTCAACCTCCATCCAAATACTTACATCAAACTGCAAAAGGCTGTAATAATTTCAACCTGTCATATCACGAGAAAATTTCTCAACGCAATTCAATAGTGAAGAGTTACATTGGTGAAAACCCGTGCTCTTAACACTATAGCTACTCAGTGAAAACTGAAGAAAATTTAAGAAAAAATAATAATAATAATCCACCCAGCACACCCAACTGGACGGAGTTGGGCAAGCCTAGAATTATCTTAATCCTGAATCACACGATCATTTTTCACATCAGTTCCCAGCCAGAAAAAGATAAAATGATTGTGGAAAAATGTACGTTTCACCAGTGACGTCATAGGCAAAATTAGCAGTGTCGGAACACTTTTTCCGTGATTTTCTTTAGAAGTGAAATATTACACTGTGTGTTTCGTCTATTACAAGCCATTATTTACATTTTATTATATTTTTTTGTCTTGAGTACAAATGCATATATTAAATATTTACATCTACATGATACCCTGCGAACCACCTCCAGGGTGTTCGGCAGGGGGTGATCAATCACCAGCATGCATCATGCAATTGGACTCCCAAATGCACACCACACGGCCCAAAAAACGTCACGCATACTTGCAAATTACACTACCCCATGCGTGGATTTTGAGGCAACAAAATTGTTAAAAGTGTTTTTTGAAAAGTGTGTTGGTCTATTTTTTGCGCGGTGATAAGGGCAACGCGATCCACTTTTTTCCAATATTTTGCATTGTACATCTACATAATACCCCGCAAGCCGCCAAGAAGGCGTGTGGCAGGGGGTGTTAGGACACCAGCCGTGTACGCATAAAAAATGAAGTGCTTTACGAAGTTGGGGCTAGCATTTATTAAAGTCCTTTAGGGTTCGAGGGAAAAATGAATTCCCATATCTATCCGTTCGGCAAATCATCTCTCTTAATTTATCGCTTCTCTCGGAACTGCAAATATAGTGTGACTCTATTCTCCGTGTCGCTCCTGAGGATATCCATTCTCAATTGTTCAAGCAATCTAAGCCTAGAGCGCAGCCTCCGAATCTCCAGCGGCTCCCAGCCTAATTCGCTTAACACCTGCGTAATGCTGCCATCCCTTTTCTTGTCTTTATCCCCTCGGCAAATCATCAACTAGCGAATTGGTGCTTTGTCGAATTACAAAAATATTTTTGAATGATAAATAGGCTAGTTGCCTTTGGTGCGCTACTTTGTATAGCATTTTTAAAGGGGTTTTATAGTTCGTCACGGAAATTGAGAGAGCCCTTCGTGATATAAAGGCTGTAGAAGCGTTGGAGTTGGACAGTATCCCGTGTGAGCTGCTGGAGAATATAGGTAAAGATGTTGAGAGAAGATTTTCTGAAATACGCAAGATCTAAAATGAGGGGTATTAAAGGAAGGATTACGTAAAAACTGTTCTAATTCCGCCAGCAAAAAAGAAGAAAGCTGTAGAATGCGGAGACTATTGGGTTATTATCCTAATATCATTCGCAACGTAAGTGGTACTGAGGATATTGAACAGATGAAAGGAGGCGAGGGCAAACGAGTATTCGGTTCATAGAATTAATGCATACGATAATTATGATTCAGACGAATATCAGTTTTGGTTTCAGAAAAGGAAATTCAACTCGCGATTCAATACCGATAATGAGTCCGTAAGTGGAGAGGAACCTTTAATATTACCAGGATATGTATGCCTGCTTCATGGGTTTTGAAAATTTATTTGATAAAGGGGACTTGGTAATCTCGTTGTTAGTGGACATCCATAAGAAAATAAGCGTGGATTGGAGGGATAGGCGGCATACAAAGAGAATGAGGGCTCAAGGGGAGCCCTTTAAGGATACAACGAATCGGGGCCGGGAACCAAGTCAGATACTTATGCGCCCAATCACCCGGGAAGGGGGAGGAGAGGAAGGGAAAAGGAAAGAGTCGCCGCCGCGATAGGAGCCCGACGACGCCTCTGGGGTAGGATAGGGTAGGTAGGTGGGGTAGGATTGCAATGTTTGTAAATGCGAGGAATAGCATTGAAGAGTTATACATTTAATAAATAACATCATGGTGAATGTAAATTTCGGTTGACAACCCTAAAATTTTCCTTATTTCCCCGTGAAACTGAGATTAATGTGTCCGACAGCGACGCGAGTGGCGACTTTTGTAAACCCATCTGAATGCGCGGTGGGCGACAACACATTATGAGGAAGACTAGAGGATCCGCTATTGCAATATTCGTGGTTGGAAGCGTCTTCCAGCCAACCAGAATGCGGCCGCTGAACAGCAGTTGTAACGCCACGCTTGGCTTTTAACTGAATGATAGTTTTATAATTAATACGAAAATTGACTAAGTGATGGAAAAATCTAATCACTAATTTCAGTAACTTCGCCTCGCGCAATATTCATGAAAATTGGTATACTTACGGAGATAGTTTTGTTGAGTGCCAGCAAAATTTTACAATTTTGACCTTTTCACCTCACAATGTGGGTCCAAACCAAAATTTTGATTTTGCCTTATGGGGTTTCAATGTTAAAAAAATTGAGATAGAAAAAAAGTCTGAATTTCATTGACCAAGATGTCAATATGTGTGTATATCCTTAGTTACAAAAGACGTAGAGTTATTTTTACTCACTGTCTTACCCTCTAGTCAAATTTCACATTTGGCCTTAATCATATGATTTTTCGACAATCTTCAAAAAGGAATCAACATGGAATTTTTACAGTTACTCTCTACCATAAACGATAGAAATCCGTGCCAACAGAAGGAGGTAATGAGCATGTCTAATTGCAGTGGCGCCGACTCCATGGGGCCTGAGGGTGCCCGAGCACCCTCAAAGATTCGTTTGGGGGGCGGAGCCCCTCAATAATTATAGAAAATAATTAAGTTATATTATGCTTTGTGAAATCACAAAACTATACAGGTATTTTTTATTTCCCATGTTTGACGATAGTTACCTTTTAAAATACATTAAATAATGTGTTAAAACAAATAATTATCAGGTTAAGCAGGTTAACTGAAAACAAGTGGTGTGAATCATGATAGTGTTTCGGTGCTGAAACACACTTTAAATTTAACTTCTTCTCGGGGCAAGACCCCCGATATGGGCCCCCCCAATATTTTTTATAGGTCGGCGCCCTTGTCTGATTGAGGTAACGTTCTGAAAGTAGAGTAAATCTTTCCATTGGTGAATTGGGAATCATATTGGCAGGCACCGCACACAGCAAGTCTTTTATTGCGATCAGACTGATTTTGGGCAGGTTAAAAAAAACAAACTATTGAAACGCAGTTCGGCAAATCGTTCAGAACGTGTTTGCTCCGTGCTTTCGATACTGTCTGGATTTTTCCAGCGGAGACCGTTCCACGGGGGATATCAATCGGATCGGGTTTATTGGTACGCGGTACGGTTTCACATTTTATTGCATCATTGATTTCGCCGATAAGGGTTAAGAAGCGGTTCACAAGAGGTCGTAATACTGCCATTTCTATTTTTTTTAATTTAAATTAAATTCCGAGGTTTCAAGCGCGATAAAGTCGAAATTTTCCATAGAAAAATGAATACTTTCAATTTTCTACGATACTAAAATTCTTTACGACCTTGGTTTCAATGCGTTCAATTTGAACCATTTCTTGAGCGTGTTTCAAATGAATAATAAACATGTTATTGTACAAACTGTTGTCCTCAAAGAACCGTAGATATTTTTTTCGATTAATCGATCTTATGGTACAAATTTAGATATGTGCAATAAAATGTCGAGCTTTTCATTTCGATTGAAAATCGATTGCTCGAAAAATCGATTTCGACGGACATTTTTCCATCGCCAGGGGAGAGCACTTCGACCCCTGATGGAAATTTGCTGTTTCATGAAGAAATTTTTTTCGTGAATATTTGTTCTTCTCTTTCGGTCGAAATAAAAAAGCAGCCACTCTAGTTAACAAAAAGAAAGAAAATCCATTCCCGAAAAAGAATTATTTTTCGACAATTCAAAAAAGAAATTTATTGAAATGTTTAAAGCTATTCAGAAAGATAAACGAGGGAATGGTCGAATAACCATATTAAAGTGATTTAATTCCCGCAGTAGGGTAGACTTACGGGGTGCGTCCGCGTTGTCATATTGACGGCGACGTTTCACCTACTGTGCAGTAGGCATCCTCAGGCCAGCTGAAGTCAACAATGGCAACGCGGACGGAACTCGAAAGTCTACCCTATTGAGAACCTGAACGCCGCGAAAACCTACATCAGAGGGATCGGGATGGTGTAGTGGTTGGAGTGTTGGCTTCGCACCCAGCGGGCTCGGGTTCAAATCCCGGCGGTGTCAGATAATTTTCAGAGACTGCCTTATCCCTGCTTGAATGTTGCGAGGAGGACATTTCAAGCTCATCACTTCGTCCGTCGGATGAGACGTTAAGCCGTGGTTCCCTTGGCGCTTTTCGTTAAGAGCAGTTTTTCTTAATGCCGACGCCGGGTTTCTCTCCACCCTTCCCTCATGGCGTAATTGACCTCAGCTGTCGGTCGCCTCCTCCAAATACCATACCACCTACATTAGAGGTCTAATTCCCAGTTACTACCGTATTTTTCTCGCGACATTTGATTTAGAATAGAAATGCAAGAATGGATGCCATTGCCTAAATTTTTCGACAAGCTTAACGTCTATTTTTTTCTCTACTTCACAGAATAATCCCTCAAAATGGTGGAATTGAAACCTTACGTCTTGGGTTGTCAGCTGTTGTTGCTAGTCACCTGTTGCAGCTGCTGTGCGGGAAGAGGTGAGTTACTGAAACGGAAACAATTATGCTTCCTCCTGCACACTTTTTACGGAAATTGCAAGGAGAGTAGGCGACTCCTTTGAAAAAAATAATTTCCGTAAAAAATGCAATCACTGTCCGGGCTTTTTCACAATGCATGCACGGCCACGAATAGCATGCACCAGCACGAGTCAAATTTCGTCCGCATGTCTGAATCCACAAGTAATCACAAGAAGTTGAAATGTTGTATGAAAGCATTTTTTTCAAAGCATTGCATTTCTTAGAATATAGTAGCCCTCCATTTAAACCTATCCTAAGCCTGTACTTTCACCCAATCGAGGCTCTTTTTCTCCGAACTCTTTTTGATCTGTCCTAGATAATTTTTCTCGTTCTTCCTCTGGGGAATTTTCCATCTATTTTCCCTTCCATTAAATTTTCCATGTAACTGCTGTGTCTCAATACGTGGCCAATCCACCGCGTTCTTCTTTTACTTGTTTACAGTGATGCGGTGTCATTTCTCCTCCTATTCTGCAGTTTACATCCTCGTTTCTCACCCTATCAGTCCCTTTCATCTTCAACGCCAGGTCTCGAAGGACCTCTATTCTTTCCAGATTTTATTGTTGGCATAGCTATAAGGTAAGATCAGGTTTTTATAGGTGACAATTTTTAAGCTGGCGTTCTACAAATGTATGCTAGGTATCAGGAAAGACAGTGAATGAATTATTTCCAAGAAAGAGCTTGAAATTTATTGAAGGTGAAATGGAGTCGAATACATTTCTCCAAAACCTTCTCACTTACCTCCATCGTCCATAATTCATAAGATTTACAGATATTATTCGAGGACGAACCAAATTTTTAGTCCAGATAATTGGCAATTCTTACATAATTACACTCCAGTAGTCTAATAAAATAAACTTATTTCTTCAACTAAAATATTTCCCAATGTCTTCCCTAGAAGCTCAGTTACCCATCCAATGACTGTTTATTGCTCCACTTGCTCATTCAAGTCTTTATATCTTCTAAACCGCTTCATTTTTTTATTATTCCATTTCGTGACTATCTTCCTACAATAGAGCAACCATTGTTTCATCACATCATATGAGGTGGCAGTTTTACAACAAACGGTTTCCCATTTTCATTTCTTGGTCTCTATTTCCATCCCATTGCATGTTCTCTGTTTAACGTTTGCGGGTTTTCTTTATGGAAGCACGGTATAGGATATGAATATTCACTTGGTACGTTCCACACTGATATGGTTTCGAAAATAGGGTGTTATTTCCTTAAAATACTATTCGCGACGAAAAATTTACAATAGCATACAATTGCCGAACATAATCATGCCATGGTAGGGGAATTCATTGAAGCGTCACAGTGAACTACGACTGCCCGGAGGTAATTGAGCTTCTGCCGCACTCTGGTTGAGACCAAATTGTCCAAACTATAGCTGGAAATAAAGCTTCCTTATGGGACGTAACAAGTGATTTTTTAAAAATTCCCACGCACATTTTTCTGGCATTTCCATTTCTTACAGTGGATAACCTCATTCAATATACACGACTCATCTCTTCAAGCATGCTATAAGCAGGAAAAACTTAATTACCTCTATCAACATTAACTATGGAGTTTCTACATAAAATTACTCCGTAGATAATTAATTT
Organism: Ischnura elegans; assembly: GCF_921293095.1. Classification (NCBI taxonomy): domain Eukaryota; kingdom Metazoa; phylum Arthropoda; class Insecta; order Odonata; family Coenagrionidae; genus Ischnura; species Ischnura elegans. The sequence continues at coordinate 89,797,755 of NC_060256.1, read as the reverse complement.
AACTTAAAATTTTACTGTTCATAAAAATATTCAATGGCGGGAGACTTCTGAGTTAGTATTGATAACACCCCTTGACTTCCATAATTTATTTAAAATATTTCGACCGGTGTCGGCCAACAAGACATTATGAATGTACATAGAAACAATTTTGGAAGTCACGAAGTGTTATCATTGCTAATATGGAGCCCTTCCACCGGCTACAAGCTTCCAGTTTCGATGTAAAGACTTCTGAGTGGTGTAGGATTTATTCGGTTTCTTGGGAGATGGCCTTTTCTCTTTCACCTTAAATTTCCACTCTTCGCAATTTGAATCCAGATGTGTACTTACTTATATGAAGGTCGTGATTCTCGTGGGGTGAAGCGAGACGGCCCACACCGAGGCCTCCCGCAACCTATTGGCCTCCTGGCTGGGGCCACTACCCTCCTTCCCACCCCACTCTTTACTTCCCAGACATGCACCGCGGTCCAGGGAGGTTCCCGGAACCAACGCCCGCGAGCCCTGGCTCCAGACGCTGTTCGGCCGGGGAGCGATGCGTTGACCTCAGGACATGCCCGACCTACTTCGACACCTTAAACCACCGTCACCGCGGTGCACCGAGTGCAGCTCAACTGCGGAAGCTACGGGAAGCTAACTGCGGGTTTCACGGAGCGTCTGCACATCCGCTGGTGTGCTGTCCTCAGGAGAACCGAGACCGCAATCACAACGGGCACCCAGGAGAGGCGGAACCGCACCACGGTGCAGGCAGCGATGGAGACGTGCATCATCGCCCACACGGAGATGAGGGATCGGTGGATTCCGACGAAGACAATACCGTGCGCCATGGTGATACACCCGTTCACCATGGCGATACACCAATGCACCATGGCGATACACCGATGCACCATGGCGATACACCGATGCACCATGGCGATGGACCAATGCACCACGGAGATACACCTCTGCACCATGGTGATGGAACCGTACCCCATGGTGATCTCCCCGTACACCATGGCGACCATCCATTTCACCCAGGCGTACGTTCCCCGCACCACGGGGATAACCCAGTCCACCCAGGTACCAATGGACACGGATTCCCCGGTATGGATAGCAATGGTGACCATCATCACCCAGGGGGTGGGCACCATTCACCAGGAACCGAGCACGGCATGCACCCTGACGGCTCTGAACACCACGGGTCCTCCGAGGAGGGCATGGTTCCCAGCGACCCTCACGGCTGCCACGGGAGGGGAACTCATAGGAGCAGCACAGTGAACCACGACTGCCCGGAGGTGCCGGAGCTTCAACCGCATTCCGGTTTCGACCATCCCATTCCCGGCGAACATCCGGATCATCCCGGAATCGGACGGCACGAGCCTTTCCATCCGGAATCCAGTACCCGTAGGCCTTTGACGACGGGGACAACACCACAAACCACTGGAGGTAGCGGAGCTCCTCGTCCGATTCCGACCACGACCAGACCACCGGCTACCAGGCCCACAGCGGCCGGGAGAAGGCCGACATCATCCTCGGTCAGACCTCCAGCGACGCCAGGGACTGCCGCAACGCGTCCGAGGTCTTCGACCACCCCGTCACCGCTCATTCCGGGAGGTGACGACTCGGACGTGGGTTCCAGGAGGGCGGCTCGGGAGGTGAAGAGGAGGTTGCTGCCGGAGGCAGGGGCCTGTGGAATCTCCGTCGACGAGAGGATAGTAGGCGGCCGAGAAGCCAACCTCGGGGCGTTCCCTTGGATAGCGCGGCTGGGGTACCAACGTAAGTACATAAAGATGATTTCAAGTTAACGAATTATTCCATACGTTCCACCGGACGTATTTTCTTTATTGTTGATGAGTTATTGGGGCAAAGCTTACACTACCATCTTGAAATGTTCATTTGGTAGACTCTTTCAACATATACAGTGTGATCTGGATAATTCGAAAAATATGCAGCCGTGGCATTGCCGGGTTATCGGAAACGCCGGATTATTGGAAACGTACAGCTAACAAACACGATGCTCAACAGCTTTGTATAATTTTGCAATTAAATACATATAGTGACGCCAAGTCTTCATATTACTAATTATAAGGGCGTGAGTTAAGATAGATAACCAAATTAATAAAAACGAATATGGTCGATATTGGCAGAATAAACCCTGAACACCTCTGCAAAGAACATATCTTTTCCAGATTCATCGGTGCACGTAACCAAAAATTTATGCAAATTATGAACTGACGACCACCTAAATACGTATTAATGAAACGAATACTTTGTATTGACAAGGTTTCAACCCTAACTAAATTATAAATTTCACGGTTTTTTCCATGTTTTCACGGTCTAAATTTCATCAAATTCACGGTCTGTAGATAAGGCATTTTAGACAGAAATATTGATCGCGAAACAATCACAAGCCGCACGTAAACTAAAAGTAAAAAAAGAAAACGCGCAATGATTGTGACGTATCTCTCATGACGTCACCTATCGATAGCAAAATTCAGGTCCGGCTAAAGGTTGTGAGTGGGAAAATGGAGAGAGCAGGGTGGCATGGAAGTGAAGACGAGCCTGATTTTTCGCCAGGGTAAATGAATACCGGTTACCGGTCTTCCAATCACAGCCTTAAGATCTGTGTGTCGTCATGGCACAAGGACCAATAAATTGCGCTTCGAATACGCGTGAGCAGATAAATGCGTGGACAGTGTCTGCACGTGACTCGGCCTTGAAACGTGATCGAAACATCGATTTTTCTTCTGATCTGTCAATCGTAATTCTATAATCAATGACTGCTAATTTTCGGGTACTCCAGCCGCGTCTGTCGTTTATGGTTGTCAACAGTTTCGAAAGCCATCCTGCTTCCGTCTTCAGGTCGAAGGTGAGAAGTTTTGATTTTTTGCCGTCTTATATAGCACTGGCCGATCTCCCCCTGTGCGCTGATTGGTCAGCACTCTCTTCCACGCGTTGCTGATTGGGTAGCCATTGTCCCTGTTAATATTTTGTGTTTTGTGGATTTCAATTGCTTCCCTGATTTGCCTTCTACATCTACATCTACATAATACCCCGCAAGCCGCCTAAAAGGCGTGTGGCAGGGGGTGTTAGGACACCAGCCGTTTACAGCAATTAAAAAAAAAAAGAAGAAGTGCTCTAACGAGGTTGGGACAAGCGTTTATTAAAGTCCTTTATTGTTCGGGGGAAAAACGAATTCTTATATCTATCCGTTCGGCTAAAAATCTCTCTTAATTTATCGCTTCTGTCGGACCTGGAAATATAGTGTGGCTCTAAGATTATGTTCTCTGTGTCGCTCTTAAATATATCCATTCTCAATTGCTCAAGCAATCTAAGCCTAGCGCGCAGCCTCCGAGTCTCCAACGGCTCCCAGCCTAATTCGCTTAACATCTGGGTAACACTGTCTGTACGCCCGTAGCGGTTTTTGACGAAACGCGCAGCCTTCCTTTGTATCTTATTCAGCTCGCGGATTAAGTCTTTCTGCACTGGATCCCATACACTCGCTGCATATTCAAGGTGCGGTCGGACGAGAGCGAAATAGCACCTTTCTTTTACTTTCTCATCCGAAAATCTTCCCACAATACGCTTGACGAATCCTAATTTCTTCAGGGCTATGCCGCAAATATTCTTTATATGAGTTCCCCACGTGAGGTTCGAGGTTATCGTAACTCCCAGGTACTTCACTTCGTCTGTTGCCTTTATGTTAATGCCATCCACTGCATAAACATTGTTAGTGTTGGACGAATTCCGCAAAAAATATACCGCCATGCATTTGCTCAGATTAAGTTCGAGTCCCCACTCTTGACTCCACAATTGAACGTTGTTTAAGTCCGATGATAGATTTCCATAGTCAGAGTGATCACTAATTTCACGGTAGATGACAGCGTCGTCAGCAAATAAACGTATTTTACTGCTAATGCGGGAGCAGAGATCGTTAATGTATATAATGAACAACAGGGGGCCGATTACGCTTCCTTGTGGAACACCTGATGTAACTTTTACAACATCAGAGCTAATTCCGTCAAGAACTACTTTTTGTTTACGATCTCTGAGGAAGTCGCGTATCCAGTTTACAACTGTTTCGTTTAATCCGCATGACTGTAATTTGTATAAAAGTTTGTTGTGAGGTACAGTGTCGAAAGCTTTCTTAAAATCTAGAAATAGTGCGTCAACTTGTCTTTTCGATTCACCAGATTTTATAACGTCGTGAAGAAAGAGCGCGAGCTGTGTTTCGCAGGATCTATTTTTTCGGAATCCGTGCTGACAGTCATGGAGGAAGTTACGTCTGTCCAAGAAAGTCATGATATTACTAACAACGATATGTTCAAGTATCTTGCCTATAATTGATGTTAGGGAAATTGGACGGTAGTTGCCTGGGTCATTTCTGTTTCCCTTTTTGAAAATGGGTGTAACACTTGCAATTTTCCAGTCGGGCGGTAACTTCCCTTCGGAGAGTGACTTCTTGAATATGATCTCTAAGTAAGGCGCGATCTGTGGAGCTAACTCTTTGAGGACACGCGCGGGTATTCCCTCCGGACCCGGAGATTTACTATTCTTAATCGATTGTAGTTGTTTAGTTATCCCATCACGTTTTATAGATATTTCTTCCATCAAATCCTCAGTATATGGGATGTCTACATTGAATTGAGTATCGTCAGTAGTGTATACACTTTCGAAGTGGGCATTTAAAGTGTTAGCTTTGTCAATATTTTCGGTGACAAGTTTACCATCTTTATCAAATAACGAATCTACGGTTGAATGTTTTCCCTGAAGCTCTTTCGCGTACGACCAAAAGGATTTCGGATTTTTTTCGAGTAATTCACCAAGTACTTTTTTCTTAAATTTTCGCATTGCAGTTCGCATTGATTTCTTGGTTATTGAGCGTTGAGCAGCGTAACTTTCTTTAGCTTCAAGTTCCTTCGATTTATTACGAGACGTGATGGACTTTCTGTACAAGTTGTATAGTTTTCTCTGTTTCCTAAGTTCTCTTCTGACATCGTTGTTGTACCAGCGAGGTTCCTTATTATCACATTTCAGTTTTTGCGGAATATGTTCGTTGATTCCTTGGCGCAGAATTTCTAAGAAACGTGTCCATATTTCATCTGTGCTTTGGTCCTTTGATGTAACAACGAATTTTTTGTAGGAGTCATTAAGCATCTCGCCAAATTTAGTGAAGTTACATTTATCGAATAGGTAAATATTGCGTTTTGGTTTTACGGCTGACACCACATCAACTTTTAACGTTGCAAATATTACTCTGTGGTCGCTTATACCGTCAATAATATCGACTTGTTTTATCAACTTAGGATCGCTTACTGCTAAAAGGTCTAATAGCTTGTTTCCTCTCGTAGGTTTGTCAACTACTTGGGCGAGAGAGTGATTTGCAAGTATGTTGAGTAATACCTCGCTGATTTCTTTATTCCTTGAATTCGGTTTTACAGTGTAAGTATCCCAGTTTATGGATGGAAGATTAAAATCTCCCCCGATTACTATTACACCTTTACTGTCTCTCTTAGTAAATGCGGATATTTGATTTTCTAGAAGGTACATAATATCGACTTCGGAGTTCGGCGGTCTATAAAAAGAGCAAACATGAATACTCCTTTTGTTTCGTTGTTTAATTGTACACCATACGCTTTCAATTTCGTTGTCAATTATTTCGTGGGCGGCGCTTTGTAAATGGGATTTAACTGCAATAAAAACTCCGCCACGTGTTCTATTGTGTCGATCGCATCTGTAAATTTTATATTCTGGAGGAAAAACTTCGCTGTCGCTTATATCTTCCGTAAGCCAGCTCTCTGTCCCCATGACCACGTCTGCGTCCTGAAAAATATGCTCGATTTCGGCGCGCTTGTTTTTTACGCTACGGCAATTAACTACAACAAGGTTAATGTCATATTTTGTAGTTAGAGTTTCGGTTGGTTCTTTTCTAGGCTTTTGTATACTCTGCGGGAGAATTTTATTGGCAGTACTAATAATATTTGATATTTTTTCTTTCCCTGGAGCACGCCTTGGGTAGTAGCGACTCTCTTTTGCCACTATCTTCGCTTTTTCGAAATCAATTTTATGACCCGCCTCACTCCAAACATGCTATGCAATGGCTGATAAGTGCAGTTGTTTTTGTTGCAGGAACCCGAAAATTAGCCGTCATCGTGAACAACGCCGCGGAAACCTACGCACGAATTCTATAATCAAGTTTGAGAGAATTTTAAGATTTTACGACGAAATTCGCGGCTATCTCCAGGTTTTTTTCACGGTGTACGAAATTCACGGCTTTTTCACGGTTGCGTGGGTGCCCTGATTGAAAAATATTACATTTAAAACTGACGAAATTATATTGGCCGATGGGAGGTCACTAGCTCTGCACGCCGGGATACTGGACGTGTAGGATAACCACAAGGCAGTATTACAGAGATTGTACTGCATTTGTCCGTCAAATCTAAAAACTTTGGGAAAATACCGACGCCAAATTTTCAAATTTCGAATCCAGTTTAATTTTAAAGGGTCTACTCTACATACCGTGAAATATTTTAAGGTGGTAGTGTAAATTTTAAGCAAGAAATACGCCAAAAAAGATCAGTCGAGCGTGACGCATCCTGTAAATATATTTAAAAAATATTACGAAAATTTGGATCCGAACCTGTACTAGGGATGAAAATGAACGCTTTGGCCACCGCTTTTGGCTCTATTTTTTCAAAGTTTCAGAAGATAGGCAATTTTAATTTGAATTCTGTAATTCTCAAGTAAGTATCGTTTTAACTTTCTAAGGACACCGATGTATTCCAGGCAGCTTGAAGAGGCTAAGTGGGTAGAATATAATGTTTAGCCGTAATTTTCTTAACATGCGATTATTGCAAGTAAATTGTTTGAGTATGTTACTTCAGTGCAGGATCTTCTTACTTTCAAATTTTAAATAGCAAAAATTGAAGGAGAATAGCAAGAATTAGAATGGTTTCTTGGTTGTAAGTACATATTTATTTAGAACTAGAAATAGATTTAGTTCGAACACAAAATTTCGACGAAAAACAGGGTCCACCATTTTGTTTCGTATCGACGATAAATATCGCAAGACAGCGAAGAAATTAGGTTGTATGAAATGGAAATGAAATGTGGTACTAAGATATTATAGCTTTTATACAATTAATCTGCTTTAAAAGATTCAATGTCCGACATCTGTCTAGCACGATATTCCCCGTGGCCAACAGCGAGCTGCGAGCTGTGCCGCACGTTCGAAAAATCGATCTTAATTTCGGCGTCGCTGGTGGTCGCAGCTGTCCTTTTGGTATCACACTATATATGCTTTATTGCAAAAGCGGTGTAAATATCTCGGGGTAACTCGGTGATCCTTTTTTTAAAATCCTACACGAACACAAAATTTCGACGAAAAACAGGGTCCGCCATTTTGTATCGTATCGGCCACAAATAATGCAACTGAGTCGTGAAAGTGGCCAAGAATTAATAATAATAAACCGCATAATAATATTATATATTTTTGTTTCTATTGAATAACTACAGAAAGTGTGGCATTAGTTTTAACATGCTGAATTTCGAAAAAAATTCAATGAGCGCTTTTTTTGCGAAATTTGTTCAACTTTGAGGCCAAGTGATTTGTTTAAAAAATTTACCCATGGAAAACGGTTTGCGTAAAAAAATGCACTTAAGTATTGACAACATCTGTGCAAAGTTTCAATTTCCGCACTCAAAAAAATCGATTTTGAGGTTTTGTCCAGCTTTTTTCGATTTCAGCCCACTGTGAGACGGTTCAATTATGGTATTTAGTAAGGCACTGCCCTAAAAGAATGACATAAAATTCTGAGAACAGAAGAAATGAACTCGAGGGAAATAATCGATAGATCGCAGACGCCGAAATACCTAGAAATTGAGTCATTTGATACGGACAAAACTATCCAAAGGGAAGTGTTTAGTATTCAATCCAAAAGCTGACGGTTTTTAAATGCACACCGTGGTTAAACCTGTGAGTCGAGAGCACGGAATCACTTATGAGCCGGATCCATTGCAGCCCCTGAAGTCAATGACTCTTGTAGGGTGTTGCGCGCCAAATAAAATCCCAATTACTCATAGCCCATGAATGACAGCTTTGGAACGCCGGTCGTCGTGTTATTTTCGTAGAGATCAATATCGCGGACCGCCGTCAATGCCGTCATCGCGGTGCTCAATTCCGTCGACACCTCTGCGTGCTGGACGTGACCAGAGAGGTAATGGAATTCACTTAAAATGCACCCTTCTAAGCGCACCGTTTCTGTCAAACTTCCAATTGTCAGTTTTTCTTCGAATTGGGGACAATCGGGTTGACGCCGCAGAATTAAGTTTCCTGAACGACACCGGAGCCCGTACAGCGTGAATTTCCTGCTCGATATACAATGATATTTGATCGATCTTCGACTGCCATTTTTCACGAATTTGTAAAAAAAATTATAGCTTAATTTCTGCTTTGAATGAATTTAGGAAAAAAATATTGATTGTAGATACTTTTTGAAAAATAAATTTTTATAACAGTGATTGGTGTTTCGACAAATCACGGGTTGCTTTAACTAGCAATTTAATCGCAACAGTTTTACTCTCGAAAGTATATATCCAGTTTAAATTTAGTTATAAATTTTTTAAATTAATTTCGGGTCACTTTATTTATCTCAATCGATAACAGTCAACGGTTTTGTTTAGCATGGCGTCGCGGGTTGGGAATATGAGGCTCGAGATAAAATTGGGAGGGCATAAACTTGAGGAGGTGCATCAATTTAACTATTTGGGCAGCATTTCACAAGAAAATGGACAAAATAGTAAAGGAATCATAAAAATAATTTGGTTAGCAAAAGGAGTCGTTCATGATTAGGAAAGAACTGATGAGAGAACATCGTTAAGTAAGAATTAAAAAAAAGGCGAGTCAAGAGTCTGATCTGGAGTCCAGCATTTTACGATGCGGAATTTTGGACGTTGAGATAAGAAGACGAAGAGAGACTGGATTCGTTCAAAGTGTGGGTCTGGAGAAGATGCGACGACAAAGTGAGAGAAATTAGCTACTTATCCCTCTTTAGACCACATTTAGAATACGCTGCCAGTGTTTGGGACCCTCATTAAAAAGGCTTAATAACAGAGTTAGAACGCGTGAAAAGAAGAGCTGCCAGGTATGTGAAAGGTCGTTACGATAGTCTTGTTAGTGTAACTGACCTCTTAGATAAACTCGGATGGGAATCTCTGTCAGACCGTAGATTGAAAAATAGACTAAACCGTTTAGATAAATTCAAGAGCAGTGCCTTTTCTAACTAAGTTAACCATATCTTACGGACGCCAACATACTACGGAAGATCAGATCATATAAATAAAATAAGAGAGATAGATGGTAGAACAGACAGGTTCAGAATGCCTTTTTTTCCACGATCAATAAGAGATTATAACGGCAGCGATAAGACTCATAAATAGATTGCATGACTTGTATTGTAGCCTACTAACCTATGTAAAACTTAATGCATGTTTCTTAATTTTATTATTATTTCTAACAGCATATGGTAGTATAATTTGTTAGTATACGTGACGTCTTTTGGACCGTGTGGTGTGCATGTAGGAGTCCAATTGCATGCTGGTGATTGATCACCCCCTGCCAAATACCCTAGAGGTGGTACAGGGTATTATGTAGATGTAGATGAAGATCGGAGAAGGTGAAGTGGACGGAGAGGAGGAGGATCTTGAGCAGGGGGAGCAATTAAACTATTTGGGCAGCACATTAGAGGAAAACGGATGCAGTAGTAAGGGCATCAGGAAGATAACTGCGTTAGCAAGGGAGGCTTTCAATGTACAGGAAGTGGCTTATTAGAGGATCTTTATGTAAGAATATAAAGAAAAGGTAAGTGAAGAGTCTGATATGGAGTGTAGCGCTTTGCGATGCGGAAACATGGCCACTTAGGAAGGAGGACGGGAGAAGACGGGAGGCTCGAGCTGTGGGGGTGGAGAATAGCGAAGGAAGTAAATTGGACAGAAATGAGGAGGACCGACGAAGTGCTGGACATGGTGGGCGAGGAGGGAAAGCTTCTGCATGAGGCACGGAGGAGACAGAGGGTTTGGATGCATCGAACACTGAGTGGAGGAGGCATATTAAAAATAGTTCCAGAGGATAGATTGCTTGGTTAAGCTAAGCAAGGGGAAGATTCAGGTTCTCAGTAAGATAGATTTCTACATTCCTTCCACGTTATCATTTTGATGGCGACGTTTCGCCTACTGTGATGTAAGCGTCCTCAGGCCTAGCTGAAGTGGAGAGCGCTTCTTGTTCTATTATTGGACACCCTAGAAGCACTCTCCACTTCGGCCTGGCCTGACGACGCCTACCGCACAGTGGGTGGAACGTCGCTATCAAAATGACAACGCGGGCGGAACCCGAAAGTCTATCCAAATACGAAAGGGAAATTAGGCCTTATTGAGAATTGAGGAGAACTGCCGGATAAATTCGTGAATACTACATGCGAACCTACCTTAGCCGCTAGAATACTTGTACGTGAACATAAATATCACAATGGACTGTAATTCAAAAAATGGTGGCCGATCTCATTTGTCTTCCCAGGTGACTCTCCAATTTTTATTTCCGTACCCAACTTCTTCATACTCTGCTTTCTCCCGTTTGCAACCCTCCCTTTCCATTATGAGTCGCGATTATGAAATCAAGGATTATTTAAGGCACCAACCCAGTCCTTCAAATCACCTTTACAATGGCACATGTTTTGTCGAAACCTGGCTCGGCAATATTAATTTTTGTGTGCGAGTAATTAAGAATTACTTCAGGATGTGAGTATTTATGTGGATTATTGCCATCATGCGTATTATTCTCTATGAAGTCTGTGGCAAGCTCGACCTTCACCTATCAAAATCAAACTTTGGAATGAGTCACTGAGAGAGTTAGTGATAGTAATTTAAAGCATACCGGGATTAGCCACTGTGATAACTTTACGGGAGTCACCCGCAATGCACAAATTGTGCGAATAATCCACAGAGAAAAAAGCATTCGCCAAATCAATCAGGCAAATGATATTTTGTCTGTGGGTTATTCACACAATGAGTGATAGTAAGATTAATTTCATTTCAATTCAATAGAAATTGGATACATCTCACGGTAGGTTATTTGAAACATCAAGGATCTGAAATTTATTCAGCTTTGTAGCATTCATTACCACTGTTGCGTGAGTTCGACTTTTACAATGCAACGCAGTAAATTACCTTAGTCAAATGCTATGTCATTAGGTAATTTTGAACATTTGCCAACCAGTATTAAAAAACTATCCTTTTAAACAGCACTTCGAGCCGTAAGGTCCTAGAATAATGATCATATTTGAGAGAGAAAATTTTTGATTTTACTGGAGTACTAATAAGCCACAATGCATATTGAAAGCACACGTATGCTTAACAAATGGATGCGGATGTTTCATTTTTTCCGACAGTAGATCATAAACTACAGCAATTATCACGAGTGTTAACTCTTATTTTCGTCCGTTTTCGTCGTCTTAATAGACGAGTTTGGCCTTGAGTGAGCATAGCCATAAACGGTATAACAGCTTTGAAAACAGATGCAAGGACCAAAAACTCGGGAAACCGCAACAGGAAACCAGGAAGCCCTTCCTTCTTAAAGTTTACACCTCAAGGGAATCTCATTTCCTGTCAACAAATGACTAGCTCATGACCATTCAAAAATTCTTTGAGGTTTGCTCTTCATGAAAACGAACAGTGAGGTGCGAGACATTACTTGGAAAGGGGGCGTAAGACATTTTTGTGACAGAGCGAAAATAAATTTACGCTTGAAAATGATCCGAGCAATATGACTGAAGCAGCTTTACAGGGACGTCAAATATGACGTTGGAGAAGATTTTCGTTACCTTGTGATTTTAGAAAATGGATTTACAGTTAGAACAGATTTATAGCAGGAACATTTACTCTCAAGGACAAGGTCATAATCTTATTTATAGGAAAGTTATTGGTGTGAATTGTTTATTGTAAATTTTATGGCTTTTTTCTTCCGAAAAGAGTGCACTACAGCAGTGGCGAGGCCAAGGGGGGGTCCGGACCCCCCCGAAATATAAAAACACAATTATTTTCCTTCATAAAAGAAAACAAAATATCGAAAAATCATGAATTCACAGAATATTACTTCAACAAATGAAGTTTTTTCGATTACGAAAAGTGTTAAAATTTGTTTAAAACCCTCTATTTCGTACCCTGGTTTCAAAAAAATGTTCGCCCTAGTTTTGGACCACCCCCAACGAAATATCTGGCAACGCCACTGCACTACAATAAGGTTATGAATGATTCTTCAGTAATTTGTCAGCAAGTATACATTTGTAATCTAATTGGCATACGACAGACACCCAATGTGATGTTAGTGCAGGGAACATGGATGCAAGATTTTGGAAATAGACGGGACATACTGATCACATGCCCATCTCTAAACGGCCAGAAGTTTTTCATTTCGTGTCAAATAGTGCTACTGGATGGAAGAATGCCACATTGATCAACACAACTTCTGGGCTTCTTCACTCCAAATCGATAATGAATTAGAGTATTTGCTCACTTTTGAGAAACTCTGTGAAAAAATCAGCACCAGCCAACATTCCAAATGTCAAATTATACATAGGACATATCGTTTACGACAAAACACTACGAAATTGCAATTGCAGTGAGACACAGGACCTCCACATTTTTCGATATTTAACATCATACTCAACAAGGAGTTTCTTCTTTGACACTTATTTGCTTACTTATGTTGTTTGGTAACAAGCGATTCTCACAAAGTTCTCTTTGGAATTCACCAAGTTTTAAGACTGTTCGATTAAATATTCTTGGAGTAAAAGAATAGTTAGTTCGAAAAATTCTCAATAATGGAGGAAAGTGCTTCGTGAAAGGAAATTCCACGTACAAAGACCTGAAGAGAACACTGTTTTGTTCGCAGTGTTCTAGGGTGAAAATTTCTATCACGGGAAAAGTTTTCGTAAGAGTGACAATTAACCTCGTATTAAGAAGAAAGTGGACGATTATTGCCCGAAGGGTTTTGAATACGATGCCACATTCTATCGTCGCACTTGCGCCGCAGTGAAGATCGTTTCATCGGAAGATCAATACTTTATAAACAATAGACTAGGGTTTAATTTAATAGAATTTTTCAATCAAGATGATAGAAGAATTCACAAACTTTTGTTATTTTCCTGACATTAATCAAATTTACAATCGCTTCGATTTTAACGAGATCCGTGATTCATCTTGAGAATGACGAATTTCCTTTGATACCAAAGTCGGTGCAAGTTTGTCTAAGAGTGGAAAATAACAAAAGTTTTTGTGTTCTTTTATCATCATGCAGATCTTTGATATATCATTCGCGTTCAAGTTGACATCACGATACGAAGACCAGCGGCCAGTCGTTCTGGCATCAATGTTAACGATGCGACAACAATGAAAATAAAAAGTTAAAATCAAAATTGACCAGTCTTAAAATGATCTCGCTATTTTTATGGATCCATTTGAAACCAGACACCACCTACTACAATAAAGTTTGTGGAAATACCTCGCGTTCGGGAGCATTTTATTCGGGAGATAAAAGGGAAAGATAAGAGACGACGAAGAGCAAAACTTCCTGATTCAGCTATTCTCTGATAGTAAGATGAAAATAAGAAAACGCTTAAGTTTCTCCCGACGTTTTCATGAGTTGGGTGCGTCATTGGAATTACGGTCTAGTGAACTTGTTGAAGAAACCCCGCTAATGAAGAGAAGGAATCTATAAAAAGAGTGTAATCAACAAAGAATCACGCAAGGTCCATGCACTAGCGAAAAAGCGGTGACACTGTTGGCAGAAGCTTGTGACGTCATCAACTTACCTTCGTAAAGGTAAAAGCTGTCGATTTGTCACCGAGAATAGCTCTATTAGTATGTGAGGGATCGAAAAGTGGAAGGTGTGTATCTTTATTATTATAATTCTATCACCTGTGGCAATAATGTAAAATTGTTGAGATTGTATCGACATGAATTGTAGCCTACTAACCTATGTAAAAAATAATGCATGTTTCTTAATTCAATTATTATTTCTAACAGCATATAGTAGTATAGTTTGTTAGTATACGAGACGTTTTTTGGACGGTGTGGTGTGCATGTTGGAGTCCAAATGCATGCTGCATGCTGGTGATTGATCACCCCCTGCCAAACACCCTAGACGTGGCTCGCAGGGTATTATGTAGATGTAGATTAATAAAAAAAAGCCATTAAGTATCCACTCCATCTTACCCAGCGATTCATCCCGAAATTTACATCTACATAATACCCTGCGAGCCACCTCTAGGGTGTTTGGCAGGGGGTGATCAATCACCAGCATGCAGCATGCATTTGGACTTCCACATGCACACCACACCGTCAAAGAAACGTCCCGTATAATAACAAACTATACTACTATATGCTGTTAGAAATAGAAAATAGAATAGAAATTCAGAAACATGCATTAAGTTTTACATAGGTTAGTAAGCTACACTACAAGTCATGCAATCTATTTACGAGTTCTATTGCTGCCGTTATAATCTCTTATCGATCGTGGAAAAAATGACATTCGGAATCTGTCTGTTCTGCAATCTATCTCTCTTATTTTATTTATATGATCTGATCTTCCGTAGTACGTTGGCGTCCGCAAGATATGGTTAACTTCGTCAGAAAAGAAACTGCTCTTGAATTTATCTAAAAGGTTTAGTCTATTTTTCAATCTACGGTCCGACATAGATTCCCATCCGAGTTTATCTACGAGGTCAGTTACACTAACAAGACTATCGTAACGACCTTTCACATACCTGGCAGCTCTTCTTTGCACGCGTTCTAACTCTGCTACTAAGCCTTTTTCATGAGGGTCCCAAACACTGGCAGCGTATTCCAAATGTGGTCTAACGAGGGAAAAGTAACTAATTTCTCTCACTTTGTCGTCGCACTTTCCTAATATTCTTTTAACAAAACCCATTTTACGATTAGCTTGACCGGTTATTTCTCGAATATGTTTATTCCACGATAGATCATTATTGAGTCTAACCCCTAGATATTTCACGGATTCAACTGCCTTTAACTGGGTGCCCCGAATGATATAGTTACGCTGTAGGGAGTTATTCTTCTTTCAGAAATTCATTACGACGCATTTTTCCAAATTTAATTCTAACTGCCAAGCATCGCACCAAGCTTGGATAGCAGTAAGGTCATTCGTTAGTTCATCTATATCTTTGCTGGAACGGATTTCTCTGTAAACTACAGCGTCGTCTGCAAATAATCGTAACTTACTGTGTACTACTTCGCCAATGTCGTTTATATAAAGAGGGAATAGGAGTGGGCCAATGACACTACCCTGAGGAACGCCAGAAGTGACTCTAACCTCATTGGAGACTGCACCGTCTAATACTACTCTTTGGACGCGGTCGCTCAAAAATTCTCTAATCCAGGAAATTTAGATTGGTTTGCCAAAATATATATTTATGTCTAAATGTATGACCGATTTTGGTGGGCCGGAACTAACGCACGAATAAATTAGGGTGCAAATGCACGAATGCATGACCCTAATTATAACATAATTCTACTTTGCGTCCAGGAATTTGCACAATCCGGGTGGTATATACTGCGTTTATTCTCGAGTACCTATATGCATTTAGATATGTACGATAGATTGTACGAATTAATGCATCGTCTAACCAGGTCTTTTGAATCTCATCATCTCGTGGTACATCATAACGGTACGAGTTAGGGAATTTTTGGATAAATAACATAATGGGAAATTGTCAGTCGTAGATTATGACGAGAATTTATTAGTGATCTTGACTTACTATAATAATAAATTTCTAAGTGGCTTAGATCTGCAGGAATGGTATTGCAGTCTATTTTTCTGGCTCGAAAAAATCACATTAAAATCGATGTCTCCATGCTTCTGGGTTTCACCGCGTGGATTTTCTTTGCGACGACAGTTTCTCCGGTATTCCAACCGGCGTCTTCAGGTCGATGTCGGGATTCAATTTGTGGTGACTTATATAGTGCATTCTTGGCGCCATTTTTTCATGCTGGATGATTATTGGTGCACCTCCTTTTTTCTCGTATGACCCCCTTCCACGAGTTGTGGAGAGGGTAGCCGTCTTCTCTATTCATGTTTTCAGGCGTCTTGAATACTTCGATAGCCTCCTTTATTAGCCTGGGATAATATTTATTTTCTTATGCAACAACTGTTGCTTCGTCAAGCAGTGTCTGGTGTCCGGGTTCACTCACAAAAAAATTGGCGCCAAGAGTGCACTATATAAGTCACCAAAAATTGAATCCCAACATCGACCTGAAGACGCCGGTTGGAATACCGGAGAAACTGTCGTCGCAAAGAAAATCCACGCGGTGAGCAGATGACATAAGCAGATGAAACTCAGAAGCATGGAGACATCATCTAGACAATGCCGCGGAAAACTACGCATCAACTTCATCACATTAAAAATATAATAGTCCTCAAATATTCCTTTTTCTGGTATTTAATCGTTATTTCAATAACGAGGGCAAGCCTAAATCGATTGAGGTAATTACAAAATAATGTAAACGAAAATACTGATCCAGAAATGATATAAATACTGCATCTTCAGAGGAATATCGTTACTAGTATAAATAGATTACGTCGTAGCTACATTTATTTTCAAAAACAACATTAATAATACATGCAAAGTGCAGTTGGTCATACATTCAAGGCAACTGGAGAAAATCAAAATGATAACTAACATTTCTTAATTTTACCAAGTCATTTTTCACTCTTTTGCACTGAAACAATTTTTTAATCAACGCCAAGTAATCGATAAAATTTAGAAAATTTTCAAATTGAGAATGATACAAGGCTTGACGGAATTAATGGTTAGAGGTTCCCGACCAAGTGCATGCTTCAGTTGCACGTGGTCAAAAATTCGAGTCCAATGCATTCCTTGGCCACCTTGACCCCGATGGCGAACAGGACGACGCTCTTGGTCAGGTCCCAGTAGTAGGGGTCCGCTGCCACGGTGTACAGCCACCCGCACATAGCTGTGACCATTGACGGGCACTCGTTCACACAGGTACCCTTGCGGCCGCTATCGCCGGACAGCGTTGACTTGGGTCGTCGCAAGTGAGTTGGCCGCGAGGGGCCTAAACCGTAGCCCTCACACTGGAAAAAGTAAGAGAGTTGGTTTAAGGTCGGGTGTCAGTCGAGTTATAGAATATATATATATATATATATATATATATATATATATATATATATATATATATCACATGCTTAGGCTTCACTTGGTGGAACCACATATCTAATGTGGTCAATGAATTTCTTAGTAATTTCTCAGGAAGTCACCTGCCCTCCGCCCTCACCCCCCAAAATACTTGGGCCGGCCTCTCAGTCGCATAGATAGGTATATGAAATGAACCCTAGATATAGACGAAAGCGCTGCCATTACAATTAAATCAATGGTGCACGCGAACTTATCATATCTATTCATTGATTTTATCCCTGTAATTTTGCGTGGAAATCGATCATGTGATTCTGACGCAAAGAAGTAATCTTCCGCCATTTACAGGAATTCAACTCGGCATACCCGACCCATTAATAGCATATTCAATCAGCTAAGGCATAAACCGCGTAAAAATAACGAAATCGATGATTTTATAGAACTAAATGTACTTTTTATTTCTCTCAATAGATAAAACTCTCTTCTGTGCTACAGGATAATTTCAAGAAAAAATTGACATTTTCCGACTAATGACCTTCAGCAGTTCAGTGAAGACATTCAATAGTCGTTGTGAACCAACAGCGACTGTTTTTGAGTTTTCAACTCCATAGTAACACCGAGTAGATAAGGAAAAGGATTGAGATTCTTAATTCTCAACTTCCTCACCTGAGCAGAGGCCCTCAGCTCTTCGATGTTGATTTGTTCGCAACCTTGGTTGGCCATTTTGGTAAATATCTACTTCTGCCGGCACAACCTAGAAAAAAAATGAGTAAAATGAAAAATATCCGTCGACAATTTTCTTAGGATAAACCGCCATTGTTTCGACAATTGATTCTCCAGTAAGTAAAATAATTAATTAGATACCAATAAAGAAAAGATTTAATTAGTAAATAAAAAGTTATTAACTACGAATCTAATAATTTAAATTAAATTAAAGCAACCTGATTAGAATACTCCATGAACATTTTCTTTAAATCCAAGTTACCGTCAAAGTGAGGAGAACTTACAGACTCTGTAGATCCCTAAATTTCCTAGCGCTACAGTGAAAATAATGGAATTTTCTTATTTGTTCGTCACTTTCTACTTCCAGTCCAAAATGGGGAAAAATTATATGTTCACTTTCAGACATGCCGTAACAAAGCTCCAGAAATAACTTGATAATTGTCGAAAATATTTGTACGTAATGGTAACGAAAGGTACATCGGTTCATGGAGTTGCTCGATCATCCCGAAGATCTGTCATAAAAATGTTTTCAGGTAAAGTTACAGATAAAAAGAACCTGAGTTAGTAAAAGAATCTTTATACTTTAAAACCCACTTTCGCCCAACCACTCATACAAATGTTTGGGGCGAACGAGATGGATACGACAAAAATCATAGTATCGACCCCCTCAAAAAATCGTTTGAAACCCTAGAAATAAATTGTGTAAACACTAAAGTTTCTATTTATTATAGAGTAGCCAAATGCCTCCATGCATCTAATTTTTGGGGATCAATATGGGTTGGGGTCAAAAAAGCCATTTTATTTTTCGAATCTAAGCCACGTGATACAATGAGAAACCAATTTACAAGGCGATTGGAGCACTTTCAGTTTTGACTAAATCGTTGAAAATTCACTACTTCGTGAATTATCTCAACAACGGAGGGAGATGCGGTGTTGCATGGTTACAAAGGATGGAGGTATGGTCTTACGTCATAGAGGGTCTCCAGAAAAGACTGCAGGCCTTGTCCAGGGTCACAGCGCTACGAGTGAAAGCGAGAATTAACATAAAGACATTTTTCGTTGACAATATTTGATACTCTTTTAACGCATATTTATACGGCAAAAACACCTATTGGGATGGCGCGGGTACTCACAACCTTTTCAACCTTGCAAGGATTAACTTTAGGAATTACTATCCATTGGTTAGTTATGCCTTAGCATGGATGTGGTCGTATTTTTTTTGCTATTATGCCTAATATTTTCATGACTGTGTAGTGTGCATTGAGGTTGTCTTGCATGCTTCAAGCCGGTGATTGGTCACCTAGTGGCGTAGCCTGGAATTTCATTCGGGGGAGGGTTCCAAAACCATGGGGGGAATTTTTTTAAAAACAGGGTACTAAGTAATGGGTTTTAACCTAATTGTAACACTTTTCGTAATCGAAAAAACTTCATTTGTAGAATAAATATTTTGTATATTCATGATTTTTCATTATTTTGTATTCTTTTTTGAAGGAAAATAATTGTATCTTTATATTTCGGGGGGTTTGGACCCCCCGAAGCCTCCCCTGACATTATATAGGTATAGATAAAGTAGGCGGACTAATGGCAAAAGCCGTAATGCGCGATCAATTGCGCAGTCAATGGAAAGGAGAAAGACGACCTTACAGGCTTCGACCTGAGTGTAAACTTGCTGTAATTTTATGTAGATATCGTTTTCTTGGACTGATTTTTTTCCTGCGTTACAGGGAGGAACTCCAACGATGTGGTCTACCGATGCGGTGGTACTCTGATCAACAGCAGATACGTTATCACCGCAGCCCACTGCGTGACTAAATTGCCATCTGGAATGAGACTGTGAGTATTCAAATGCTACCTTCTATACTTGCAAACATGCGGCAAGTGACTTCTTTAAGAAGGGAATACATGATATTCCCATAATAGGGTGGTTTGCTATTATTTTTTTATTGCCTAAATCGAAAGATTATTACTCCTGAAGTACGCATTTCACGCTTTAAGATTTTTAAATGACGATATCTATTTTTCGCGATTAAATGAAAAGTGAAAAATTTCAAGTGCGCGAAAATGCGACGGCTTAGTATGAATGCTGGGAAAAATCCCATGTGACGTCATTCTGGTTCCCTCTGCCGTCGCGTGAGGTGACCTTGGGGCGACGATATGTGCGCCGCCCTATCTACTCGTATAGAAACTAGGTCCCCGTGGCGTCATGTGAAGTGGAATCGCATGGGCGCCAATCTGGCCTTTTTCAAATGCGGTTAAAATTGACCATTGCCATTCGTCTAAACTGGGATTTCTAAAACCAAATAATTTATATATTATGAATACGCTAATGGTGGGTAACGAATCGCAATCAATGCCTTTCGTTTTCTTTGATGAAGTAAACTACCCTATTTTCAGTTTTGAATGCATGGGAAAGAAATTCCATACTTTTAAAGACTTAACAGAGGTAAAAAATGTGAAATTCAAAGACCATAAAAGTCATTAATTCATGCAAGAGTATCAATCACTTATGCAGGGCCTGTGGTTTGTTTTCCGGCTCAGTCCAATGGAGTTATTCCTTGATCGCTGCATAGTAAAGGAAATACTTTTACAAATAAAGAAATAATTAAACGCAAGTCCATTGAAGTTATTATATGGTTCGCAAACGATTGTTTCAATATAATGACTAAAAATTCAGGTATTTGAAGATAATTTAGGCAATAGGCTACAACAGCGTTTTATATTATGTTTCAAACTAACAAAGGGAAGAAGCAAAAATTTGTGGTAAATATCGCCATATCATAATCACTATAGCACAGCATACTTCAAATGCCGGCGGTGAAGGGAGTTTTTAAGTAACTGGCTGATCCCTGCTCGAGTACTTTGTCGAGGGAATTTCAAGTGTAGCACTCCGTCCGTCGGATGGGACGCTATGCCGTGGTCCCTTTTGGGGCTTTTAGCTAGGAGCAGGCGAATGCTGACGCCGGGTTTCTCTCCACCTTAACTTCCCTACCCGACCCTACGGCGCATATGATTTCAGCTGTCGGTCGCCTACTCCAGATACTAGCCGTGAAAATATATATAATTGATTAAATCAAATGACACATCGCCTTAGAGCGTGTAAGTATAAAGTTGTTGGAAACTATATTTTCGGATTGACGGTTAGTACAGTGACTCACCCAAACCAGCTTTTTACAAATACAATGATACCTCGAGATACTTGTTCAATACGTTCCGCAACCTTGCAATCAATCAATCTCATAGCAATTTTTCCTCATTGAAATTAATTGAAATTTCATTAATCCGTTCCTGCCCCAAAAATGTACCCATATAGGGTGGTTTTCTATTGTTTTTTATTACTTAAATCGAAAGATTATTACTCCTGGAGTAGGTATTTAACGCTTTTAGATTTTTAAATCACGATATCTATTTTTCGCGATTAAACGAAAAGTGAAAATTTTCAAGCGCGCGAAAACGGACGGCTGAGTGCTGGGAAAAGTACGTGTGACGTATTTCTGGTCCCAGCTGTCGTAGTGTGAAGTGACCTTGGGGCGAGGCTTAGAGCGCTGATACGACGCAGGTTGCTAGCAGGTAGCAGAGTATCCTGCTAGCAGGTAGCTCTTGTCTTAAATAAGGATTATTATTACCCTATCAAACGAAGGAAACTTTCCAACCTTAGGCAGTTTTAATAGATGATTATTAAGACATGTTTCCTTGAGCTCCGTGCCTCATGCGTGCATTGGTAATCTCAGACGATGTAAAACTCCTATCTGCTCGTATAGAAACTAGGTCCCTGTGACGTCACGTGGAGTGGCATCGCATGGGCGCCAATCTGGTCTTTTTCAAATGCGGTTAAAATTGACCATTACCATTCGTCTAAACTGGGAATTATAAGACCAAATTATTTGCATATTATTAATACACTAATGGTGAGTAAGGAATCGCAATCAATGCCTTTCGTTTCCTTTGATGAAGGAAACTACCCTATCGTTTTGTTACGAATTTTTGAATAAGAAATATGTATTTATGAACGACAATTATTGTAAAAAAATTATAACAATAGGGAATGTAAAGAAAAAAACTGATTTTATAAAGTGTGTTTGTGTTTTGGTCACTTTAATGCAGCTAACACACATCTGTGTGACCATGTGCAGCGCTGCAGTCGGCCGCTCCTCGAATTTCGCCCGCTCGACGGCTCGCATCTCAAGACTTTGCTGTACTTTTTTTTTATTTTTTACTTAATTTTTGGCGCATATATTTAACTCCTTCCACTTCGATTTATTTTTCGAATATCGTGCTCCTGTTCTCCATTTATTTTTTTCTGTGGTTCTCTTTTAAATGGTAGGCTATGAAATGACATTTTGTAATTTGTTATAAACGTAGAACCGTGAAATAAAATCTGATCATTAAACATTGAGTGCATAGCTATCGCCACTCGAATAAAATCATTTTAATCCTTCCAATGCATCATGTTTCATGAAATATGAACTTCTTATATATACTGTGAATGTTTTGACATTGTTAAGCTTTCAAAAAAATTATATTGTTCCTCTAAATTATGCTTAAATTATGAGAACCTGATGACGAGATACACTCGTCATTGCGCGGTTTGGCATCGGAAGTTCATGACGGGCTTGACTCGTCATTACAGCGCAAAGGGTTAAGTTGGCGGAGTAAAATGTTGTTTGTGTGAAAAGGAAACTTGTTTCTAACGATTTGAAATTGAAAATGAAGCATTTGAATAAATTTTAGTGACATTATAAAATTGCACATAGATACTTAACTATATATATTGAAATTTGAGGAATTGTTTTTTTTAATTTGTACTTTTCAATATTTCTTTTTGACGAACTAGGATTTTTATTTGATTTCCTTTTTGTTTTTATATGTTTTCGCAATTGTGAAATTCTAAAAATTTATTATTTTCCTTTTTTCTATTTAAAGAATAAAGATTTTAAAAACTATTAATTACAAACCTAAGATTTGAAGGACGTTGAGACTTAGGAAAGACTCATATGAGAGTGATTTGTTGAGGTAGTGTATATGTTGTTGGGATAATTTGGTCGTAGTCCCAAATGCCAGTAATAAGGGAGCTGTTACTGGCCTTCAACCTGGATTTGAAATTAATTACGAGATTATTACTAATTATTAGAGATAATTATTAAATGAAGTCATCAATGGTAGGGAGTTTTTGGGCATTTATTAAATAAATTTCAGTGAGCAACTAACATTTTATGTTTGATTTCAGCGTGACAGTGAGGTTGGGTGAGCACGACGAGCGGACTGCTATAGACTGTGACGGAGATGGCGTCTGTGCTGACCCAGTTCAGGACTTCAGCCCAGAAAACGCCACGCCCCACAGATCGTACGACAGTCCCAAATACCGTCATGACGTGGGCCTAGTGCGTCTCAACAGGGATGCCAACATCACAAGTAAGCGCCATGACTTTCTTTGCAAACTCAATCAGGGTTCCCACTTATACTAAATTATAAAATTCACGGTTTTTTCCAGGTTTTCACGGTATAAATTCCGTCAAATTCACGGTCTGCTGATGAGTCATTTTAGGAAGAAATATTGATCACATAGCAATCACCGGCCGTACGTTACCTAAAAATATATAGGAAACGCGACAAACGCCGAGAATGCAAAACGCAGCAATGAAAGCGCTCTTATGACGTCGCCTATCGTAAGGTCATTGAATGAAATAAAACACAATTATTTTATTTCATTCAATAATGAAGCAATTCCACGAAATAACGCCTGAGACCGTGTCTTATGTATCGTAAGGTCGGCTAAGGGTTGTGAGTGGGAAAATGGAGGGTGACAGGAAAGTGAAGAGGTATCTGATTTCTCGCCAGGGTTAATGATCACTTTGGTTAAAGGTCGTCCAATAACAGCCTTAAGGTCTGTGTGTTTTCATGGCACGCGGACCAATATTTGCGCTTCGAATACACGTGTGCAGATAGATGCGTGGAGAGTGTCTGTATGTGACTGACCTTGAAATAATGATCGAAGTATCGATTTTTCTTTTTATCCGTCAATCGTAGATCTACAATCAAGTCTGAGAGGATTTTAAGGTTGTACAGCGAATTTAACGGCTATTTCCAGGTTTTTTTCACGGCAGACGAAATTCACGGCTTATTCACGGTTTTAAGGTTTTCACGGTTGAGTGGGGACCTTGTCTACCCATAGATAAGAGTCCCTGTCCCTTTTTCCTCCCCTTAGATCCTTCCCCTTTGGCATTTCGAGGGAACTGAAACCTTCTGTTGAGCCTGATTCGCACGATCATATGTTTCGTCTCTCCCAGTGCTCACTCGAGCTATCGCTTTTCGGGGCCGGAAAAGTGATCGTTCGACCTATCATTTTTCTGAATCACGCGGTCCCTCCCGCTATCGCTGATCTAAAACGTCTACTTTTGCGTTCAAATCATATTATATAGTTTAACAATAGCAAATTAAACAAAATATGGATGTAGTCTTTAATAAAAGTTACGTTTTTAACCATTAAAAATCCAGTATGTCTTTTCCCGAATGACTCACTCTTGAGAATTCAGGTCAGTCAGGA
Source organism: Ischnura elegans (assembly GCF_921293095.1). Taxonomy (NCBI): domain Eukaryota; kingdom Metazoa; phylum Arthropoda; class Insecta; order Odonata; family Coenagrionidae; genus Ischnura; species Ischnura elegans. Next base: position 89,773,296 of record NC_060256.1, on the reverse strand, counting down.
TGTTGCCGCCAATGACTCCCAATGAATTTTGCCTTTGTCCAGAAGCTCATCGCCCGTTTGAAAACGCCTTCCCTCCAAGCCACATCTCCATTTCAGCGTAAAGGCGGTAGTCACACGGCACTAGGTTGTTGGCGGCAGTTGAGCTAAATCAGCGCTGAGATGACGAGCGTTGTCATGGATTAATACACTTCTAGATGTCAGCATGTCTCCTCTTTTGTTTTGAATGGGAATGGACGTAATTTTTCACACTGTTTCACACTCTAGCAACATTGCATTAAAAATCCTTTTAACCGGCATAATGGTCAAGGCATGTCAATGCTGAAGCCATTCGGCGAGTTTTCTGGCTGTCGCTCCGCAGTGGACACTTGGCGGTAGAATCCATCGAGGCAGTGTAGTTAATGAGATTGCTACTAACCTTAAAATAACAATTACTGTCAAAAATGACTTGAGCGTGTGGTGCGAAGGACTCGCAGTTACCCTACCTGCGCAGTACCCGCCTGTCGCTTGTACGATGTTTTTGCTGAGAAGTCGGAGGTTGAAAAAAAAACGGCCCTCGTAGTAACTAGTAAGTCATTAAATGTGAATTTTACAGGAGCAGAAAGAAAGAGGTTTGCCAACATTGTGAAGATTATATTAGTGTACAAACTTCGTCAGTCGTAGCAACTGATATATTGTACCAAAATACTTTCTACCTTGTCCATGCGGTTGGCATATTTATGCACCACGTTCTCCTTGAAAAAACGAAATTTCGAATTTTTTCTGACCTCCTACCTTTCCCATGCCTACGCATCAATTATTTGCGCCATAATTTGGGTTAATGTGCTTACAAAGTGGTTATCTATGATCTTAAAATTCCGAGGTGGTGGCAGTTGACAAGATGGACGACGCGCGATTGTTTGGAGCTATGGTTTCAGCGACGGAAAAAGCGACGAACCGAGTGATGAAAAAAGTGATGGGAATCCTCTTCACTGGAGCCATCAGGAAAAACAATTGCGCGCGTCGATCATGTCCGAGTGATCACCCGAAAATTACGGCAAAAATGATCGTGTGATACAGGCTTATGGAGAGGAAACATCATCCCTCCAGTCCAAGGATGCTAATGATAATCATTATCTCCACCGCGTTATATCCGACCCGATAACCTACCGAAGTACCCTTCGAGTCTAAGAGGGTGGTTTCCTATTTTTTTTTATTGCCTAAATCGAAAGATTATTACTCCTGGAGTATGTATTTCACGCTCTTAGATTTTCGAATGACGATATCTATTTTTCACGATCAAACGAAAAGTGGAAATTTTCAAGCGCGCGAAAACGCGACGGCTAAGTAGGAATGCTGGGAAAACTCCGTGTGACGTATTTCTGGTTCCAGCTGTCACCTTGTGAGGTGACCTTGGGGCGAGGCTTTGAGCGCTGATACGACGCATGCTGCTAGTAGGTAGCAGAGTACCCTGCTAGCTCGTAGCGCTTGGCTTAAATGAGGATTATTTATACCTTATCAAACGATGAAAACTTTCCAACCTGACATGTTTCCCTGAGCTCTGTGCCTCATGCATGCATTAGTAATCTAAGACAATGTAAAACTCCTATCTACTCGCATAGAAACTAGGTCCCTGTGACGTCACGAGGAGTGGAATCTCATGGGCGCCAATCTGGCCTTTTTAAATGTGGTTAAAATTGAACGTTGCCATTCGTCTAAACTGGGATTTCTAAAACAAAATAATTTGTATATTATGAAGACACTAATGGTGGGTAACGAATCGCAATCAATACCTTTAGTTTTCTTTCATGAAGGAAACTACCCTGTTGTTCTGCTCTGCAATTATAACTGAAAAAGGATGCACAGAGCCATAAATTTACGACACCTCTTAGCGAGACCATGTGTTCGAAGAATCTTGTTTTCATAACTTTTTTTCGCTCCAATGGTAATCGGACGGAGTGAAAAAAGGAAATATCATATAGAGAGGAAAAGGTAGTCAAACGATTAAAATTTTTCCTTGCGAATAATATGCAGGAATTCTTCTTGGGTTCTACACCAGATTATAGCAGTCGTATTGCCCGAAGTTTCCTAGCTTGCATTCCAGATTTGTACAAGTATCCTGTTCGTGACGATGCTACCTGTTACCCATATACTTACGATACTACTCGTATAATATCTACTATTAAACTAACATCTGTCAGCACTACGGATATAAAATATATGGAGAAAGCAGAGAAAAGTGGTTTCAGAACTTAGTTCATGAAAAAGGCCGTGAAAATATAGACCTTACGATCGGTTTACTGTGAACAAAAACGTTTTTTTTTTGTGGGTAGCAATAGAAATAACAACCGAAGCTCCAAAAATCAAGGATTGCACGCGGGCACGCGCCCCCCTCCCCAACCAGACGCTTCGAAAAATAGACAAAATTTTTTGTATTTTATCATTACGCCCGTTTTGTTTTGTGTACTACGAAGATTTAGTGTATTATTGTGTATTTGTATATCAAAACGCTTTAACTACGAAACTACGACTCATTTAATTTCATATTGATAACTTTCATATTAAAATGAAGAGAATATATATAATTTAAATACGGTAATTGTAGTATGTTGTTTTTAATCTTAAGTATGAGAAAATCGTTTGCCTGTCAGACCCTTGTGCCCCCCTAAAGAATAAATCCTTGATACTTCCATGCCAGTAATATTTGTTTAAATAAATAATTGTATATGTGTATCTCAATCAAACACCAACGCACTTTTTTCATGTGGTATAATTATGCACAACATTTTAATATGATAAATGCAAGTACCTATCAGATCATATTTTGGAATAATTGATTGCTATTTGTTTAGAAAGGTAGCCAACCTTTGCTACAGAGGATTTTAAGTATCGATAGGCTATCACTTGCTTCAAGTCGATCTTTCAACCTACTTCTCAGAATGCACATCCATTACCTCCGAACATAGCGAGGAAAATCAAATAAATCCATGCTTACTTACGACACCAAATATTTTGAGTGTTATTGTGAATTCATCATCTTAGGTAACGTTCAACAGATAGTATGAACTGCGAGAAGTTGCATTGGTTACTACCTCTGGTTATAAAAAACAAAATTTCACTTCCTTATTATCACTTTCACACTATTTTGTTATTTCAGTACATTATAGCACTTATTTTAAATATTAACGTGGTGCATGTTCCTTGAGGAGATATTGGCGTTTGATGGGCCGAGGAATAGATGAAAGATACCACAGGCCAAGCCTTCTAAGCCTTTACACAAAATCTTCGTAAATATTTTCAAACTATTTAAGCAGACACTCATATCTCCAGAAATAAAATGGACGATGTAACACAGGTAAATAAATATTTCTGTATTTGATATTAATAATTTTTACTCACTTTTTCAGCCTACGTCTCGCCAATTTGCTTGCCTTTTGATTCCCTCACCACGAAGAACTACACTGGCCTGAGGTCCTCCGTCGCCGGCTGGGGAGTAACAGAAATAGGTAAGTGTTGATAAACAACAAACGCTTTTCAATCAAAACATAGACGCTCAGCTAAACAAACTAATTGCACTACTATGGTTACTGTTGCGGAAACAATAACATGACGACAGTTGATACAGCGACCACACATAAAGAATCGCCCATTACTCATAGAACAACCTTCATAGCCTACCACTCAACTTCAATTAAAATAAAAACGAGGGATCATCTGCCAGCCCGCAACTTCACTTCGACGCCCGGAAAGTAATAATGCTTCTGCCTGAATAATCCCGTTCAGTTTCTTCTCTGGTATATGACACCACGACTGTCCTCTCAGAATTGCCGGCAACATCGTGCCAATATAAAGAGCTCACGCAGCAGTTTACAATGTAATAGGAGGATGGGGACTGAAAATAACTATCGCAACATTTGTCTTTATTCTCTACACGAGTTAGGATGGGAATCTTTACAGGAGCGTAGATCGAAGTATAGGCTTAACTTACTTAGGAAATTCGAAGAAGATATTTTCTCAGACGACGTGAATCATATCCTTCGTTTACCATCATACTATAGTAGACGTGATCATGAGAATAAAATAAAAGAAATAGACGGCAAAACAGAGAGATTTAAAATGTCATTCTTCCCTCGTACTATTATGGATAGCAACGTTGTCTCAATTGATAGGATTAATGGCGTCGCTCGCTAGGATCAATCATTGCATGTGTTTTCATTGTTCTACCCTTGCATGTATTTGCTCTAGGAATTACTAACCATTAGTAATTTTTTATGAATAAGCATGTATATTTTTCTAGTGTGCGTAATATTTCTATGACCGTGCGGTGTGCATGTGTCGGTCCTCTTGCATGCTGCATGTTGGTGATTTGTCACCCACTGCCAAACACCCTAGAGGTGGCTCACAGGGTATTATGTAGATGTAGATTCTACGACTCTTTGGCTTACATTATTTGGTGATCGCTAACCTCTGGCATGATATGGTTCTTGGAGGAGGCGACCGGCAACTAAGGTCATTAGGGTGGTTTGCTATAATTTTTTTATTACTTAAATCGAAAGATTATCACTCCTGGAGAACGCATTTCACGCTTTTGGATTTTTAAATGACGATATCTATTTTTCGCGATTAAATGAGAAGTGAAAAATTTCAAGCGCGCGAAAATGCGACGTCTAAGTATGAATGCTGGGAAAAGCCCGTTTGATGTCATTATGATCCCCGCTGCCGCCGAGTGAGGTGACGTTAAGGCGAGGATATATGCGATGCAGGCTGCTAGTAGGTAGCGCTTGGCTTAAGTAAGGATTATTAATTCTTAATCAAACGATGAAAGCTTTCCGACCTTAGCCAGTTTTAATAGGTGATTATTAAGAGATATTTCCCTGAGCTCTGTGCCTCATGCATGCATTGGTAACCTCAGACGATGTATAACTCCTATCTACTCGTATAGAAACTAGGTCCCTGTGACGTCACGTGGATTGGCATCGCATGGGCGTCAATCTGGCCTTTTTCAAATGCGGTTAAAATTTACCATTGCCATTCGTCTAAACTGGGAATTATAAAACCAAATAATTTGTGTATTATGAATACACTAATGGTGGGTAATGAATCGCAATCAATGCATTTCGATTTCTTTGATGAAAGAAACTACCCTATTGTAAGTGGGGGATTGAATTTAAATGCAAAATTATGATTATGAGGCGAAAAATAAAGTAAATATGATTTATCAATAAAAATATAAGATAATTTAGGTGAGACATCTGCTTTTTGGAAGGTTCACTTTATAAATATCTATAAAAGCTAATAAAAATAAAAACGAATGGAAGAAATGATGATAGGGCAAATTAGTACGATAACACGCTTTCAAGAAATTCATAGCTCAACAATAAAATAAAGTGTATGATTAAGTGGAAAGGAACATCAATAATAGAGCTGGAAATCCAGTTTAAAAGTCCAGATTCAAAGACTAATACAACATGAGGGTCTCAAAGAATGGTCATCACTGGCTATCAATATGAAATTTAAGCACACGAAAAAATGCTCAGCTACTAAAATGAAAACAAAACATAACAAAAATATTAAAAAAACATTTTTATCCGCATACACAAAAAGTGTATTCTGTACTGCCAGCTACATATCCAATTTTATGTTATCTTTGCAAATACCATAGTAATTATAACATTAAAGGTTACTCTTAATGCAAGCACCACACCACACCAGCAACGCAAACACATTCGCGAAAATTTTAAAATTACTTCTAAACTAGAGTAAATGTGTGGGAGTCTGAGCTAGATGGGACAGATACAGGCTTAATAGATATTTTTGGACCTCCCAAAAACCCACACATGGCTATGTGTCTGATGCCATCCTGGGTAATGACTAAAATAACCTATACTAGTTACTAGGTAGAAAATGGAAAAAATTAATAGGACATGGACGTCTAAGATCATCATCATCATCATTATGGCTATGTGTCTGATGCCATCCTGGGTAATAACTAAAATAACCTATACTAGTTACTAGGTAGAAAATGGAAAAAATTAATAGGACATGGACGTCTAAGATCAACATCATCATCATTATGGCTATGTGTCTGATGCCATCCTGGGTAATAACTAAAATAACCTATACTAGTTACTAGGTAGAAAATGGAAAAAATTAATAGGACATGGACGTCTAAGATCATCATCATCATCATTATGGCTATGTGTCTGATGCCATCCTGGGTAATAACTAAAATAACCTATACTAGTTACTAGGTAGAAAATGGAAAAAATTAATAGGACATGGACGTCTAAGATCATCATCATCATCATTATGGCTATGTGTCTGATGCCATCCTGGGTAATAACTAAAATAACCTATACTAGTTACTAGGTAGAAAATGGAAAAAATTAATAGGACATGGACGTCTAAGATCATCATCATCATTATTCGACATTCCTAAGATTGATTTGACGCATCTCTCCATTCCTCTCTCCTATCCGCGAACCTTTTTATAGCGACGTATTTCTTCTCTTTTACATCCTTTATAACCTGTCCTATGTAACTCATTCGGGGCTGTCCCTTGCCTTTCTACCCTTCCACCTGTCCTTCTACGGTTGTTTTCATCAGTTCATCATGTCTCAAAATGTGGCCAACTGAGTTGTCTCTTCTTCTGCTTAAGGTTTTTAGGAGGTTTCTCTTTTCTCCCACTCTTCTTAGCACTTTCTCGTTACTCACACGGTCAATCCATTTTATCTTCATCATTATTCGTTTGCACCACATTTCGAATGCCTACAATCTTGACTTCTCTGCTGCTGTCAACGTCCAAGATTCGCTCCCATCATTCGCGATTCTTCTATTAATGTATAAAATCTGTGTCTGATAGCATCTTCACTGGTGAGGATATCCTTGAAAACATACTTTATTACAGTAATTGCTAATTTTTCGTTGACTACACTAAAATTAAATACCAGTATTAGTGCCGGTAAATGACTAGTTTACTCTCGCAAAATTTTATTTCAGACTGAGCTGGTTGTGGAACGTAACCGTGGTGATGGATAATAATTTTTCCCGATGAAAGATGTTTGAGTCATAAATTTGCGAAGTCTACCAATGAAGTAAGGAAAAAAGGTTAACATTGTGCGTTTCATAGTTTATTATAATGTATTACCGACTTATCACGAAAAATTTCACCAAATAGTAAGCATTGACCCTTATGGGATTGTAAATGTTTTGGTGAAGTGGGCGTGGCTTGTCCTACCCAAGCACCCCCATTCCCGCCACACTTCGCTCCACGCTCGAAACCAGTGGTGCCCCCTCCAGTATATTTACAACCTCCTTGGTTGATACCAATTAACCCTTTAGATTTTTAAACAGTTTAGGAATCTAACGATTTGATCGTTGGATCATTCTTCCTCATAGAGTGATTCTCCAAAGTCGTTAGAACATTAATAGCATTTGCTTGGTTTCGCTGTTAGTAGGGCCGTCTTCGCTTCTATAGCGTTGAGATGTTTCTCCCCGTCCCATTCCTTCCTTCCCTATCCCACCCCATGGGCGTCGACGGGCTCCTCTCGCGGCGGCGCCTTTATTACTTTTTCCTTCCTCTCCTCCCCCTCTCCGGGTGATCGGGCGTATAAGCCACGGGGTTGGTTCCCGGCCCCGTTATGTTGTATCCTCGAAGGGCTCCCATGAGCCCTCATCCGCTGTTAAACAGTTTAGGAACAAAAACTTTAAACTGCCTGGAACCCTTATGCGTTTTACATCGTGAGATCTCATGCTAGTCTAAAACTCTCAAATCCACATTAGCATTATTATTATACAAGGAAAGTGCGACGACAAAGTGAGAGAAATTAGCTACTTATCCCACGTTAGACCCCATTTGGAATACACTGCCAGTGTTTGGGACCCTCATGAAAAAGGCTTAATAACAAAGTTAGAACGCGTGAAAAGAAGAGCTGCCAGGTATGTGAAACGTCGTTACGATAGTCTTGTTAGTGTAACTGACCTCTTCGATAAACTCGGATGGGAATCTCTGTCGGACCGTAGATTGAAAAGTAGACTAAACCTTTTAGATATATTCAACAGCTGTGTCTTTTCTAACGAAGTTAACCATATCTTACGGACGCCAACATACTACGGAAGATCAGTTCATATAAATAAAATAAGAGAGATAGATTGTAGAACAGACAGGTTCAGAACGTCTTTTTTTCCACGATCAGTAAGAGATTATAACGGCAGCGATAGAACTCATAAATAGATTGCATGACTTGTAGTGTAGCCTACTAAACTTTGTTAAACTTGATGCATGTTTCTTAATTTTATTATTATTTCTAACAGCATATGGTAGTATAATTTGTTAGTATGCGTGACGTTTTTTGTAGTGTGTGCTGTGCATGTAGGAGTCCAATTGCATGCTGCATGCTGGTGATTGGATACCCCCTGCCGAACACCCTAGAGGTGTCTCGCAGGGTATTATGTAGATTTCTCTCTTTTTTTATTTTTTTCATTAATATTAAAATAATACTGACAATAAAACAATAATGATATCTCCACAGGCTCCCCGACCGGCAGTCCAACTCTCCGCTTCGTGGACGTGCGTGTGGTTCCCCCTGACACCTGCATAGAGGCCTTCAGGCAAGACGCGGACGTGGAGCCGGCCAGCCAGATCTGCGCCGGCGGCCAAGAGGATCAGGACTCGTGCGAGGGAGACAGCGGCGGGCCGCTCTCCAGGCAGGAGGACATCTCGGCCAACGCGTCCGACTCCTCCCCACGGCACGTCCTCATCGGCGTGGTCTCATTCGGCTCCAGGCTCTGCGGCTCCGTCAACATGCCCGGCGTGTACGCCAGGGTCACCAACTACCTCGACTGGATACTGGACAACATCCGGGAGTGAACGCGATTCATCGAACTACGACGATCGCTCACTTTCACGTTTCGCCCAGGACTACAGCTGAGCCAGTTATAGTGATACTCGCGAGTCATCCCAGCCCGAACACCATGGATGTATGCTTAGGCCTTCATGCCTAGTGAGAGTGGAATTCTGCGAAAACGATGACATCGGTGACAAATCGATTCAAACTAAGCAACAGGATAAAACATGGGAAAAAGAACGCCCACAATATGAAAACGAATGGAGCCAGAAAACAGCATTAGCTTCCACTTCCTTGTTTCAGAGACTAAGAAATATAATGAGAGGGTTAGGGATTGGACCTTTCGCTGACCAATATACGTTATTAAAAAACACGGTTATTTTACTATTTATTAGAAGCAATACGTCCTCATTACTGTGAATGAACAAATGTGCATGGTGAACGAGGCATATGGTGCATTTATGGGCGTGTGGAAGAAATATGCATGCTTTTTTATAGTTTTGAGTTCTCTCGCTCGATCGAAAGTCGAGTTCTTATTTATTCATAAGGCGAACAAAAGAAGAAAAAATTGAAACGCCAAAATCTGCCAGTATTCATTTTCCTTATGTTGTGCAGTACTAACACATACTTACGTGATATTTTCTCATAAAGTCGACATAAAATCGATGTGAGATTTTTTAAGGGGCTTACTTACTTAGGACGTTGGCACAAGCGCCCCTAATCACTTTAACTTGATTTAGAGTTTACTTGTAGTAAAACGACGACCTAATTTGCAAAACACCTGAAACGGAGAGGACATATAACGGTCATCGCAGCATTAATAACTTCAGTACTGGAAGTACTATTGGAAATTCGATGCTTATTTTTTTTGCTCGGCGATGACCGCTAGGTGTCTCTACATTGGAGTTAGTTCGATAATCGTTAATTGTAATATGAGAATTTTCCCTTCGTCATTATGTGAACTCAAAATAAAGTTAAGTTTATTATTATCGCTTTCGAACGCTTTCTTGGTCTTTCGGCGTTAACATAGAACCTTTTCAAAAACTTTGGCATTTAATCAAGCCTCTCTTCCCTTTTCCCGAATGATTTCTGAAAGCGACTCAGAGAGTATTATTTTTCACATTAAATTCTCAAATAAATTTATATTCAACGTACAGGCCTTCCATCATCTACTCGAGAAATGAATAACACAAGAGTTGGAACGGGCATTTAGCGTGTGTAAAAATATGTAAACACATATTCCCGCTCAATATAAGTAAAGTGAAGGAGAAAACTTCCACTTATCTTCGATACTGAAAAGTATAGTGGGATATACGATACGATCTTCACACTCTATTGTACGCAATAAAAAAACAAGGTTACATATTATTTATTTCCATCAATACGTCATAAATACCTTGAACGGACGAAATACCGTAAGGAGAGGGAGCTTAATGAAGACGTTCATCATGTGAATCGAACTGTACATATGTTCCTATGAAATCCTTGTCCTGTTGAAAAAAAATTAAAAATAAAAATTTTCATATGCATTTGATGGTTCTTTCCCATTAATGCTGCACATTGCGATAAAAATGAGAGTACTTTTAAATACCGAGATTTGCTGGTTATACCTCACTTGTCGACTTTTACATCTTTGAAAAGTTAATTTCATCGCGGTAAAGGGAGCAACAAGTTGATCTGGGTTAACTCCATAGATGACCTTAGCATGTTGTAAACATTTAATTTGTCCACGTAGTCATTCTCAAATCTTTGGCAAACGTCGAGTCGGCCAGGTGGGAATCCAGGGAACTAAATACGTTTTTTTTTGTTTTACAATAGGGTGGTTTCCTATTATTTTTTATTGCCTAAATAGAAAGATTAATACTCCTGGAGTACGCATTTCACGCTTTTAGATTTTTAAATGACGATATATATTTCTCGCGTATAATGAAAAGTGAAAGTTTTCAAGTGCGCGAAAACGCGACGGCTAAGTATTAATGCTGGGAAAATCTCGTGTGACATCATTCTGGTTCCCGCTGCCGCCGCGCGCCGTACCGTGTGAGGTTACCTTGGGGCGAAGACATGTACGCCGCTAGGCGCAAGCTGCTGATGCAGGCTGCTAGCAGGTACCAGAGTACCCAGGTAGCAGAGTACCCTGCTAGTAGGTAGGGTTTGGCTTAATTATGGATTATTAATACCTTATCAAACGAAGGAAATTTCCCGACCATAGCTAGTTTTAATAGGTGATTATTAAGACATGTTTCTCCGAGCTCTGTGCCTCATGCATTTATTGGTAATCTCAGACGATGTAAAACTCCTATCTACTCGTATAGAAACTAGGTCCCTGTGACGTCACGTGGAGTGGCATCGCATGGGCGCCAATCTGGCCTTTTCCAAATGCAGTTAAAATTGACCGTTGCCATTCGTCTGAACTGGGATTTCTAAATCCAAATAATTTTTATATTATGAATACAGTAATGGAGGGTAACGAATCACAATCAATGCCTTTCGTTTTCTTTGATGAAGGAAACTACCCTATACTGCTTCATTTTCTTCTTTATCAACGACGCACAGCGGTCGGGAATCGGAAAAAGCCGGTCAACATTACGAAATGGCCATTTTTGAGATCAAAAGTTGAAAAATAGCATGTAAACTCAAAAATGAATGAACTTTATGGAATTACACCTTATTTGACATCTTACCCGTTACAGTCAATGAGATACAGAGGCTCAAACCTTAGCAAATTTACATTAAAACGCCCGTCTTCGATTTTCTCTGAAAATCTTCCAAAGTAGATGGTGAAGTTAGAGGTGGATTCTTACGGAATAAAAAAATTATAATCGGTTATTACCGTGATTTTTCTTTTAGCTTCCGTAATCTTAAAGAATATCTTCGAATTCTTACCATGCAGTTAAAAATGGCGGACACTGTTTTTTGACAAACTTTTACGTTTAGTAAGAGTTTCAAATGGGTTTTCGGCAAATTCATGCGAAATACCTTACATCAGAGCAGTGTTTGAAGATTTCTCAAGGTATATATGCAGTTACCTTCGAAATAAGTTTGCGACGCTGGAAATAAAATTGATATTTCGAATGCGCGGCAAGGTTCGTCTCCGCGCGTCTGAAGCTGGATTAGCCGCAACACGGTAAGGTAATTGACACTGCATGTATTTAAACGCTCTTCATTCACCGTATTTAAACTGAGTTTCAACATACCCATACTGAAATAGTCTATAATGAAGAAAAAGGAGGATTTTCAGCCGAGGTAAGTGCACGCTTGGTTGAAGTTAATTTACTTTTCCTTGGATACGATCGGGGACCATGCTCTTATTAAAAGTGTTCAAACCTTGAAAAAGTGAGTTGTTTTCCTGAGACTCATACACAAAGACCTCTCAGAAAGACAATAGCTGAGATACCTTATTTACTTCCCGATCCCACTTCAATCAAGAAAGAGGTCGCGGGTTCGAGTCCCGCCTGGGTAGATTTCCCCTGTTCAAGGCGTGGTTGTTTGTGTACATTCAATTGTTAAATTTGTTGAATACCACGATATAAAATGGCCAATATGAGCTGTATTCGGTGGTTTAAAAATTAATTAAATAAAATAAAGAAGATAAAAAATAAATATGATTATTTGACATAATTGTACGGTAATCAGTCTTTTAAATACGAAATATGCGAAATAATAGATTCGCCATTGAATATGAATTCAAAATTTACACCTGCACCGTAAGTGTTAAAAAACAGTTGACAGGAATATCTGTAAATTCTTTTTAGGATTTCATCCGGGTAATCTCCTCAATCTCCATGCTTCCACTGCGAAAACGATTTTGATCCCGGATTTCTACGATAAGCTCTATAACTACAGGGGCCACCACATAGCCAACTTCTACGCCATAATTCGATATTTCACTTTCTCTGAATTAATTATTTTCATGCTTTATAGCCGATTATTCTATAATCAAAATATAAACTTACCACCAGGTACCTTTTTTTCATCAAATGATGTACTCTCTCACTACAAAGAGCATTGCCCAACGTGCACCGTGTGAGATAGCCAGTAACGATCTACAGTTCGTAATTGCTCTGTCACTTTAGAAAACAAGGATAAGGCGAAGGATGCTTTGCGGTAAACGGGCATTGCAAGAGTACAAGGAGATATGCGGTCTAGGCCTGCAATACTGACAAGCGCCGTGTGAATGCACTTTTATCGCAAGTGAAAGAAAGGTGCTATTTCGCACTCTTCCGACCACACCTTGAATTCAGCGAGCATATGGGATTCGGCGCACAAAGACTTAATCCGTGAACTGAACAAAATACAAAGCTAAGCTGCACGATTCGTCAAAAACTGCTACGGGCGTACTGACTGCGTTACGCAGATGTTAAGCGAACTAGGCTGGGATCATCTAGAGACTCGGAGGCTGCGCGATAGGCTTAGATTGCTTGAACGATTGAGAATAGATATCTGAGCGACACGGAGAACATAATATTAGAGCCTTACTATATTTCCAGGTCCGACAGAAGCGATAACTTAAGATAGATATTTTGCCGAACCAATCCAATAACAATTACCACCAAATAATAATTACCACCTTCAGATGCCCCCCTAACCCCAAATTGGACGTTCTCCTAAAATGAACCCTGAATATTTTTTTTCTAGATATATTGGAGACTTAAGATTGACCCACACGATTTAGTTTGACCCAGTGAATAATATTAAGAATTTTTTCTCTGGCTCTGCACCAGGTTATTGACTTCATTTCCGTCGAAATTTCGGAATAGGACTTGCTGCCCATTTCCAAGGCGTGTTATCTTTATTTTTTTATTTAACCGCCAAAAACGGCTCATATTCTTTTACATTGGCTGACCTCAATAAATAAATAACGGCTTAAAAATAATACAGTGGCTATATAAAAACAAAAATCAAGAAATAAAATTCTTCAGCATGAGAAGGGGGATTATGGGTTAGAGGGTGGTGAATTGTTCAGGTGTCATTTTAGGGAGGTTTTGAAAATGCCGGCCTCGGTGGCGGCGGGGTAACGTCTTCGCCTGCCAAACAAGAGGTCGCGGGTTCGAGTCCCGCCTGGGTAGGTTTCCCCGGTCCAGGGCATGGTTGTTTGTGAACGTTTACTGTTACATATGTTGAACACCCCGGAGTAAAATGGCCAATGAGAGCTGTATCCGGTGGTTTTAGAATAAAAAAAAAAAAAAAAAAAATAGTGGTAGAGGGAAAGAGATCAAGGGAAAAAATTTTTGAAGCCAGTGAGTTAAACAAGGAGGGGATTTAGTATTAAAGTGAGCGTTGAGAGATGGGAAGACGGAATCGGGGAATGTGAAGCAGAGAGTTTATTATGTATGTGGCGAGGAGGAACGTGAAAATGGAAAGGGGGAGATTTTTTTTGGTCCGGAAAGAACCCCTGAAGTTTCTACGCACGACATCAGATCAGATATGACGCGGCGGTTATTTATGTTGGAAATCCCGGGGGAGGAAAAGACACAGACACGGGTATCAGATTTTGCAGTGTGGAATGTGTCGCGGTGGAATAAAGAGGCCTTGAAAATGGGCGGCAAGTCGTTTTCCGATCCGTCGGCGGAGATGAAGTCAATGACATAGTGCTGAGCCCCGAAAGAATTCCTCAAAGGGCGCCCGATTTCACTCGTTAATGATATCTTCCAAATAGAGCAAAGTCAACTTTTGAAGGCATTTTTTTAAATTTTATGTTTAATGGTGCCCACAATGATTCTCGGGGAAGATTTTGCTCCCTCTAACCCCCATTTGGTTTGTACCGTAGCGAGGTGATCTACTTAATCTACAAACTACCCCGCAAGCCGCCTTTAAGGCGTGTGGCAGGAGGTGTTCGGACACCAACTTACACTTAAATATCGGACGCCTATAAATAATCATGCAAATATGACCGAATGGATATTTTCCATTTCTTGAACTTTTAAGCTGTCATACCGAAATATCTACTTGGAAATTTAATAGCCTCGCATCCTGATTTCATCCCTGGCAGCTTTAGATAACACAATGGCCCCACCCCACTTAAATACATTACAGAAAAATCACGGTTGAGCTTGATTAATAAGCTTGAAGATATGGATGATATCTATGTCGGTCATAATTATATTATATTAACAGCATTTCTTCGTCATTTTAATAGTCCTACTATTATTATTCCGAAGCCGTCTATATAGGCGAGCGTCGGGGTGTATTAGAACCCAAGCCGCTTGCATATAAAAAGGAAATCCTGCAACAAAATCAGGCCTAGTATTTATTTAAGTACTTTATCGAAATTTTTAGTGAAGAACGAATTCCCACACATATCCGTTCGGCAAAATATCTATCTTAAGTTATCGTTTCTGTCGGACCTGGAAATATAGTGTGGCTCTAATATTATGTTCTCCGTGTCGCTCAGATATCCATTCTCAATCGTTCAAGCAATCTAAGCCTATCGCGCAGCCTCCGAGTCTCTAGATGATCCCAGCCTAGTTCGCTTAACATCTGCGTAACGCAGTCAGTACTCCCGTAGCAGTTTTTGACGAATCGTGCAGCTTAGCTTTGTATTTTATTCAGTTCACGGATTTAGTCTTTCTGCGCCGGATCCCACATAGTCGCTGAATTCAAGGTGTGGTCGGAAGAGTGCGAAATAGCACGTCTCTTTCACTTGCGATAAAAGTGCATTCACACGGCGCTTGTCAGTATTGCAGACCTAGACCGCATATTTCCTTGTACTCTTGCAATGACCGTTTACCGCAAAGCATCCTTCGCCTTATCCTTGTTTTCTAAAGTGACAGAGCAATTACGAACTGTAGATCATTACTGGCTATCTTTCACGTTGCACCTTGGGCAATACTCTTCATATTGAAAAAGTACATTATTTGATGAAAAAAACGGTGCCTGGTGGTATCTTCATATTTTAATTATAGAATGATCAGTTATTAAGCATGAAATAAATAATTCAGTGCAAGTGAAATATCAAATTATGCGTAAAAGTTGGCAATGTGGTGGACCTGTAGTTAGAGAGTTAGATTGCTTATCGTAGAAATCCGGGATCAAAATCGTTTTCGCATTGGAAGCATGAGGGTTAGGGATCGGGGAGTAAATAAGGAATCTCAGCTAGTGTCTTTCTGAGAGGTCTGAGTGTTTGAGTCTCAGGAAAACAACTCACTTTTTCAAGGCTTGAGCGCTTTTAATGAGAGCAACATTCACTGAATGTGAGATGCTGGGCGAAAGAACAAACCTGTATTCATCACTGCTCCGACGACAATGGAAGAATGTTCCATTGAGACGTCTGCCTAAAAATTTCTCACTCAGCCAGTAACCCGAGAATATTTATTAATATAAGTCGCCGAGAAAAAACGAAATCATGACGCCATTTTTCATGGAGGCACGGGGAGGTACTGGAATCTAACGATAATTGTTTTTCATTGTTTATTTATTTATTTATTTATTACACGTTGCTAAAAGTAGGCTATTGTATGGTGGCAGCAATAGATTTAAATAAATGAATGAAAAGTCTACAAATTTAAGAAAAAAAGGTAAAGGAACAGGAAATACACCGATAGTATTAAAAAAATTAATTCCAGCGTCACACGACTAACAAATGAAGACTGACAAAAATAAACCAATTTCCAACTCTCCCTTTAAATCACAATGACATCAGCCAAGAATTGATGAAAAGTCATTCTCAGAAATTTTAGCATTTTCGGGGAAAAAATCTTAAATCTTAAAAATATATTCGGGTAGGTCGTTCCACTCCTTTATTATGTAGGAAGGATTTTTTCAAAATTACTGTTTTCTGCTTCTTGAACTAATTTTGAATTTATGATCGCTCCTTCCAATGTAGGAGGAAGAGTATATACCTCTATAATATTTTTTTCCAATAACCCAGCCTTAATTATCTTAAAAAGTGAGTGCGGCTTTTCTCTTCCACTTCCTTTTTCAAACCTCTCCCAAGGACCCACCCTTAGCTTCCCCTACCGCCTTTGTGGTCGTTAACTTCACAGGAAAGCCTCAGTGCAACAGTCTTCCGGAATCGACCAAGTCTACTACTAGCGTGTGCCTTTACAGGCATTCTTTTCCTTGACCAGCGAAACGCATACACGGTGAGGATGACGGTCAGTCGAATCTGCGGCACCCTTCCATTGATATTCCTTCTCTCCATACATTCCACTACGATTGCACGTGAGTAACGCAACCATCCTTAACACTTTCCATGCTAATGCCTTCTTAACCCTTACAGGGTAAGCGGGGATTTTGCCACTTTTTTGTAAAATTCCAAATAGCGCGTTCACTGCGCATAGATCACTGGTGCCACATTTTGATATTCTATTCCCGTACTTCTTCCTCGATCAAAAGCATTGTCGTCTGCAATAGGGTGGTTTCCTATTATTTTTTTATTGCCTAAATCGAAAGATTATTACTCCTGGAGTACGCATTTCACGCTCTAAAATTTTTGAATGACGATATCTATTTTTCGCGATTGAACGAAAAGTGTAAAATTTCAAGCGCGCGAAAACGCGACGGCTAAGTAGGAATGATGGGAAAAGTCCGTGTGACGTATTTATGGTTCCAGCTGTCGGCGTGTGAGGTGACCTTGGGGCGAGGTTTGAGCGCTGGAACGACGCAGGATGCTATCAGGTAGCAGAGTACCCTGCTAGCAGGTAGCGCTTGGCTTAAATAAGGGTTATTATTCCCCCATCAAACGAAGGAGACTTTCCGAACTTAATTTTAATGTATTTTAAGGTATTTTTAATGTGTAATTATTAAGAGATGTTTCCCTGAGCCCTGTGCCTCATGCATACATTATTAATCTCAGACAATAAAGAACTCCTATCTACTCGTGTTGAAACTAGGTCCCTGTGACGTCACCTGGAGTGGAATCGCATCGCAAAAACCTCAGCCCTTGTCTAGAAAACTTCACCGTTTGTACCTAACAGTAGATACAATTCATAGAGCATGCAAAATTGATTTATTTCAAAATAATAATAATACCTTAATTGACACTGTTCATATTACAGTTTACCCGTTGCCATGCGGCCATAGCGGCCGGATGAATTCCCTTTCGCCTTGTCATGCATAGCTATCCTTTTATCGTTAAATCCTTTTGCCACTCGATGGCGTTGGATCTCTTTCAAATTATTACGCTCATTCTTTAATGAATAATACATCTAAAATCACGATAGAATTCCTTTTGATTATAAAACTTTTCCCAACTTTAAAACTTTTCATCGTGAAAAGTCAACGACTCCCCATTCATGAATTCTCCACGGTTATTATCTCCAAAATATTAATACTAGAAGCATACTTATATTTTCCATTCTTATTTCAATCGATTGATTCAATGGATCAAGTTTCAAAATTGAAATCAAGAGGACCAAAGAACTATAATCACGGTTTAAAATCGACCGTCCATTTAGGCGTCTGCGTTTACGATACCTGTGCTTCTCTATTCTCTTACTTTGTCACAAATTCCTACGCGCAGGAGCATACTTACCAACCTGTGAAATAATCCGTTATGCAGTTAGAACATCCGATTACCCACCCTAATATTAAAAAAACTACAATTTTAACTTTCATCTTTGGACTTGTGTGCCTTAATGTGCGGTTTGACCCCACTGTGCGACGTTTCGATGTAAGCCTATCCCATTGTCATCATAGTCAGCACATATACATCCTGAACCCTATTAAGAAAATTTCCTCTTCAGGGCTTGTCAGAGTGATATTTTAAGTTTACAATTTTTATTGACCAGCGTAACAGAGTGTAACCTTTTGGCTTCACTTGAAGAAGAGTAATTAACATTCCATTGGTTATAGCTCTTGGGGGTTGAGTAAAAAATTGTGTTTCTTTGGTATGAAAATATTTATTGATACTGATATCTTCACTTGTTACCTCTCATATCTGCACAGAAATCAAATATGGCGGGCTCTGTCGAACGCCTGATGACCTGGCAGGAGAATGCATTCCGCTAGCCGTCTGCGAGCCATTAAGAGCGCTAATAACTCCGCCGGACATATCCAAGGAAACAAAGGAGTTCCTGCGGCAGTCGCAGTGTGGATACGTGGTGAGCACGTAAATTTACAAGCAATATCGTCCAGCCCGATAAAAATAATTTTGATTTTGATAAGGTTCCTAAAGGGAAATACCATGATATTGGACGTTTTTTTGAATAATAATAATAGACATTAATATTGAGAACTACTTGGTCCTATCTAAGAGTATCGTATATTGATAAATGTACAACCTATACATTACATTTACATAGAAAACAAATAAATAAAACATAATGAAAAAATCAACTAAAAATCCTGGATATTGCGTACACATCTACATACTACTCCGCAAGCCGCCTAAAAGGCGTGTGGCAGGGGGTTTTAGGGCACCAGCAATTTACACATTAAAAGAAAATGCTCAAACGAAATCACGATTATAGCATTCATTAAAGTCCTATATGGTTCGGGGGAAAAACAAATTCCCATATCTATCCGTTCGGCAAAACATCTATCTTAATTTATCGCTTCTGTCGGACGGGGATATATAATGGGGCTCTCATATTATGTTCTCTGTGTCGCTCTTTAAAATATCTATTCTCAATTGTTTAAACGATCTAAGCCTAGCGCGCAGCCTGCGAGTCTCCAGCGGCTCCCAGCCTAATTCACTCAACATCTGGGTTGTCTGTACGCCAGTAGCAGTTTTTGACGAACCGCGCAGCCTTCCTTTGTATTTCATTTAGTTCACGGATTAAGTCATTCTGCACCGGATTCCATATGTTCGTTGCATATTCAAAGTGCGGTCGGACGAGTGCGAAATAGCACCTTTCTTTTACTTTCTCAACCGAAATCCTTCCAAAATACGCTTGACGAATCCTAATTTCATTAGGGCTATGCCGCAAGTATTCCTTATATGTGTTGCCCACGAGTGAATGAGAATACAGCAATAAAAAATATAAATATCAATTTCTTTTTCATTTTAGCATGTTTGAAGTTATAACATTGAAAACTTGTCAAGTATTTACATGTTTTGAAATCATCCGGCAATGAATTCAATCTGCGAGAAATAGAAACTACGAAGGATCGAAGGTATATTTGTGCGGTGGTGTGGGACCAATAGATAAGTTCTTGTAGAACGTAGTAATACATTTCTTTTGAATAATTTGCTCATTTTCTGATTCCATAGAATTTCATTATGAGCAATTCAATTAGAAAGAGAATTACTGAATTCTTTTGCCATGAAACATAAAAATTCATCACTTTAAATCCAATTTTTACGACTTATATTTAGGAACAAGGGTACCAGAAAGAGAAATAAGTCGCCAAGTTCCGGTAAATGAAAATAATTCACAGGCTGATTGAACTTGATTGAAAAGTCTCGCCTTTTATGGCACTCCATTCTTATATATAGTTGATGAATATTATTTGATGGTATTCAGAGGAATTAATTCGATGAATCTACAAGACTTTCTGGCGTTAGAGAAGTTGGCTCGCTTAACACACATTTTAGGATATCCATATGGAGAGAAAATTATAAATTCACGAGATAGTTAGGCATTCAAATGACATTTTTATGTATCATAACATATGAAATTTTATGACTTATACAAGCCATTCATGATTAATCTACTATTATCTATTTTTCAAATACTTTCCCCTAAGTACTAATTATATCAAGTCAAAAATATATAAGGGAACGGATAAATTTTTTTTAGCAATCACTGCAGCAGTCGAAATGACAATCAATATTAAAAAGTCAAATTTGACGCAGAGAAATGATTTTTTTAATAAGCTTACAGCTATGCTTGATTTCATATCTTCGAGCACAAAGCCGATAGTCGTGTCAAGTAATTTTTTTCGGCAATATGAAGTAATTTAAAAAAAGTAAATTCACCATTTTTTAACTACAGAAACTTTCAGCAAAGCACTTCGGATTGCCACGCGTGTGCCCTGTTGCCGGATGCTCAGAAAATCTCATCACTTCGAATGCTTTTCCTGCATTTGCCTTTGCCTTCGTCCAGATTTTCCGGCAACAGGGTAAACTCACGGCCAATCGGAACACTTTGCTGAAAGTTTCTTTAATTTATAAATTTTTGAGATTGAAATTTAATGCTTTAACTGTTTTTATAAATAACATGTTCATTGTTGTTGTTGTGCTTCTCAGTTGACTAAATAAAATGGAAAGCTCAAGAGGGTGGTTTCCCATTATTTTTTTAATGCCTAAATCGAAAGATCATTTATCATGGAGTACGTATTTCACACTTTCTGATTTTTCAATGACGATGCCTATTTTTCGAGATTAAATGAAAAGTGAAAAATTTCAAGCATGCGAAAACGCGACGGCTATGTATTAATGCTGTTAAGAGTCCGTGTGACGTCATTCTGGTTCCCGCTTCCATCCTGTGAGGTGACCTTGGGGCGAGGCTTTGAGCGCTGATACGATGCAGGTTGCTAGCAGGTAGCAGAGTACCCTGCTAGCAGGTAGCGCTTGGCTTAAATATGGATTATTACTACCTTATCAAACGAAGGAAACTTTCCGACCTTAGACAATTTAATAGGTGATTATTAAGAGATGTTTCCCTGAGCTCTGTGCCTCATGCATGCATTGGTAATCTCAGACGATGTAAAACTCCTATCTACTCGTAGAGAAAATAGGTCCCTGTGACGTCACATGGAGTGGCATCGCATGGGGGCCAATCTGGCCTTTTTCAAATGCGGTTAAAATTGACCATAGCCATTCGTCTAAACTGGGATTTCTATAACCAAATAATTTGTATATTATGAATACACTATTGGTGGGTAACGAATCGCAATCAATGCCTTTCGTTTTCATTGATGAAGGAAACTACCCAATACTTGAATCGTTAGGAAGTTCCTTTTTGATCCTGAAGTCTATAAAATATAAAAAATGGTGCGTTTTCGACATAAACGTCATGATGTAATTTTGGTTCCTACTGGCATAAGCTATCCAGGATTATAATTTCGTGACAATTTTGCTCCGTCGTGTATATTCCCGGTGTATTCAAAGTTTTACCGGTTGGGGGACAGTTGATGTATCGCTAAAAATGGTTACCGAATGATTTTTTCAACTTGGCAATAAATACATCCATATAAATTACCTCGTTTACATTGACGATTAGGATGTCACTCGGGGGAACCGTCCACTGGTGTGTTGTCCTACGGACGATCCGCTCCCCGAAGAAGACGACAGCACCGAGGATCGCGGGGTGGACTATTCACAGCATCCCAACTGGAGCCTCTTAATGCCCGACATCTGCGGATCTGACGTGAGCGACAAGATAATTGGAGGAACCGTAGCCAACCTCAAGCAATACCCGTGGCTTGCCCTCCTTCAGTACCAAACGGGTAAGCACCGGCTGTTTTCCGTTCAGCTCTTGGAACCAGGGGCGCTGCTAGGAATTAAGTCTGGGGGGGGGGTTTATAGGCAAAACTGATACCGGGGAGTCTGGGGGTATGGCATACCTGCCCGGGTAAGCGGGAGGTGCTGCCCCCCCAGAAAATATTAAAGAAAAATGGTTCATAATGGTGAGTTTTACGGCTTTCTGAGGGATATTTCATTAATCTTTACACTTTTCTCTGAGTATTATTAACTCAATTCAGTAAATTAGGTTAAAATTTCTCTGAGATCTGGTGGGTTGGGGGAGGGTTTATCCCTCCCAAAAAAATAGGTCGCTGCGCCACTGCTTGGAACAACATTAGGCAATATTGTTCTCTTGGGAAAGAAGTCCATAATATACCGCGGTTCATTGTTTTTAAGTATGGAATATATGAAACAGTGCACATTAATTTTTCTTCCTGTTAAGTATGGCGCTAACCTTCAGTGGACCTTAGGAATCCAACTGGAACGTTGGCGAAATATTGCCCAAGAAAATGGATCAAAAGTGAAGGAAATCCGGACGAATCACTGCTTATATACTGCAGTAATAATCGCACCAATATTTTAGATCATCTGGGCATTGAACCCTACGACCAATAACATGCGCTGGTTCATGGAACCCTTCCATTGGGTCATAGTGGGATGGGTGGCTCCAATAATGTTTTCCGTCTCAACTATGTAAAGTATTTTGTTTAACTGTATATTGGTTTTCAAATTTTAGAGAAATATTTATTAAATTATTTCCAAATTGACCACTTTTAATTTTCTAAGTCAATTTTTTCATAAAGTGACATTAATTTAAAAAATAACATCAGAAATGTCCATTCTGGCGAGCTTTGTGGAAGCAGTCAGTTTTCAAATGCCTATAATTTGGGCAACAGTACAGAAAGAATCTTGAAATTTTCACAAATTGACCTAGTTTCTTATTGTTTTCATGCACAAGCAAAAAAAACACGCTATGAGTTCACCAGCAAAGCGTAATGTAAATTTTCAGAAAATCTCAATATTTTGCCAAATATGATAATTTTTTAGCAGCCACTAGTGGTAATATAAATATAAAATTCAGCTGTACGCGTATGTAGTACTTACACATGTTAGTGGAAACGTATTTTTAAAACAAACCAATATTGTTGAACTTGTGTTAAAGATGACTGTGCAGTAATACTCGCAACAATATTTTAGATGACCTGGGCATTTGAACTTAAGACCGATTGGGAAGTGGTGGTTCATGGACACCTTAGATTGAGTCATAGTGGGATGAGTAGCTCCAATGATATTTTCACTCTCAAAAATATAAACTATAGATTGGTTTTCATATTTTTTACAAAACATTGTGCTCAAAAGAAACAATAACACGTCTTAATTTCAACTGTGTAGTAAAAAAATGAATCTGAATCGTATTGAAAACAAATGACGCAAGATACATGATTATGGACGAAGTATATGGGTATATTTAGTATTAGTAGAACTGTTTGAGTGCTGCATCGACTAGAGGGTCATCTGCAACGCTCATTGTTTCTAACGTAAAAGGAAGAGGGTATGTTTAGGTTCAACCATGAGTAAATAATGAGAAGAACGAGGCTATCTGATAAATAATCTGGAATCTGAACTAAATATTACATTCTTGGGGAAATAGTACACATCTCGCGATGTATTTATTAAGTTCACCTACCACTAGGTGATGACGTTTTTCGCTTTTACCGTCACAGTAAAATAAAATTAGAGTTAAACAAAATAATTTTTAAATTTAAAATTAAATAACAGAAGTGCGATAAATTTTTCATCTGAGAATCCGCGATTTTCAAATAAGCGGATTTGAAAAAGAGGTATAACGGCCGTTACCAAAGAGCTTTACAAAACGCCTCTATAAGTGCTAAGTCAAGACTAAGAGCAAGAAGGATTTCCAGCCAACATTGCATGCCACCCTTAGTCGAAGCGCCTCTCATACAAGTCGCAGTTTCATAACTTTAACAAAATCCAGCATCAGTCATTCTACCTCTTCTGGGGTAAATATTAAAAAGAAATGTTACCAAAATCTTCTCACGCTTGCCGATGGATTTTTTCATTGCCGACAGACTCACCGGTTTCGGCGATCACTGTGTATTGTGTAATATGGTTGCTTAGCAAAAGTTGTTTATTATCTACCAAAGTATTAAAAATTTTCTTATAATACTTTACCACTACATTAAATGCTATGACTAATATTTAATGAAAATGATATCGTAATTTACGTATTAGAAGGCAAAGAACACTTAAAACCGCAAAGTCAAGAAAGGAATTCTTTTTTTCTATCATATTGCACAAAACTGATTAAAATTGTAAGAAAAAACATTACGTCAACAAGTTAATTTCAAATAAAAAAAGATAAAAGTTAACTTAAGTTAAGATAAGACTTGATTAAGAACTTAAGAAGGCTTAATAAGGCTTAAGAACATGAGAAGATAAGGCTTAATCAAATTAAAGGAGCGACTTAATTAATTAAATGATCGACTTACATAAA
Source organism: Ischnura elegans (assembly GCF_921293095.1). Classification (NCBI taxonomy): domain Eukaryota; kingdom Metazoa; phylum Arthropoda; class Insecta; order Odonata; family Coenagrionidae; genus Ischnura; species Ischnura elegans. Next base: position 89,748,611 of record NC_060256.1, on the reverse strand, counting down.
TACGGCCTTTTCGCAGAGTACGGGCTTCAGTTCCTGTGTGGTGGAGCTCTTATTGGTAACCGATACGTGCTGACAGCAGCTCATTGCGTCACTGGACTAAAATTCAGAGTAAAACTGTAAGTGATATTATAAGGTAAGGTGTTCTCACATCGGGTTCTATAAAATAAAGTAAGTAATTGAGGTATGTGGAGACATAATCTTCGCTCAAACCAACTTGAATTAGGGCCGGTTTCTGTCAAGTCTGGTAAACTCTAGCCATAAGATGATACAGCCTTAACTTTAACAAGAAGCGGTTGAAAGTTCCCATTAACTGCTGTGTAAGATTAGACTTCATTCTGACCAGAACTTTGAGCCACCACCAGGTAGAGCGGTAGGCTGTAACATCTTATGGTTAGCGCTAACCAGACACTATAAAACCGGCTATTGGCGTGAATGAAGAGAATTTGAAAGAAGTTTCCACTAGTTCACAAGAATTTAAATAGGTGAAACTCGATTTAGCGTGCTACTTAATGAAATAATCTCCATTTTATCTTCATTCCATCTAATTGAAAGAAATTTAGCATTAAGAATCGTTATCGAGTCCTGTCATATCGATTTCGTGATTATTATGCAGCCTCTGTGACGTGATTATTTAAATAATCACATCATTTATTGATTTGTGCATAGTAAGACAAGTCCAAATGCTAAGGACTAGTCCAATAAGTAACTAAGTTTCTTCGGTTGAGCGAATGCACGAGATAACGAAAAAAGCTACTTTCTTTCGTGATACGTAATCCTGGCGTTAATGGCGATTCATTCGTCGAAAACGGTAAGCTACCGCCAACATCAGCCTGCCTTACATTAAAGTATTCCACCGATTAAGGTAGGTTTCCATGGAGTACTCAAGAAGAATCCTGGGAGTCTCTCCTTCCTTCAAGAACTTCCCTCTTCAATTCAAAATAAGGCCTACCCCCTTCCTTTCTATCTAAAAACCCTATTAGAGGAAATAAATATCCAATCATGAAGTTTAGAAAATAACTTGTACCACGCACGATTTATTTATAAAAGTATTCCACCGATTAAAGTAGGTTTAGCCCGCCATAAGAAGATAAAATAATCGCATGTTTCCAACTACTAATAAACTCATTAAGACGTTTGGGATCACGATCCAAGTATCTCAATAACACACACAGTGGCTCACCAAGTAACTCTTCCATGCATCTTTTCTATTTCCGTTCTATGAATTTCATCAGAAACTTGTATTTCTAACTATTTTTTTCAGTGCGGTTCGGTGCAAAATGGACGATCAATATCTACATCTACATAATACCCTGCGAGCCACCTCTAGGGTATTTGGCAGGGGGTGATCAATCACCAGCATGCAGCATGCAATTGGACTCCCACATGCACACCACACGATCCAAAAAACGTCACGTATACTAACAAATTATACTACCATATGCTGTTAGAAATAATAATAAAATTAAGAAACATGCATTAAGTTTTACATAGGTTCGTAGGCTACACTACAAGTCATCTAATCTATTTATGAGTTCTATCGCTACTGTTATAATCTCTTATTGATCGTGGAAAAAATGACATTCGGAATCTGTCTGTTCTGCAATCTATCTCTCTTATTTTATTTATATGATCTGATCTTCTGTAGTACGTTGGCGTCCGTAAAATATGGTTAACTTCGTTAGAAAAGACACTGCTCTTGAATTTATCTAAAAGGTTTGGTCTACTTTTCAACCTACGCACAGTGGGCGGAAATCGGAAAAAGCCGGACAAAATTACAAAATGGCTTTTTTTGAGTTATATACTTGAAACTTCGCAAGTATACTCAAAAATGATTGAACTTTATTGATATGTACCTCATTTGACATAGATCCTACCCGTTACTGAGATACAGAGGCTCAAACGTGAGCAAATTTCCATAAAAACGCCCGTCTTCAATTTTCTCTGAAAATCTTCCAAAGTAAGTGAATGGTGAAGTTATGGGTGGATTCTTGCCGAATAAAAAACCACATAATCTGTTATCATGGTTTTTTTTATTTAATATTCCGTAATCTTAAAGAATACAGTCCATTAATTCTTACCGTGCAGTAACAAAATGGCGGATACTGTTTTTCGACGAAGTTTTACATTTAGGTAGAGTTTCAAATAGGTTTTCGGCAAGGTCGCGCAGAGTAACTTATATGAGAGCATTGTTTGAAGATTTTTTGAGGTCTTTATGCAGTTTTCTTTGAAATAAGTTTGCGTCGCCGGAAATTACATTGATTTTTCGATCGCGCGGCAGGGTTCCTCTCCATGCGTCGGGAGTTGGATTAGCCGCGCCGCGGTAAGGTTATTGAAGCTATATGGGTTTTAACGCTCAACATTCACCGTTTTTATGTTTTGCTTCAAGACACCGATTCTCAAATGGTCTATGGTGAAGACAGTGGAGGTTTTTTCATGCGATGTACTTGCACGTTTCATCGAAGTTCATTTCGTTATCTTCGGATACGATCGAAGACCATGCTTCTATTAAAAGCGTTCAAACCTCGACAAAGTGAGTTGTTTTCTGGGACTCATACAAAAAGACCTACCAGAAAGATACCAGCTGAGACCCTTATACCTTCTTCAATCACCGATCCCTGACCCTCAGGATTCTAATTTCGAAAACGGTCGTTTTATGACACCCTGGAGCGGAGCCCTTGGCCGTCTTAACGGAGGTATTTCCATGGGAACTTCTAGCTTTTTTAAAATGTCGCTTCAAAAATTGGCCCGCTGAATCCATAACATTTCCGGAATATGCTTTGCATTACTTTCTCTATACTTCTACGGGAGTTGGTATTTTTGTAAAAATCTATTTCCTTCAAATTTATTGAATAAATACTATTCCACATTTATCTTTACGTTACAAAATTCATACTTTATTCATACGTACCGACGGATCAATACTTAAATAAATGGAGTGAATAAATTATTCTGCGACAACGTTGCGCTTGATAAAGGAAACTTACCCATGCGGGACTCGAACCCGACACTTCTTTGACAGGCGAGCATTTTACCCCGCCGCCACCCAAGTCGGCAAATTGAACAAATAACGAACTGCAAAAAGCGTCATTAAATCTAATGTTTTACTCTTGAGATGAAGAGAATTATGTTCAAAAAGATAGCTAATAATGCAGTGTTCAGTGACTTAACATTACCTATCATGAACATAGATTACTGATGGCAACTAAATAATCAAAATTTTATGGACGAAAATTATGGATCGCGTGAAAATCTCATGTTCTGCACCTACAGTAAGCACTAGAAAGTTGTTGAAGCAGATACGATGAAGACAGGGTAGTTTAGGTCGACAATTCCACGGGAACTTCTAGATTTTTTAAAACGTGTATTATACCCTTAGTTCTACTGTGACTGTGGTGAAGGAAAGTTAAGTTCTCTTGAGTGCGCAGAATTTGTGAAAGTGATTTTAATTTGCTTGTGGAGCGTAGAAATTTCAATAAATCTGTAATCAATAAATTTCAATAAACCTGAAATCAATAAATCCTGTATGTACGTTTTTCAATAAATCCCCGAACATCTTTTTCAAAATAGTTATTTTAATTTATATTATCAATTTTAGCTGAAAATTTTCTTAGCATTCCTTTCCTAACTAAAATAAATTAAAATTAAAATTATCAAATGCCACTGTTTAAATTCCAATCGATACGACATATCCAATATGCATTCAGAAAATCATATGTGGCAGCTCAGCGTACACAAACCAACAGAATATTTATCGATATCAGGTGAACGATATTTTACATCTCCTAAGTTATTCATACCCGACGCTATTGCACCGCAGATTTAGAACCCCATGATTCAGCTGTCCTTCAGTGTGTTGCAAACTAAAAACTATCGTTTTTCTTAATTTCAAAATGACTATACTTCCCTGTAGGATAATGAATTAAATGGGTTTTAAGATTAAGAAAAAATTAGGAAAATAAGGCAAGCAATATAAGCATTACTTTTCCGTTGATCATGGTCAGTAGTAAACAGAACTTGATCGTGTAAAATCCAGAGTTGAAATCATTAAGGCCATCCACCTGCCTTTCGATATAGGTAATGTCTTTCTGATTTTGTAACTTCTTTTGTCTCTTTTTTTGCCTAAAGCGGATGGGATGACAAAATCGTGTCGACGTCGGCAGTGGATTTTCCCAGATAGTGTTATCTAAAATTGTAGAGCCTAAATGCGAGAAGTGCCTCCGATGCAATTTAAATTCTTTATCAAAAGTTTAGAGATAAATGTAATTAACCAAGAGAAAGTGGAAACTTCAGTCGTTACCTGTAGCGCCGTTAATCAAACTAAGAGATACAAGGGAACTAATGACTAGGAATTTATCTGAAGCATCCACTTGTTGCCACATTTGCTTATATTGAGAGTGACCCGAACCTCTATCAAAACCGTACTTAGAGATTAATCTGTAGTTCACCACACATTTTAATTCTTGAGAGGTGGAAGTGGTGGCTAAGCAGGCTATTGTTCCCAATATGGTGTGGTTCAGTGGTGCTTGAAGGTTTACTTCGCACATGGTCTCAGTTATTTTAATCCCTTCGTTATAAGCTGCCTTTTTTTGCTATCGCTATTCTATCATAAGTGGGATACAATTCGTGTCCATGGCTCAGAGCTGTCCTACGAAAAGACCGATGTTGACGCTTGGTCAAATCAGAGGCAATCATCAATGACAGAGCCTCTTCCACTGTCATCTCAGGGTGGACCTTTTCACTCGTCCTCCACTTTGAAAGAACTCTCTTAGCCCGAGTAGGGGTCGTAGTTGTTATTTCTGCAATTAGGTGAGCTGCTGCAGTGTCTCCCCTCTCTCTCAAACTCACAGATGCCGCGAGAGCAAGCTCAGCAGTAGTAGCAGTAGTTTTTTAAGTTTGAATTTTCTTCTGCGTGATCTAACACATGAGGTGCGACATTTTTTTGGCCGCCCTAGAATGCCTGGCAAATATAATATGAATTTTGTAGCATGAAGCTACCGGGGGAATTTTATTTAATCAATCAATTTGAGAGGAATAGATTTGTACAAAAATACAATACTCAACCGGCTGTCGTTGAAGTATCGGGAAAGTGATGCATAACAAATTCTGGAAATGTTATAGAGTCAGCGAGCCAACTTTTGTGTCGACACAAAAATCGTTCATTATTTCGAGAACACTCTACCCATTTCTTAAGGTATGGCCATAGGATGCGTTTTGTCAAAAAGTCATTGAGAAATTTCAGAGCATCAGGGTCTTGTCTTAAATTCAGCCTCCGCGATAAATAATGGAGCAAATATTTTTTACCGAGTGAATGATTTTTTCACCAATTCCAATATTATTTTGTAGATATCAAGTCATGTAATAATGTGAGGTGGCATTTTCTATGGAATTGCGGATGGAGCCTATGTAAAATTTAGAAATAATAAATTTGTCGAAACTATGATTATCTAATGCCCTAATGCGTACACGGGGAAGAACGTATGGTAAACGTGTAAAGACATGGTAATCTGTAAGTCAAAGTAGAACTGAGGGTATGATGCACATTTTAAAAAAGCTAGAAGTTCCCATGGAAATACCTCCGTTAAGACGGCCAAGGGCTCCGCTCCAGGGTGTCATAAAACGACCGTTTTCGAAATTAGAATCCTGAGGGTCAGGGATCGGTGATTGAAGAAGGTATAAGGGTCTCAGCTGGTATCTTTCTGGTAGGTCTTTTTGTATGAGTCCCAGAAAACAACTCACTTTGTCGAGGTTTGAACGCTTTTAATAGAAGCATGGTCTTCGATCGTATCCGAAGATAACGAAATGAACTTCGATGAAACGTGCAAGTACATCGCATGAAAAAACCTCCACTGTCTTCACCATAGACCATTTGAGAATCGGTGTCTTGAAGCAAAACATAAAAACGGTGAATGTTGAGCGTTAAAACCCATATAGCTTCAATAACCTTACCGCGGCGCGGCTAATCCAACTCCCGACGCATGGAGAGGAACCCTGCCGCGCGATCGAAAAATCAATGTAATTTCCGGCGACGCAAACTTATTTCAAAGAAAACTGCATAAAGACCTCAAAAAATCTTCAAACAATGCTCTCATATAAGTTACTCTGCGCGACCTTGCCGAAAACCTATTTGAAACTCTACCTAAATGTAAAACTTCGTCGAAAAACAGTATCCGCCATTTTGTTACTGCACGGTAAGAATTAATGGACTGTATTCTTTAAGATTACGGAATATTAAATAAAAAAAACCATGATAACAGATTATGTGGTTTTTTATTCGGCAAGAATCCACCCATAACTTCACCATTCACTTACTTTGGAAGATTTTCAGAGAAAATTGAAGACGGGCGTTTTTATGGAAATTTGCTCACGTTTGAGCCTCTGTATCTCAGTAACGGGTAGGATCTATGTCAAATGAGGTACATATCAATAAAGTTCAATCATTTTTGAGTATACTTGCGAAGTTTCAAGTATATAACTCAAAAAAAGCCATTTTGTAATTTTGTCCGGCTTTTTCCGATTTCCGCCCACTGTGCTACGGTCCGATAGAGATTCCCAACCGAGTTTATCTATCGTTTATCGATCGTTACACGTTAGAAGCATTTGAAGCATTTCCTTATACAATTTGTACTCAAGGCTATAGAGGTCAGATCCTTGTACTCAGTTATACCATCTCCTTGTCACAGGGTGTCCTTGCGCCTCGGGGAGCAAAACATCGACACGGATCCAGACTGCATAAGTAAAAGTGGGAAGAAATTGTGTGGGGAACCAGTGCAGGTGTTCAAGATAGCCAAGGTCATCCGTCACCCTCAATATCAGCCGTCTAGCAGAGACAGGCACCACGACATTGCCCTGATCCGATTGGATAGAGAAGCCCAAATCACAGGTGAGAAAGTCGCACGGCAGCAGGGACGCCATGTAAATCATGCAGCTATACGAAGGGACATGTAGCGCTTTATTTAAGCGGCTCATAGACGTTGAATATTATTTTGCAACTAGGTAACCTGTGAAAAATTTCGTACTTTTCCGCTATCACCCTAGTAGCACCAAAAGGGTTATATCTAGATTTAATACGTATCATAGTACACACTGTACACATATTATATCTGTATAAAATAAATGAAAATGTCCTCTACCACGCAGAAAATATGTAGATATTATACGTATTATATCTGCTGCCATAATATGGATTTTATATAGATTAAATACGTATAACTCGTCGTAAATGTGTATATTATACATGTTTGATGATCCCTGGTTACGCCGTAAGGATATCATTTGTATATTTTAAAGATTCTGGTATACATCAAGGACAATGGATCATCAGACATGTATAAAATATGTATAATGCAAATCTGTATACCGATGTATTTAGAAATCTTAAAAATATACAGATATAATGTTTTTGGTGCTATTAGGGCAGTGAATAAATATGTTTAGGACACGGTGTAATTGGGTTTTAAATAAAGAATAAGGTGCATCCAAAAGTACTTTCATTATTCTTGATTTCTTGCAGCAATATACAAAACATATGAATACAATACAGGCAAGAGAGCTTGGTCTCTCTACCTAATTCTCTCTCATATACATAAAAACTTAATACCGTTCACCCATGTACAATCACTATTTGCATTTCGAACTATTTTCATTTATTGTTGCCAATTCCTGTTGATAATAATTCTCGTAAACTTTCAACACGATATTTTGATTCATTTTTTATACATGTTATCTTTTAAGTTCCTTACATACGCTGACTCTTTTACAGAACGTTAAACACTCTTTATACTTCTTCGATTTTCTTTTTAATATTTTTTCCTGCTTACACGTTTCTTTGGTTTTGTTATGGATTTGACGGTTTTTTAAACCTTTTTTCTAGTTCAGAATAAAAAAATGTATGGAGTCGATATACCTCCAGCGGGTAATCGACATGGAAAAATCAAAACTTTTCAGTCACATTAATGGGTAAATAGTGAAATTTGAATTGAGATTGTATTTTTTGCCAGAAGCCGGTGATTCAACGTATAAAATGATACTTCATTTGTCACTGTAGGTTCATTATTAACGGAATGACAGAAAATAATATTTCTTTGATGATGTGGGTAGCACAATATTTTGACGGCAGCCCCTGGACGGTCCATACTATCTTACAAATATATTGGTTTGTGCAAAAGACTATACCGAAGGCGATATTGAAGGTTGCGCAATATATTGCGCAATCGTGAGCACATATGTGCAACCACATTGTACAAAAATTCCCTACCAGAATTTCATTAAGTCAACGTGTTGAGTAAAAATGTATTTTGTTGTGTGATAACTGCTGTGGCCACAAGTCATCATCACTGGCACCACACTTCTCTGCCCCGTGAATCCGTTTCAATAGGGTGGTTTCCTATTATTTTTTTATTGCCTTACTCGAAAGATTATTACTCCTGGAGTACGCATTTCACGCTCTTAGATTTTTAAATGACGATATCTATCTTTAGCGATTAAATGAAAAGTGAAAATTTTCAAGCGCGCGAAAACGCGACGGCTAGGTAGGAATGCTGGGAAAACTCCGTATGACGTCGTTCTGGTTCCCGCTGCCGCAAGTGAGGTGACCTTGGGGCGAGGCTTTGAGCGCTGATACGACGCAGGATGCTAGCAGGTAGCAGAGTACCCTGCTAGATGGTAGCGCTTGGCTTAAATAAGGATTATTAATACCTTATCAAACGAAGGAAACTTTCCGACCTTGGCCAGTTTTAATAGGTGATTATTAAGACATGTTTCCCTGAGCTCTGTGCCTCGTGCATGCATTGGTAATCTCAGACGATGTAAAACTCCTATCTACTCGTATAGAAACTAGGTCCCTGTGACGTCACGTGGAGTGGCATCGCATGGGCGCCAATCTGGCCTTTTCCAAATGCAGTTAAGATTGACCGTTGCCATTCGTCTAAATCGGTATTTCTAAAACCAATTAATTTGTGTATTATGAATACGCTGATGGTGGGTTACGAATCGCAATCAATGCCTTTCGTTTTCTTTGATGAAGGAAATCACTCTATTCTTTTCGGAAGATTTTTCACAAAGACTTAATTTTTTTGCTACTTTTTGTTTCTCCACATCCGTATTATTCGCGGAACTTTTTCATAATAACATTGTACCGCTACCCTTTCTTCGCACGATTACTATGATCTTTGCACTTCACATCCCACAGAGCCGGAAGACCACGTTATACCTCAATACATTCCACAATAATATCTTATTCGGATTTCTTGTCACCCATGATAGTAACACAATGTTGAGACGACTGGTACAAACGACTGCTGGAGTCTAACTGACAGAATACTGCACAACATTGCCAACAAACGGCAACATTTTATCCCGTTTGCGCAATGTATTTTCAATATTTTGAAAATCATGCAATATATTGCACAACCTTTCCATTTTTCCCGAATACATCTACATAATACCCTCCGAGCCACCTCTAGGGTGTTTGGCAGGGGTGATCCATCACCAGCATGCAGCATGCAAGAGGACTCCCACATGCACACCACACGGTCCGAAAAACGTCACGAATACTAAAAAATTATACTACCACATGCTGTAAGAAATAATAATAAAATTCAGAAACATGCATTAGGGTATACATAAGTAGGTAGGCAACACTGCAAGTCATCTAATCTGTTTGTGAGTTCTAACGCTGTCGTTGTAATCACTGACATCTGATCGTGGAAAAAATACCTTCTGAATCTCTCTGTTCTACAGTTTCTCTTATTTTATTTATGTTATCTCACGTAGCAGGTTGGCGTAAGTAAGATACGGCTAACTTCGTCAGAAAATACACTGGTCTTGAATTTACCTAATAGGTTTAGTTTATTTTTCAGTCTATGGTCTGACAGAGATTCTCACCCGAGTCTATATAAAGATCAATCGAACGAACCATCAATGATATTGCACAAACCAAAATACTGTACAATAATATTGACTGTCCAGAGGCGGCTTGAGCCCAAAAATAAGAGGTTATTGTTTAATTTCAGCTAATATGTAACACTCATTCCTAAATTACTTCATAGTTAGTGAAATTCACACAAATGGAAAAAAGTTTATAGCATTATGCTTGGGCTTGCTTTCTCTTTTACTATCACCATGAAGGTAACACTCTGTGCTGCAACTAGGTATTTTTGCATTAAAATTCGTTTTCCTCTTGTATAATGTTTTGTCTCGTCGTAACTTTTTTATGTTTTCAAACTGTTTTCTCCTTCTATTCCCTGTCATAGACTACGTCATTCCAATATGCCTTCCCACTGGTGCTGCAGTTCAAAAGCGTTACGAGGCGGAGTCCATGATTGTGGCTGGATGGGGAAGAACCGAGAAGAGTAAGTGTAATAAATGCTAAATAGTGTTAAAATTAAATGACGGGATTGTTAAAATTAAATGACGATGTGCAATGAAAATTACAATCTATTCATACATATTTTTGTATAAGAAAACAAGCATCATTGTTCTGTCGAGATTGATTCTATTTCTTTTTGCATCGCATGAGTGCCTGATGTGCTCAATAGTATTTTACTCAATATGGTGCTGGGAGGAATATACAGATATTTTAACGCTACATTTTCAAGTCTAATAAATACATTGCCAGTAATGGGAAACGTTTTCACCATCTTTTGGGATCTATATTCTTTTCTCTAAAACTTTATCTTCCTGGAATCGATGGAATCGGAATCAACTTTAGGCGATCGATTCTCGATTCCGATTCTGTGTCCGAGAATCGTTGGAATCAAGAATAGAAATTTGGAATAGATTCATCCCTACTTTAAAGGTTTGCGTATTATTACGTCACTGTGTGTTTTATAGGATCTGTTTCCATAATTGAATTTAAGCAACTTCAAATTTTCAAAAACATGTAACCCAAATGAACACAGTACAATAAGTAACCTACTGAGGCAGAGCTCTTCAAAATGTTGGCAATTTCTATCAACAGTCAGGGTCAAATAATGTCCGATTGAGCTGCAATTTTTAGCGATAATTTTTCATGTACTCCCATTTTTTATTTTTTTCCAATGAATAAATCCAAATATGCACAAAATGACTGACTTTAAAGCAAAAATGAGGAAAATTTAAAACCTTTTATATAATTGTTTATAGTGGTCATAATTCCAACAGTTGATTCAAAGTCTTACATTCGGCTAGTTAGTTCATGTTCTTGTTATATCTGTGCAGAAATTTGCGATCCAAATAGACTTCGTACCCTCTGTTTTGTAATACTCTAAGTGGGTTACATCTGTACGCAGTTTGGTGTCTTTTTTTTAAATTGTGCTTTTTGGAAATCGTTCGGTGCATACTCTTAGCTGCATCATACTGCCGTTCGGTATGATATTTTCATCCTATTCATATCAATAAATCCATGATCATGTTGTTGATGACAGCAGCAGATAAGTCAAGAGTGGAAGCATTCGAAATATGGCGCTACCGAAGAATGATGAAGATAAAACGGATCGACCTAGTAAGTAATCTCCCAACCTCGTTAGAGCCCTTCATTTTTTTTTATAGCCATAAACGGCTGGTGTCCTAACACCCCCTGCCATACACCTTTTAGGCGGCTTGCGGGGTATTATGTAGATGTAGATGTAATGAGGGGGTGATAAGAACAGTGAGAGAAAAGAGAAGTCTTCTAAAAACCTTAAGGAGAAGACGAGACAACTTATTTGACCATATTATGAAACCGTATGACCTGCTGAATACTATCGTAGAAGGACAGGTGGAAGGGAAGAATGGCAAGGGACGGCCCCGAATGAGTTGCATAGGACAGATTATAAGAGATGTAAAAGAGAAGAAACAAGTCACTATGAATAGACTAGCGAATAGTAGAGAAGTATAAGGAGGTGCATCAAACTATTCATAGGACTGTCGACTAATGATGATGATGATCTTACAATAAGCTGTCCATATACGATTCATTTTTTTCCATTAGCATCCAAGTGACTACTCTAGGCTATTACCCATGATAGCATCAGACACATAGCCATGGGTGGGATTTTGGGGGGCCCAAAAATATCTATTAAGGCTGTATCTGTCCCATCCGCACGCAGTCTGGTGTCTTTTTTAAAATTGAGCTTTTTGAAAAATGTTCAGTGCATAATTGTAGCTGAATTATGATGACGTTCGGTATGTTCTTTTCACCATAGTGATATCAAGCTACCTCAGACTCGCCCTATCTAGAGAGGACAAAAGAGGAATCAACATCTACATTATATCCTGCGAGCCACCTCTAGGGTGTTTGGCAGGGGGTGATCAATCACCAGCATGCACAATGCAATTAGAACACGCACACCACACAGTACAAAATACGTCACGCATACTAACAAATTATACTACCATATGCTGTTAGAAATAATAATAAAATTAAGAAACATGCATTAAGTTTTACATAGGTTCGTAGGCTACACTACAAGTCATCTAATCTATTTATGAGTTCTATCGCTGCCGTTATAATCTCTTATTGATCGTGGAAAAAAGACATTCTGAATCTGTCTGTTCTACACTCTGTCTCTCTTATTTTATTTATATGACCTGATCTTCCGTAGTATGTTGGCGTCCGTAAGATATGCCTAGCTTCGTTAGTAAAGACACTGCTCTTGAATTTATCTAAAAGGTTTAGTCAACTTTTCAATCTACGGTCTGACAGCGATTCCCATCCGAGTTTATCTAAGAGGTCAGTTACACTAACAAGACTATCGTAACGACCTCTCTCGTACCTGGCAGCTCTTCTTTGAACGCGTTCTAACTCTGTTATTAAGCCTTTTTCATGAGGGTCCAAAACACTGGCAGCGTATTCTACATGGGGTCTAACGAGGGAAAAGTAGCTAATTCCTCTCACTTTGTCGTCGCACTTTCCTAGTAATCTTTTAACGAAACCCATTTTACGATTAGCTTGACCGGTTATTTCCCGAATATGTTTATTCCACGATAGATCATTATTGAGTCTAACTCCTAGATATTTCACGGATTCAACAGTCTCTAATTGGGTACCCCGAATTATATAGCTTCGTTGTAGGGAGTTATTCTTCTTCCAGAAATTCATTATTACGCATTTTTCTGAATTTAATTCTAACTGCCATGCATCGCACCAAGCCTGGGTAGCAGCAAGGTCATTCGTTAGTTCATCTGTATCTTTGCTGAAACGGATTTCTCTGTTAACTATAGCGTCGTCAGCAAATAATCGTAACTTACTGTGTACTACTTCGCCAATGTCGTTTATATAAAGAAGGAATAGGAGTGGGCCAATGACACTACCCTGAGGGACGCCAGAAGTGACTCTAAACCCATTGGAGACTGCACCGTCCAATACTACTCTTTGGACGCGGTCGCTCAAAAGTTCTCTATCCAGGAAATGAAATCTTCATCTAGACCATAAGATTTCGGTTTTGTTATTAACTTTCCGTGGGGCACTTTATCAAATGCCTTTTTGAAATCAAGTAAAATCGCGTCTACTGGAATGTTGTCTTCTCCGGAGACTAAAATATCGTGGGCGAAAAGCGCTAACTGGGTTTCGCATGATCTACTTTTCCTGAATCCATGTTCTGTTCTCATTAAATTTCAGTTCTCAATGGAGTTCAGTTCTCAGTAGAGAGCTGCGTCAAACAATGTTAGGATTGCTGAGTAATGATGATGACGTGATCAATGGTATCTTTTTGAGTTACAATTTATTTATTTATTCCCGTGCCACCGAAAACGGCAGAATGACCTTTTACATCGGGTTTTCAACAATTTTACTATTACACGTGCACGAACTACCATTCCCTGGATAAGTGCAACCTATCCACACAGGATTCGAACCCGCAATCTCTTGTTTGACAGGCGACGACATAGATCCGCCGCCACCGAGGCTGGCAACGCCTTATTATAAATTTCGTGTTTATTCATATTTATTAAGAAATAAACACTTTCAATTTTCTACGACAGTAAACTTTCATTAACGACTTAGGCTTTAATGTTACTACATCATTTTCATCATGGTACTAAATGGCTGAAATTTTGCACCTTGGCTCCAACGATATTGTACCTTAAAAATGTTGCAAGTGTTTATTTCAACATGGAAAAATTCCACTCCATCACGCTTGGTTCTTCTGATTTTATTATTCATATTAATTCTTATTTTTCAACGTGTTATTATACCGCAAACATCTCATTATTAATTTCAGGAGTCCCAAGTCCGGTGAAGCTGTGGGTTTCAGTTCCCGTGGTGCCCTTGAGCGATTGTCAGGCCATCTATCGGCAGGAGACCTCCCTCATCCCCGACCAGATGTGCGCCGGCGGGAAGAGGGGCAAGGATTCCTGCAGGGGCGACAGTGGGGGACCCCTCATGACCGTGGAAATGTTGCCTGGGAGACAGGGGGCGCATTGGACGGCGGTGGGCGTCGTGTCCAGGGGGCCCGAATATTGCGGCAGCAATGGATTGCCAGCCATCTACACCAGGGTCGGAGCTTACATGCAATGGATCCTGGACTCAATCACGCCTTAATGACGCATGAGCCATGAAGCCTAAGATATACCTATAACACTAGGGAACAGTTATTTCGTTGTCTTAGATATCTGACTTTTTTCCACATTTTTAAGGCACAGGATGCCCTTTATTTGTCTGTGAGTGTCATACAAAATTTGCATATAAAGGAGTTTAAAAGGAAATATTACCTTCTATACCATCCATACAGAGTGTTTTAATCTATGAAAAAGGTTATATGCACATTATATAGCTGCTTCAATAAAAGATAGTGCCTGTAAATGAGTGCAAATTTACATCAAAATATGGTGTGTGCAACCCGCATATCTCCTGAGCTTTCACTGCAGTCGAGCAACATTTTGACCCTGCATAGCCGATGCCAGTAGGAACCAAAGTTACCAGAGATATTTAGGTAGAAAACGCACCATTTTTAAATTACAAACGTTTTTAGCAAAGCGATTTCATTGGCAGCGAGTTTGCCCTGTTGCCGGATGCCTTGGATACGTCGCGATCTCCGGCAGGTAAAGCATTCGAAGTCATGGATTGTTTATAGCATCCGGCAACACGGCAAACTCCCGGCCAATCGGAGCGCTTGATTTAAAGTTTCTGTAGTTTAAAAATGGTGCGTTTTCAATTTAAAAATTGTTGTAATTTTGGTTTCTACTTGCATCAGCTACTCCGGGTTAAAATTTCGTGACACAATGCATAAGCGTTGTTCGACAGAATTTTAATCCGAACGTATAGGTTAAGTCTGTCAAGAATAATTTTTCACAATTTTAAGTTAAAAGAAAAAACTACAAGCCATCCCATAGCATTTTTAGCCGTGTCATAAGCAACAATGAACGTATTTCATTGATATATTTTGCTTGGTAAGGCTAGAAGGCCCTTTTTTAACAGAGTCGTGATTAGCTGGTTACACTAACAAATATGGGAATGAAATCGTTATAATTTTGAGATGAGATGAAGTGACATAATGTTTACAGTTAGCACGAGTTAGCGTTGAAAATAGTAGTAATAAAAGCCCATATTTTAAAGTGAAGGAATCATAAAAGGTTAAAAAAGATTTCCTGCTTGGATTAATTTTCAATACCTCAAATCCTTTTTTTTTTATATTTTATATTGATAGATGCAACCAGGAGTGTTTAATTTTGTACCCATTGCCTGTTTAATTATTCCTTCCATTTATTCTCCAAATCTTCTGCATGATCGTGGTGTTTTCATGTAGCACTTCATTCATTGCCCATGCGCCATTCTTCAGTTTATCAAGGAATAATCTATTCATTTTTTGTTTCATATGGATAGTTGAAACTGTGATTTACTTTTCCCCTATATAATTTTTTAGCTTCGACCTGTAGAATTAACAATTCCATATTCTTTTCAGAGGTCTGAGTCTGCTGTTAATATAACGTCTTCAAAAATATTTTTCCTGCCAATTCATCATGGATAACATACAATTCTTATTTGCTATTCACCTGGTATGATATCAAGTGTGCTTGATGCCACATTGCCATGTGTTTCTAATTAAATGATGTTTACTGTTTCTTCAAGATCTCATTTATTTTTTGTACTATTTTGCTATTCCTTTCGTGTAATCACAGTTTTCTTATTTTCTATTGTAATGTATGACCAGAATGAAAATACAGAACTTGAACTCAAACTCTTGTTTTTGTTTCTCTGCCTTCTGCTTATGCTCAATATGTTTGTAAGCATTCTTGAAAAAAATATGGTGACCTGGAGTGCAGCATGCAGTGGATTGCGGTGGGCACGAATTTTTCGACTTCGCCAGGGGCAGTTCGTCCCTCTGTCCTGTACCATCTTGGATTGATTTTAGCAAGATTATCAGAAAATTTTATCTAAAATCGCAAATTAGTCAGGGCTGCTGTCTTGTTTGGCATATAGAATTTCACAACTCGAGGCAGTAGTGAGGTTCAATATGCAGAATGGCTTTCGCACGGCTAGGGTCTAGTTGCGTTCCTTTCGTGTATAAAATATGACCCAGTTACTTGATCTCAGTTGCAGTAAATTGAATTTTAATTGCGTTTAAAATTTCTATTTGATTGGGCATGCTAAAAACAACTCGACTTTGTCTTGACTTGCTCAATCTGCAGGAAAAAGTATACTATGAAAATATACAACTACCCCTATAGTATCACCCAAAAAAATTGAAAAACATCAAGTTCATTTGTTTGGTCCAGAAGGAAGCCTATTAAACCCGAAAAAAAATGAGTCATCTGAACGGTTTGGTGAATATGTAAATACTGTTGGCCATAAAAAAAATGGGCAGACTTGAAAACTACGCAATATTTTACTTTCCATGGTGAAATAATTTTACTATCAACATATAAATTACACGTTTAGCATCGCTCAATATTATCACTACGGCCAAATCTTTTGGAAACGTAGCGTAAGTGCCTTACAGGGAATCTATGCAACATTTGAACTGAGTTTTTACTATTTCTGATATTATTTTGAAACTTTTAATGCTTGACCAATTTATATCCTGACAAGCATTTAAAATAGACACAGAAACAAAGCTTTGCAACATACATTTCATAGTTGAAAAGTTAACTCATACGTGAGAGAAAAATGAAAATTAATTGTAGATATAATTATACTGATTACTTTTACTAAGACTCTTTCCCATTATTTTCGAGTATTTCGAAGTAATTGAGCCCTATTGTATTTCTTCAGTCCTTATCTTATCACCGTAATACAGTAGCTTAAAGCCTCCCGCGCCACGGTAGATTCAAATCTCCCGCACTTTTCCATATGTCACGTGGTTACCACGTTGACTATAGAATTTGCCACTGCTCAGCCTGGAAGCACCCTCTCTCCCATCCTTATTCTGAGGGGGTACTTCCCCTATACTTGGGCACATTTGTATTCTAATGCCAGTACCATGCCAAAACTAAAATACTCTGACTTCGGTCACTGCAGTAGTTTTTTTTATTTCATTCGACAATAACAAAACTTTCCTGCAAAAACTCATGCACTTAAGAAATAACTGGTAAATCGACACAACTCTTTTAAGGCAGTATGATCATGCAACAATAGATACCACTCTGAGCACTCACCCAGTTTAAACCATGTTCGCCAACCTGAAAAATAAAAAGTCACCTTTTGTCTCAAGTTATATCCTTGCTAGTACAAAGTATGGGCTACTAACTGTGTGGGATCACAATGATTTGTATTCCCAGATTCTCATCCGAGGCCAATGAGCTGAGGAAAACAATTCAAAGCTGCGTGATTTACCTCATATTTAAAAGCAGAGCAATTCTCGAGGTCCTTCTCAATGGCCACGTGCGCAATATCTTGGCTTAATTCGGGGAGGGGGTTTCAATATCCGATTTGTTTATAGTACAGGGGTCGAGGCTAAAAAATACAATCCAAAACGGCACATAATTCTTGAATTATTCCAAAAATGTAACTGACGCGTTCAAAAATAAATTCTAGTTGCACCATCGGTGATCGCGAATTCCATGCCATTGACGTCGTCTTTTACGACACTGGCCACCACAATTTTTTTGATTTCTCGTATCTCGACTCCTTTCCATTGGTATGGAAATTTAACATTCTCCTTTAAGGCCTGTTTATACGGTGCATTGACACGTACGAGTTAATGTCTACGTGTATAAACACGTGAGTGAACACGAAAATGCACCATGTTACTAACAACTTGTGCGAATCAGAACCTCTTCTAAATTGGCTCATTCGTGCATGTTCTGTTCCAGTCCACAAAAATCGTTCATGCAAACAGGCATTAACTCGTACGTACGTAGCATATTATTGTGTAAACAGGCGTGACGGCTTTAATTCTTGCACAAATTCAGTACAGTGCACCAAAAAAATATGCGATAAAAATATCTATAACTATAAGGACGTTTCTACATGTCTTTGAAGGTTTCGCATTCCTACCTCGACATACATTTTTTATATGTCAATTTAAACATTTGAAATCGATTAAAAAACGAGGTTTTAAAGACTGAGATATTACCATTTAAAATCTAGTATTTGAAAGCAATTATATTTGAAGAAAAATCACTCTGAATAATGCTATATATCAATGGATTTAAGATACCGTTAGAAATTGTGGTTCCTTTCTTTATTGCTATGTAGCATGTACGTGTTAATGCAAGCGAGTCAGCCACCGTCAGGGTGTAGGCGGAGGGTAGGCAATCTCAACGCGCGACTTTGCAGTAGCATAACATTGTTATAATTTATATAAACGTTGTATAAGTTACCAATCATGATGAAGCATTTATTTGCGGATATCGCTACACCTGCGGTGACTTTATTTTTAAAAGTTGCAAACCTGACTTTTGTCCCGCTAGATTAGCGATTGGGACCACTGTGCAGTGTATTTAGTTATATACACACTTCAACTCAAAATATTGGCAGGAGTAAATAACTCTTTCAACCGATACGGGAAATAATTAAATTTATTAGAAAAATCCTTAGATTGAATTATTTCCGGAATATACTGTCATCACACGTAGTCGTGCTAATGTAATGAAAGCCAAAATAGATTACTAACGCATCGTATTTCCCAGTGGACTTCGGATGTTACGATGGGATCCACGTTACCATGAGCTGGAAGAGGTCAAGGATTAAGTACAGAAACCAGACGGCTTAACTTGAAACGGAAATATTAATATTCATGCAAATTAAGGACGGCCGTTAATACACACTATCCGCGAGCTCGCGACCGTTAAAAAATAGAGGTCATGGGAATACCAAACATACTGATTATCTGGGGATTACCGATTTCAGCGGCGCGGAGCATGGATAACAGGCTGGACCGTTATTAATAGCAGTTTTGACTGATAATTATCGTACACATCGGCGGTCTTGTTTTTTACAAATGGATAGGGAATGACTAGGAAGTTTGTTTCACCAAGAGAGAATCATGAACTTCCTAGTACTATTTATGGAGTCGATGATGAAGGGTTTACGATCCAGTATCGTTACCTAAATCTATACAGTGCGCTGTAACTTGTAAGCCACCTTGTGTGGCTAGGTAAATAAATTTAGGCCATAGTATCTTCGTTTGAATATATTCCAGTGAGTAAGAAAAATATTGGACCCGTTTTATTAAAGGAAATCCTTATTGTAGGATGGAAATAACCTCCTTCACGATCAGGGACGCCGACTTACAAAAAATATTGGGGGGCCCAAATCGGGGATCTTGCCCCAGGAAATTTTATAAGTAGTGAGTTATAAGTTTTTTAAGCATTTTCGAAGAGTCATATGATCAACATTAGAACCCTGGTAACTCGAATCTCGATATCTGGACTCTCCGGGGAAAATCAACAAGTCTGGCACATTTTTCCTCACACACACAACGAATTTTTGAGGGGGCTCGGGCCCCCTCAGGCCCCATGGAGTCGGCGCCACTGTTCACGATACTATAACGAATCAATTTAGATATCTTGCCAGGTTTTTATTAAATTCGCTAAACAGTGGGCGTTTGTGGTTACGCAAGATTGAATTCCAACAAATAAACAAGCGCGTAAGAACTCAATAGCCTTGCAAAATCCTCAGGACCTCGCGCTAGATTTTCCAAAGCCATCAGTGATCAGAAAAATGTCCACAGTGTGTTCATATTTATTGCTTATTATAACATTTTTATAAGCTCGCTTAGTTGTTCGTCATCTTGTCCGTGTCAAATCTCGCAACTCAAATTTAACCCACTTTCCCATTAGCTATCAAGCTGACATTTTAAGGATAACTCAGAACCAGATGAAAGTTTGATATTAATAATTTTATTATGATTTAACTGTATTTCGATTTTTATTTACAATTTAAAACTAAATATGGACATAAGTTCAAAATAACCACCAAAATCCGATGGCGGAGCTGCGATTATTGAAAGTAACAAGAACAATTGAGAATCATAATCGCAAATTTGTTTACATCAAAATCAATTGAAAAATTGGTTGAACAGAAATTTACTGGCAAAAGAAGAAGGAGGGGTTAAAAAAAGAGGAAATAGGTAAGGTTAGGAAATCTAGAATGCAATTTTTGAAAAGTCAAATTGTTCATAACTTGTGATGGTACATATGAACAATTCCACGCTGAAAAAAATTACTTCTCTTCATATTTCGTGATAATAACGTTGTTTTCTATAAATATTTATATAAAAATATTTCTTGGAGTGCAGGTAAACGTATGTTATGCAAAAAAGTTACGCTAAAAAGTTATTATAATAATATTAATGAATATGTACAAAGTTAAGCCCTGATGATGGTTTAAAATAGACAGAAACGTTGGCTATAGCTTTTTCGCATAACATACGTGCAAACATCAAATCTTCCGCCACTGACACTTGATCTGTGGAACCTCTGATGATGCTTTACCCACTACGCCACCGGAACGATTGTACCCTAAGGTAATCTCAACGCCTAATATGTAGGCTGTGCTCACAGATGTCCCGACAAGAGCAAACTCCATTCTAGGTGAGTCGTGAGCGAAGTATACTTCGAAGAATATGGGGAAAAATTCGTAGTACGTAAGCTTTAACGCGTCGTCATGAGGCGACGGATATGATTAATATTCCCCGGCATACAGGGAATATAGTATTTAAAATTCCCGGTCGTATGAGGGCATGACAAGGACAAAATTTCGGAAGACTTCAAGTAGTTCCTGAGCTGGCCGCTTTCAGACGCCAATTGAGCTTTGCGTTCATTTTCTCAGCCGCAATGCTTTTCAAATCCAAGAATCGTTACAAACGGGAAAATGGTATGGTATGGTATATGGAGGAGGCGACCGACAGCTAAGGTCATTTGCGCCATTAGGGAAGGGTAAGGAAGGGTGGAGAGAAACCCGGCGTCGGCATTAGCCTGCTAAGCGCCAAGGGGATCACGGCTTAACGTCCCATCCGACGGACGGGGTGTTGCGCTTGAGATGTCCTCCACACAACATTCAAGCAGGGATCGAACAGTCTCTGAAAATTCTCTACCACTGCCGGGATTTGATCCCGGGCCCGCTGGGTGGGAAGCCACCACAACGACACGATTCCCAAACGGGAAAATACTATATGTTTGGGTATTACTATATACTACTACCTAATTACCATATACTATTACAATTACCCTCCTCTTTTACGAAAGAGAATTCATCAATTAAATAATTACTGTCAGTTAAATTATTAATGCCTTTAGAGCAAAGGCTACCTAAGTACACTAAATGGTGAAACAACTAGGGAAAATACTAGAGATCCACGATCGAATCCTAACCACGTCAAATGATTATAAATTATTAATTGAATTACCATGCCTATACTTTAACCCACTCTTCAAGGCCTGGTTACACGATACATACGCACACGAGTTCACTTCTAATTGCATGAACGCGAGAATGAAGGCGAATATTCACGCAACTTTGGTGAATGCATGAACAAAGAAAAAAAACCTGCTCTAATTTGGTTCAAGCATTCGTACATGCTCCGGTCCACCAAAATCCTTCAGTTATTCACAAATAAACTTTCACGGGTTAATAGGTCCTTTTACCAGACTTTAAAGGCCGTTTTACACGGGGCACGGAAGCAGCTTAGAGCCGCATTAATTTCTAAAATGGTGTGGAATTGCGCGAATGCATGAACGAAATTAGAACAGGGGCTATTTTGCCATCTCACGTCCACGCATTATCGCATGTGTTCCAGCAATTCACCGCTTTACACGACGCAATTTTGACTGCGCCTTCGTACACACGTCAGATTGTGCAAGTACGTGCCCCTTGTAAAACAACCTTTATGGAAAACCGAGCTGAATAGGGTAGTTTCCTACATCAAAGAAAACGAAAGGCATTGATTGCGATTCGTTACCCTCCATTAGTGTATTCATACTATACAAATTATTTGGTTTTAGATATCCCAATTTAGACGAATGGCAATGGTCAATTTTAACTGCATTTGAAAAAGGCCACATTGGCGCCCATGCGATGCCACTCCACTTGACGTCACAGGGACCTAGTTTCTATACGACTAGATAGGAGTTTTACATCAACTGAGATTACCAATGCATGCATAAGGCACAGAGCTCAGGGAAATATCTCTTAATAATCACTTATTAAAACTGGCTAAGGTCGGAAAGTTTTCTTCATTTGATAAGGTATTAATAATCCTTATTTAAGCCACGCGCTACCTGCCAGCAGGGTACTCTGCTACCTGCTAGCATCCTGCGTCGTATCAGCGCTCAAAGCCTCGCCCCAAGGTCACCTCACTTGCGGCCGCGGGAACAAGAACGACGTCACACGGAGTTTTCCCAGCATTCATACTTAGCCGTCGCGTTTTCGTGCGCTTGAAAATATTCACTTTTAATTTAATCGCGAAAAATAGATATTGTCATTTAAAAATCTAAGAGCGTGAAATGCGTACTCCAGGAGTAATAATCTTTCGATTTAGGCAATAAAAAATATTAGGAAACCACCCTATTCAATATCGCTAACTTCAACGTAACGGGGTCCATCTTCTCCTCCGTCATTCGGGATACTGATATCAGACTCGCCAATGAAAAGGCAATACACCAAACGAATGACAGGGTAATAAAAATACCACCCACGCGCGGTTCTGAGAAAACTTAATTCGAAAGAACCATCCGTTTTTAGTAGTGAAGAGATAAGCTGTTTCAACGAGTGGCTCCCTATCCTTTAGACTCTTCGAGAACGTTCGCTTGAGATTCAGCCACCGTGTCTAAACCTTGTTCTTTCAAGGAGGATATTGCCCTGTAATTTGGTCTAATTATTTAAAAAGATAAATTGAATGAAGTCATTAAGAAAGAGCAGAAACAATTACTAAGAGTGATGTACAAGGGAGAGTATGAGGCTTCCCAAGCAGCTGATGCTATCCATCGGATACCTAAATAAGGTTGATGTATCCAAAACACTTGGTTATTTCATGATGGAAAGTTTGATTTTACATAGATATTCTATTTGTTTCATCCATTATTCTGTTTAACAAGATCTCCTAGATATCCTCACAACATCTTATGAGTAGATAATGGGGTTTGCTTATTATGGTTTTTGGTAATCCTCAGACATACAAACAAAATATATTCAATGTCAATTCAATACAGAACATACCTATGGATACTGTTTTGATCAACAATTTTTAATATTACGGATATTTTAACTTGAATATGTGTGCAACGTTATTTTTACAGCTCGTCGTGGATATTATAAGTAGAATATCTATGTAACGTTGAAAAAATATCCATCGTGTAA
Organism: Ischnura elegans; assembly: GCF_921293095.1. Classification (NCBI taxonomy): domain Eukaryota; kingdom Metazoa; phylum Arthropoda; class Insecta; order Odonata; family Coenagrionidae; genus Ischnura; species Ischnura elegans. The sequence goes on along the minus strand of NC_060256.1, from coordinate 89,724,916 downwards.
TATCAACGTGTTTTTGATGTAGATTTGCCTTATTTAGATATCCGATGGATATCGTCTGCTGCTTGGGCTTTGACAGGCGGTGCAGCAGACTAATCCATTCTAGGTAAGGCTCATGACCAAATATATCCAACGCGCCCTTAATTTCCTTTTATTGTTAACGGCTGTTGCTCAGACATATTCTCCCACAAGCCCATTGAAGCATACTGCCGTGCAGATGTTACATGAAAACTTGGAAATCGAGGATAACTAAGTTACAACTACAAGATTACTAAATCATGGTGTTCGAAAAATATCGAGAAAACTTTATTATATCTCACTCACTCAGTGATTCAGTCCAAAAGTTGGCTTGATTAGGAGCAGAGATAGGCAAAATACACGTCAGATACAAATTACTCTTAGAATCTGCATTTCAGATAAAAAAATCAAATTAATTTTAAAACTGTATTTCCGATGCAAAATATTAAATTAATTTCAAAATGCGTTCTTTAAAATACAAACTACATATCTACACCGCCGTAAAATCAAATATTCTTGCCTGGTTAAAAATTTTAAAATAATATCTATGAACTATTTTTTTAATGAGAGGCTAAATCTTTCTTACCACATATTTATATGAAGCTATTAAATCATTATCCATGTCAAAATGTCTTAAATTATTAGGAAAATATATGGTAGTAAATTTATTCACTTCGCTACGACCTAACTCATAAAAAAATCCTTATCCCTTCAAAAGCAATTCAAGCATAGACTTAGGAAATGTGAGGAAAATGGAATAGTCAGAAGATCTCCACGTTCATCAAATTAATTTATTATGCTTACTAAGCAAGGCCCTTTATAATCACAGTCTCTGAATTGGATACATAAACAAAATATTCAGGTCTCCTTGGCAACGACACAAAATATAATGGTACCATTTACGGTCGCCACAGATTGGAGAGCGACAGGAATTTGATGTGTCAAAACTTTTCTGCTCCGAATACTCAATCCGGAGGCTCATATCGTCGTTAGAATGAAAAATTTCGCACACAAATAATAGGGTAGTTTCCTTCATCAAAGAAAACGGAAGGCATTGATTGCGATTCGTTACCTACCATTAGTGTATTCATAATATACAAATTATTTGGTTTTATAAATACCGGTTTAGACGAATGGCAATGGTCAATTTTATCCTCATTTGAAAAAGGCCAGATTGGCGCCCATGCGATGCCTCTCCACGTGACGTCACAGGGACCTAGTTTCTATACAAGTAGATAGGAGTTTTACATCGTCTGAGATTACCAATGCATGCATGAGGCACAGAGCTCAGGGAAACATCCCTTAATAATCACCTATTAAAACTGGCTAAGGTCGGAAAGTTTCCTTCGTTTGATAAGGTATTAATAATCCTTATTTAAGCCAAGCGCTACCAGCTAGCAGGGCACTCTGCTACCTGCTAGTATCCTGCGTCGTATCAGCGCTCAAAGCCTCGCCCCAAGGTCACCTCACTTGCGGCCGCGGGAACCAGAACGACGTCACGCGGGATTTACCCAGCATTCATACTTAGCCGTCGCCTTTTCGCGCGCTTGAAAATTTTCTTTTTTTATTTAATCGCGAAAAATAAATATCGTCATTTAAAAATCTAAAAGCGTGAAATACGTACTCCAGGAGTAATAATCTTTGATTTAGGCAATAAAAAAATAAAAGGAAACCACCCTATTTTGATCGCCTTGCTCACCAAGCGGAATCAACCCCTCGGAATTAAGAAACCAATGGGCAACTTCATATCAGCGTCAGGCATACACCCCCTGGAATGGTGTTCTTACACTAACTCTTCAAAATGTATTGCATTTTGCTATAATTTCTACCCGAACATGATGATAATGATACCAAAAAAATTGCAGTTTTGTATTCCCCATACGGTCTGTGGAGGTTAACCAATTTATATTTACATTTTTATGTTTACAATTTATATTTTTATATTTTCAATTTATATTTACTGGTTCTATATGTTCAACTCTACTCTGGAACGATTGAGACTACGTGTTCTTTTGTGGGGTGAAGTTTAATTTTTATTTCTTTATATATATTTTTATCTCCCTGTAAACAGCACACAGGCCTTTACAACAGGGAATTTACAACAATCAACAACGATAGACAATCACAAACACCAATGCCCTGGTTTTACGCCTAGGCGGGACTTGAACCAACGAAACAAAAACCTGACCTTCGGTCTGACAGGCAAAGAATTTATCCCGCCGCGACTGAGGCCGGCAAAATGGCAAAATACATGTAGCTGCCACCATAGTTATGATTGAGCAGAAAAGTTTCACTATTTATTTTGAAAATGAGATGTCTTGAAATTTAATTTCCTTCTGAAGTAGCTATGAGGTAAAAAGGATTGTACATTTTTCTTAACCAGAATTATTTGGGAATGGCTGACCATAGTTGGAAATACCAGAATCTCACTTTGCATTTAGTTTCAACACGAACACCCGAAGACCGCCAAGGTGTATTTTCCTAATACGATAATTATACAGGATCCAGTTGGGACATAGGGAGTAAAACGACTCGAGGGGAGGATGTCTGCGGTGGACATATCTTACATCGGTGAGGTACCATCTGCGGTCACAGCTCTTACCTACTGTCGGACTTCCTGATATGGTCGAATGTTTTTCTCATCCCGTTCATATCTTACGTAACCGACAGTTTGCGGCAAGGGAACACTTCCTGAGAGTTAATTAGTGTCCTTGTCAACTTTGCAGTAAGGAAATGCAAAGGAATGCTTTCAATATTCAACATTTAAAAATTAAATGGCACTCGAAGCAGGGGCGAAGTGTCCAGGTTGGGCCGGCGAGAATAGCGATGGAAAAATCGTTTTCGATCCAAATCGAAAATCGAGTTTTTATCGTCAGATATCGAGGAAATCGAATTCGATCTACGTTTTAGATTTAGATCTAAATTTTAGTGAAGCCGAAAGGTCCTAAGTGGTGATCCCAAAACTTAAATGCGCGAGCATTTATAAATTTTTACTGCAAATAATTCAGGCATGTATTATTAGTAGATTTTTTCTAGTAGGTACTCAAATGCGTATTTTGAGTGATTTTGTAATTAATAATAAATAAGTTTTTGTACAAACTGTTGTTTTTTTAAAAGAACAGTTGACTTTTTCGATTGATCGGTCATTTGGATCAAATTTAGATTTTTGTTAAAAAGTCGAGCTTTTCATTTCGATTAACAATCGTTTGATCGAAAAATCGATTTTGACGGACATATTTCCGTCACTAGGTGGGAACGGGCCAGGGTATAACATTTCTCAAGTAAAACACAAATGATGTAAAAAAATATATAAAGTCTCTGATTGTATGCTGTCCCGTGTGAAGTAGAGCCTTGAGCCTAGAGACACTTGATAATGTTTTGATCATCTCACGTAGCACTCAAACTCTGATCTGATCTTGATAATACACTCCCTCGCTGTGGGGTAGTTGCCTTGTTTTCCTCGCGATCACTTATAAAAAGGTAGACGTGTTTATTATCCCACGTAAAAATCATTCCAGGATATTCTGAAGGACATTCCAGAAATCGACCTTCTATTGAAGCTGTAATAATGGTCGAATACATGAGCTAAAACTCTAACTTTACGGAAGCAGAAATATGTGACATCAAAACGGCATAGTTGTTTTTTTATTAATTACATCAGTGTTCTTAAAATCATTTGAATTCTATACGGGATGCGGTGAAATAACCAACATTTGGTCGTACAAATTGAATTTTAGAATTTTTATTTTGCCCATTGCATTTATTTAGAGGCAGGATTCAAGTGGCATTTCTAATCTTTGTCTTGCCTCCGGGGCCCCAGGGCGTTAAGTATTTGTAATGACCGTCCCGTGTACCTAAGTGCCAGGTGAGCGAGCGTTATAAAATTAAGATCCTAACGTTTAGGTTGAGCAGCACTTTGTCGTACAAAAATATGTAGCTCTTAGTTTTTAAGGACCGTCAGATTTAGGTGGACAAACATAAAATTGTGGATGTGTTTACTCAGGTATGAGGAGAACTGAAAACAATGTTACACTTACCTGTTTTTTTAAGTCATTAAAATGCTCATCTAAAATTTTTATCTCACTTTTTTACGACTGAGTGTGCTTTTTGGGGACCCTTGACCACGTCGTCTGCACGGCCCTTGGGCAAACACTTCGCCCCTGACTTCGAGTCTAGCCTCTGGACTCCTGTATCGAAAATTTTCGAGGTGCTATTGTATTTTAGTCAAAGCTGAATGGAAAATTAGTATATACATACAGGGATACCTCGTAAGAGGTAAATTGGAGGCAAAAGGAAGGAAACTGGTGCTCTATCCATATGTGGTGTGATCCCTATCTTCACTCAACACATGTTTTTATCATTGATAATGAATATTTTGTTGTTTTTTTTGAAATCACAGTGAACAAAATGTTTTCGTCGAAACATTTTTTTCGATGTGATTTCTTTAAAATAGGAAATAAATATATTTTTTGCATCGCTGGTCATCATATTTCTCACTGGCCAGCATTCCTAGGATTGGTTTTACGCAGCTCTCCACTCGATTCTCCTATCAGCTAATCTTTTCACACCTATATATTTCTTCTCTTTCACATCCTCCTTTGCCTGTTCCATATATTATGTTCGAGGTTTCCTTCAATCCTTCTTGGCATCCACTTGTTCCTCGACGATTGTCCTCATCAGGCCTCTCTTGGCTTGGGCTATTCTGCTGATAATCTCTTTCTTGCTTCTCCCTACACTGGTGATACTGCTTCCCAAATAACGGAAATCATCCACCTCTACCTGAGTTTGCTTGCCTATTTTAATATTAGTCTTGACTTCTTCTCTTCTGCTCCATACTACAATGTAGTTGTAATACCTTAGTTTTCTCTCTTTCTCTTTTTAGTTCATATTTATGGAATATAATTAAAAAATTACAATCGTTTTCAGAGCAGAACATGATATGCATTTTCTTTTCTTTGCTTGGATAGGTCATCCTGGAGCATAATAAACATTCAATTATATATTCATTCATCCTTGTAAACACTTGAAAGTCAATTGTCGCTTTCGAATGGTGGGGGAGTTCTCCCTCCCCCCCCCCAAGACTTGTCCTCGCGGAAAAGGCATTCTGGTACTCCAACAGTTCCTACAATTTTTGGCTGACGTTTGTTCCTTAAGGATCGTGAACTACGCCACTCACTTGGTTGCCCTTTAAAACATTTGGTTGGGGACACTAGTCTATCTGATATTATAAAACATCAATGACCTTTGACCCCCCATAATGACCTTTGGAGGTCAAAAAATTAAAAATACGCGTCTGTGAACTGCACAACTGACTTGAGCACCCTTTAAAACCTATAGTTCGACACGTTGAATGTTACGGTAGCCCGACGTATAGCTCTACACGCTTAGACCTCCGTAATAATTTGGAATCCTCTTGGATCCACCTTACTAGAGGAGCCCCACAAGGCTCCATCCTCGGTCCACTTCTATTCTCACTTTACATCAATGATTGCTCATCAGGACTAAATTGCAAGTATCACCTCTATGCAGACGATCTACAAATCTATTTGCATTCCACAGTCAATAATTTAAGCAATAGCTTGATGTCTATCAATGATGACTTAGCATACCTCCAAGAATGGTGCAATAATAACTTCCTATGCATAAATCCTAATAAATCTCAAGCAATACTAATTGGTTACCCAAGAATATTAGCGAGAGTGCAGAGGGATAAACTGCCAAATTTACGTATCGCCGATTCCCCAATTTCTTTTTGCGATGAAGTCAGAAACTTAGGATTAATTATTGATCAAAATCTCTCTTGGGCATCACATGTAAATAAAATCACTAAATCTGTTAATCAATCACTTTATCCCCTATTAAAATTTAAATATGTCATCCCTACATCTCTTAAAGCGCAATTAGTATCTAATTTAATATTACCTTTATTTGACTATTCTGACATTTCCTACCAGGACCTTTCTCAAGAACTTAGTCTTAAGCTTCAACGTTCCATGAACAGATGCATTAGATTCATATTTAACTTACAATTATCGGATCATATAACCGATTATATTAATAAACTGTCATGGCTGAAACTTGACTCTCGACGCCGGCTGCATAATCTTTCTCTCCTATATCAAATTCTAAACACAAAAACACCTCCTTACCTATCATGCGAATTCAGGAGTCTTGACACTGTCCATATGACTAACACAAGAGGGAATCACAATCTTGTTATACCTCATCACCGAACTGTCATTTACAACAAATCATTTACCGTTACTGCATGTAGGGAATGGAATAATCTTAACCTTTCAATTAGGAACTCATCATCATTGGCATCTTTTAAGAGGAGGCTACACAAAGCACTTTTCACCTCACAACAAGTAGGTATACATGACACTGAGCAGCACCTGCGACAAAGTGATATGCATCACTGAATGCTTGTATATATATACATGTTATATTTTATATCTTAATTGCTTGTGTAATATTTGTGTATCCTATGTATCTCATGAACTATGTTGTATTTTGCATGTAACATGACATTAGCTTTCACTCAGTAGGTTTTCGCAGGTTTTTCACGCCCCCCTTCTTGTGTGGGCGTTTTCCTGCAGTGGGTTTTTTCGCTGAAGGATATTACACCCTTATCCTCATGTTTTTTCCCACCAACTTAAATCTTTTCTACACAAAAATTTCACAAATAGTTGTTTATATTTTTTGACATTTCACAAACAGTGTATATTGTATATTCTTGGTACTGTAAACGTTTGTCTAATATTTTATGATATGCTTGCATTGACGTTATCGAGGGGTTAGGTGGAAGAGGGGACTTTCCAGTCTCAACCTCGCCCGAATAAAGGCATTTTATTATTATTATTATTATTATTAGTGTTGGAGGTCAGTTAGTGCATAAGACGGGTATTTGGACTATACCATTGACTAGGGCACCCTACAAAACCTATGGATCGACACCTTTGTTGGTATGCTATTCTTCATGTCACTCCAGTGACCTTGGCATTGACCTTACTGGCTCAACGGTTGAATTTTCGTAAATAAAAGTGTATTTTTTTCGTTATTCTCGCGCCCGAAAACAAAAGAAATGACATCTTTGTCAATGACATTCAGAATTTATTAAATCTCGAATTTTTTAACATTATATACCAACAAATTACATACGAGCAAATTTGGTTAGTACATAAGGTAAATTTTAGATTTTCGTTTTTACCCACATTGTGAGGTTAAAAGTTCAAAATTGTAAAATTTTGCTAACACTCAATAAAACATACGACTTTTCCCAATAAGTATGCCAATTTTCATGAATTTACCACATAGGGAAGACACTAAAATTAGAGGTCAAAAGTGACACACGATCAATGGGATAGTGTATATAGATTTAACACTCAAGGTCAAATACAAAGAGGTAAAGAAAGTAGGCGCAATAATCTTTGAATTTAATGGGAATAAGTATAAGGTCGTAGGGGGGAATTCAATAAAACAATAAACGACAAATGAACTCAAAATTTATAATTTATAATTTTAAAATCATGCAATGAAATTTCATATAGATTTTCGACAGCCTTAAAAGATTTTCAACATGCATGAATAATAAATGAGTGGAAATAGGTAATTCATAATAGAAGAATCCAAATGTTGATCGTCCTTCATAGATACGGGGTATAATTAAGTCTTGGGTTAGTCTGGGTAGGGAATTTTTGGATTTAAATTCCCCTCTCAAGGAGAAAATGGGCTCATTGGAGATCTATAATGGGCTCATTGGGAATATTGGGTGGTTTGGTAAAAAAAAGAACAACATCAGTACAAAAATTGTACATGGGTATGAGAATATGTTAGTATGTAACCTCATTTACACACTTACCTTTTCAATTATTATAGTTCAGGTATCTAACAATGTTCATCTATAAAAATTTACGTGAATACATCCATTTCATTATGTTAATCATTAAATCTTACGGAAAAAGATTATACCTCCGTGTTTTATTAATCGAATTCCTACGTATTTGCTCCTAATGTATTCCTAACTTCGCTCGGTATATCTATTTAGATGGTAACTTACCTAATTAGTTACCATCATAAGTTTATTCCTTCCACGGAAATACGATGTTAATAAGATATTTTTCTCCTACCTATCTCATTTCACCCGATCAGACTTCCTCATGGCAAATTAGAGACTTCATACCTTATGCCATTTAAGTATTACCGATTGTTGTTCAGGCATCCACCAATGATAATGATAAAAATTTAACCTGGATACATGTACTGCAACATGTTTATCATTTAGTCATAAGAAGAATGTTATTCTCTCCAATAGGGTGGTTTCCTATAATTTTTTTATTGCCTAAATCGAAAGATTATTACTCCTGGATTATGTATTTCACGCTCTTAGATTTTTAATTGACGATATCTATTTTTTGCGATTAAATGAAAAGTGAAAATTTTCAAGCGCGCGAAAACGCGACGGATAAGTAAGAATGCTGGGAAAACTCCGTGTGATGTATTTCTGGTTCCCGCGGCCGCAAGTGAGGTGACCTTGGGGCGAGGCTTTGAACGCTGATACGACGCAGGCTGCCAGCAGGTAGCAGAGTACCCTGCTAGCTGGTAGCGCTTGATTATTAATACCTTATCAAACGAAGGAAACTTTCCGACCTTAGGTAGTTTTAATAGGTGATTATTAAGACATGCTTCCCTGAGCTCTGTGTCCCATGCATGCATTGGTAATCTCAGACGATGTAAAACTCCTATCTACTCGTATAGAAACTAGGTCCCTGTGACGTCACGTGTAGTGGCATCGCATGGGCACCAATCTGGCCTTTTTCAAATGAGGATAAAATTGACCATTGCCATTCGTCAAAACCGGGATTTCTAAAACAAAATAATTTGTATATTATGAATACGTGGTGGGTAACGAATCGCAATCAATACCTTTCGTTTTCTTTTTTGAAGGAAACTACCCTATTTTCGACTACCATGCCGGTCGGAAAGAGCAAAGAAGCGCCTAGTCCTCGGCTACGTGGACGCAACAATCGCGCATTCCCGACGGTGCGGCGGGCCGATGAAACTTCTCTCGCGATAATTCCGTCACTCTTCCACATCAACCCTTCCCTCCGTGGACAGAGAGTCTGAAAAAAAACCTTCCAGCCATCGCCAAGCAAGTGGCGCAGTCAGGAGGGCAGAATTGGGCAATAACTCCACGGAGCAGTTAATTTTTCAAATAACAGAACCACGAAGCAGTAAACTGGATAAATACCATGGACGAAATATTACAGCTTCACGCAAAAAAAGTTAATAAAATAGAAAGACGTAATATTACGTCCATGGTAATCGTCGGAAGGATTAGCAGGACGTAATATTACGCCCATGGCACGCAAGGTGTTAATGCCATTAGTAAACGCAAAATAAAAGAGCTTTAATATGGTGCACTTTGTTTTAAATCGAAAGACTGCCTTTCGAGATGTTGGTTTTCCCACTCGGGTGACAGAGGTTTGCAACGGTTAATAGTCACGCCTGTTTGCTTTCCGCAGCCAAGTTCTCCACCCCTTCCCCCCACTTCCCTTTATTCCCCCCCCCCCCCCTCCAAATCCCCTTTGACGTCTCGTCCTTACGTCTACGCGGCCTCGGCGCCGCAGTGCTTCGTCTCTGGGCGTCCACTGAACACGCGTGCGTGAATGTGCATCTGCCTCCACTAAAACTCCGGTGACCCGTGCCAATCCTCACTCGGTCGCCATGGAAACGAAGACGGCCAGCCGACTACACCGGAGCTTTCAACTGATCTTCCTGCTCTCTCTATGGTCCACCGTTTACGCACGTAAGTGTAAAAGTCGATATTTGGAAATAAAAGCTACGCTTATTTCTTTAAGTCCTGGTTACGCGACACATGCTGACGCGCAGTAGTCTAGTACATGAACTTGTACAGTTTCGCCGGCCTCGGTGGCGGCGGGGTAACGTCCTCGCCTGCCAATGAAGAGGTCGCGAGGGTTCGTTTCCCGCCTGGGTACGTTTCCCGATCCAGGGCATGGCTGTTCGTGTACGTTTACTCGCTAAATTTGTTGATTACCCTGGTATAAAATGGCCGATAAGAGCTGTATCCGAAATAAAATGAACGATTTTCGTGGACTGGAACGGAATAAGTACGAATGCACGAACCAAATTAGAACAGGTTCTAATTTCTGTTCATGCGTTTGCACTAGTTGGGAGGTTAAACGGTGCATTTTCGTGTTCATTCACGCGTTCATACATTTAAACATTAACTAGTACATGCTAATGTACCATGTAGCCAGGCCTTACTGCATGAATGATTTTTGTGAACCGAAACGGAACATGTAGGAATACATGAACCAAATTAGAACAGGGTCCATTTTCTGTTCATTCATACGCGCAAGTTGGGAAGATACGTAGTGTGTTTTTGCTTTCATTCTCGGGTTCATCCAATCCGACATTAACTCGTGCGTGTCAATACACCATTTAACCAGGCCTTAAGCGATAATCATGGACACTTCAGCGGTGAACCTAACGGGATTCTCAACTTGGGTGCAATGGCAAGCAAAAATTCCATCGAGACGAAAAAAAAATATTACACCACAATCTGGATTCCAAACAGGATCTCAAGTTCAACGTTTGAGGATTTACTTCGGAGAACCATGAAATGGGAAATGAAAATTCTCTTCATATAATCCATACTCGTACCTTGACGTAGAATCATTGTTACTATGGTTGGTACAACAAAGTATTACAGTGGAAATTACATCAAAGGTGCAAACGTCATTTGGCATGATCTCATTTCGAACCTGTATCCCCCACTTACCTGTTTGTTGTGATATCAGTTACACTACGCCTTATTTTAATTGATTCGGCATTCTATTCTTGTAACTGATAGCATACCCGACCTATAAATAAGAGATCCGGGTTCAAAGCCTTGCTAAGCCAAATTATTTTTTTTCTTTTTAAGTATTTCACCCTTGTTTTAAATAATTTTGAAACCATTCACGTGACTGTGAACAAAGTTACTTGTTTAATGCAGTGCATTAGTGTGGAATGCACAACGAAGTGATTTTTTATTTCCAGGAGCTCCTTATTTAGCACCGGGTGTTATATCCACCAGTTAGGCGATGGAGGAGTCATTTTTCCTTCCTGGTTCGAAGTGTCCTATAGTTCAAGTTCAGGTCAATGGAGAGTTTTTCCCTCGCAGAATTAACGAACTTAAATCGCCTTATTTCGCTATCGCGATAAGTTTCACTAGCACGCAATTAGTTATCACAAAATAGCTATCATGAAACAAGAGAGCGAAAAGAAGAAATTAAACATATAATACTAGATTTGACTCTTCATCGAGACCTATTCGCACTAGCTGTCATAAATATACGATTTCTAAGAATTGAATTTCAATATATAAGCTAAAAATGAGAAGTGTCATAAATATTTAGATTGCCTTACGATCTGAACATCATACTGAATTTCTAAGCAACAACCGGCTATCAATAAATGTAGTTTTTTCTTTTCTTTCGACGCTATTTTTAGCTGTAATCAACGATTATTTGAGATCAGATATTTTTAATTTGGCAGGCGATACCTTGTGGAAACGGAGGATGCTTAATATGGCAAAAAATAACGCATGGAAATTCCTATTTACAATTAATTTGATTAACGAAGGCTACGGCGAATTAACTTTATAATGGCAATAAACATACCGAAACGTAAGTCGGTGAAATAAAATGTTCGTGGATAATCACAAAAAAATTTATTGTTACATTGAACACCAAATGATTCCTTGACCTTAACACCAAGCCCTTTTCTTTCAGGGTAGCCGATAATCAAAGTTCCTCCGCTTTCCTCGTTCCAGCCTTGCTTTATTGACTGCTTGTCTTATACGCACCAGTGATTGGAAATTTCCTGAGTCGACTCGTTAGCAGTCAATGGCTAATTGAATTTTAAATTTGATAGCGCTTCCTCTTTCCACAAATATTCGGAGAAAAACCACATGGAATAATTAGCGTTAACTATTTCCACGGTATCGCGTCTGAAATAATACTTCGGCTATTTTATAATCAGGATTTCGTCATAACATTAAATCCTTTTGACAATTGATGTTTGTATTTTTTAACGAGTAATGAAATTATCACTAGCTAATAAGAAATCAGCGTAAGACGATGTATTCCACTTCGTTCTACGTCAGGTGGGTAATTTTTTTAAGCTCCCTGGCAGGAAGTTATTCTTACTTTTTATGGCCTTGATGTCACTTAACACATTCATATCATGTCCTCAGTGCTTGCGTTTTGGATTTATGGGCTCTCCAAGCACTTTCTTTTGCCAATTTTTGCTTGTAAAATATCAGGTAAATAGTGGCCCATATTTTTCGAGTGCATTAGAGCAATGTCCTTCATCAAAAAAAACGAAATGCATTGATTTCGATTCGTTACCCAACATTAGTGTATTCATAATATACAAAGTTTTGATTTCAGAAATCCCAGTTTATACAAATGTTAATGATCAGTTTTAACCTCACTTGAAAAAGGCCAGACTGGCGCCCATGCGATGCCACTCCACGTGACGTCACAGGGACCCAGATGCTAAGGAGTTTTACATCGTCTGAGATTACCAATGCAAGAGGCACAGAGCTCAGGGAAAGATGTATTAATAATCACCTATTAAAAGTGCATAAGGTCGGAAAGTTTTCTTCGTTTGATAAGGTATTAATAATCCTTATTTAATCCAAGCGCTACCTGCAAGCAGTCTGCGTCGTAGCTGCGCTCATCGCCTCGCACCAAGGTGGCCTCAAAAATCCGGAACCATAATGACGTCAAAGGGCTTTTCCCAGCATTTATACTTAGTTTTCGCGCTCTGAAATTATCACTTTTCATTGAATCGCAAGAAATATCTATCGTCATTTAAAATTCTAAAAGCTTGAAATACGTACTCCAGGGGTAATTAATTATCTTTCGATTCAGGCCTATTATGCTCGAAAAAGGCTATTGATCTCCCTCTATTCTGCCACAATTATTACGCATCATTTCCACTCCATCTCGCCTGAAATCTAAAATGACATGTTCAAGCGTTTCCCCTCATTTCATTTACTGTTTCATTCGATCGGTCCTATGGGTCTAATCCAACACAAACTCAATCCTAATCGCCTATTGACAGTGTCTATCTTTCCCTTGATTGAAAAATTTCCACATTTTCAAAACAATTACCATTGCATGACAGAACTAATATGGCAGTAAACTCAATTATCTTACCACGCTTGGAATTAATTTTACGTAATGTCTTTACATCACTCGCCAGTTACGTTCTTGGGCTGTGACATCATCCGCACAACAGGCGGCGAAAAAGTATCTCTTAAAGAAATACTGCGTACGTTTCAGAGAAAAATGAGCACCCTCTCGCATCCAAACGCATGTCTCCATTTCTTGTACCTTGTAACGTCTTTTCCTTCACGCATGGCGATTCATTTCCTTGTACTTCCATCCAATAAACCAGACGTTTTTCCTTTCGCGGAAAACCTTCAGCATTTAAGTCCACTTTCAAGGGCAAGAGAGTCCAAGGTGGTGGAAGGAATATCAAAACAAGGCAGAACCGCATCTCAAAACGACCTTTCTTGGATCTTCTTCGCGTCCCCTCGCGAGGCGGCCAAACATCTTTCATGAGATCATATCACATGTCCCTTTCCTCACAGCCACAACATGAGAGTCTAAAAATAATAATGGCTCTGAACATTCCCGGTACTCCAAAATAAAGAATAATTTTTATGAGGCATGGAAGATACCAATCTTAACTTGAATATGCAGCTAGCATATGGGATCCGATGCAGAAAGACTTAATCCATGACCTTGATAAAATAAAAAAAAAAAAAACTGCGCGATTCGTTAAAAACTGCTACGGTCCTACAGAAAGCGTTAAACGAAGTAGAATAGAATAGAAAATGACATTTATTATTCCGGGACAAGTTTGTCCCTTAGGAACATATATGGTTATAAATATAATAGAGTCAGACATATTACAATAATAAGTAGATTTACATTATACATCGATTTCACAGAATGCGACTAAATATATGACAGAGTAGAACAAAAAATTCATATGTATATATAATTAACATCAAGACAAACGTATGAACTCATAAATACATCTGATGTGAAGTAGGCTGGGAGCCGCTAGACACTCAAAGGCTGCGCGCTAAGCTAAGATTGTTTGAGTAATGAACACTTTGCATGCCATGGATGTAATATTACGTCCTGGTAATCCTTCTGAGGATTGAAATGGACGTAATATTACGTCTTTCCATTTAATTGGCTTTGTATGCGTGAAGCCGTAATATTTTGCCCGTGGTATTTTTCCAGTTTACTGCTTAGGGGTTCCGCTTTTTCAAAAACCAACTGCTCGATGGAAAAAGAGTTCACTTTATGTCTTGAGGACGAAAAGTCCTCTGTAGCTACCGGCATCCTCATCTAAGGCCACTTATTGTGAAAATTCTTTGGGTTCGTTGAGGGTGCATTGACCCTTTTTGTCATCCGGGATTTATAATGCTTTGCTTGGAAAAATGCTTGTTTATGATTTCCATGCTTTAAATAGTTCAAATTGAGCGTATTAAAAAAATTATTATGCATGTTATGGTGGTACATCATACGTTGCAACTTTTTATTTTTCAAAAACAGTAGGTTTTCATTGTGAAATTACATATTTTAAAATTAGCAATAAATGTTATTCAACTCATTCAAAAAAAGAGAGCAAAGTCCATTTGTATTGAAATGCATATCGACATAAATATATTTTTGATGCTAATGTTTAAAAAAATGTACGAATATAGTTAAAATAGCTGGATTTTTCAGTAGGGCTTTAAATTTAGCAGCCGGCACTCAAAGTAGATATCTTTCAGAGCGAAAGGAGGAATTATATTCGAACCTCACTCTATTTTTAGGTCCGACAGATACTATGAATTGAAAGAGGTATTTTGCCGAACGGATAGGTATTGGAATTTGTTTTACCCTGAAGAAGAAAGGACTTAAACGATAAATAAATGCAAGGCGGAACTTCGAAAGAGCATTTCCATTTTATTCGTAAAATTTTGGTGTCCTAAAGTCACACGCTGATGAGACGGCTTGTGGAGAAGTAAGCAGATGTAGATCTATTACAATGAAGGCGACCTTTGCGGTATATTTCAAGTATACCGCGTGAGAAGCTGTGGAATTCACATTAATTGCCAAGGGAAAAAAATCCCTGGATCAGAAGTCGACCCACGGACCTACGGCTTTGCGGGACTCTGCGCCGACCGCTACCCTATCTATGTTCATTAATTCCCAAAGGAATTTATTCCAGGTTCAAAATGCAAGGTGACCCCCATTTAATTCAATAGTATTCACTTCGAAATATATAGGAATTGAGCGGAAGACCTTCCAAGTTTTACATTTCATTTAAGATAGTCTGACGTTAGAGTAATTACTGATTATGTTTATTCAAATATTACAATTCAATTCTCCATCCCAACCTGAAAGAATTTATTTCCATTATAAACTGGTTAGGTTCTTCTGGATTAAATTTGACACTTTACACTTCATATTTAGCATGACATTTTATTTTTGACCTCTCAGAAACACGAAAAAAATTCAGTATGGCAGGAAGCTAGTTTTAACAGATTTAAAAAAATAATAATAAATTTTAATTTTAATCTAATATTTTAAAATTTCAAGATCGTTGTATAATCCCGTTCCTTTATTTCAATTTCGTTGGAAAAGCGTTCATTAAGAAGTCATGTATAAGGGCCAATTGATGAGGCTACGATAAATTTGACTGCACAAAATTGCAGCAAAACAATAATGAATAATGAACTATAGCCCACCGTGATTATCCAAATAAACTGAGCTCATTGATCAGTTTAACTATGCAATAAACTATGAAGTACATAGAAATTGAGACAACGTTTAAAACATGAAATAATAAAAAGTGGAACCTAATATATATAAAATATTTTATTTTTAGAGCTAGATTAAGAGACATCGTATGAAGAATGTGTTTATAGAGGTTTTTTTCCAAGATGCAGGAACTGATTTTAAGCTTGGAATGACCATTTGGTCGATTCAAGTTGTTCGTTGATTTTTAAAAAGTAACTGTGGCCTATGTAAGAGTTAGGTTAACGGAAAAAACCGCTCTAATTCCAATTCGTAAAAATTCCTTTTCCTTAAACCGCGATGAGCAAGAATTGTCGTCCAAGTTGGAATGATATGTCCTTGATTGATTCAAACGGCCTAGCGTCACGGAGATGCGGAGCACTTTCATTTTTCCATGGAATTACGTTCCCTCCAACAGCTGTATGTTCTAGTATGACGCGATTATCGTAATAACCGATGTTTTGCCAGCAGCGACATGACTTGTTCATTATCACATAGAAGTAGGGGAGTATTCCCTTTGTAATGGAAACAGTGCTTTCCACTACACCTCCTATTACCTGCACGAAAGTGATGAACATTTCCACACAACACCTTCTAATAATTACTGCCTAATTGTATTTCATGCATTGACAACTACTGCGACGTCTTTTTCTTTGAGTAATGAAGTCCACACCACGGAGACATAATCATATGGTTTGCAAATATTGAGGCGCTTTATACAATAATAACAAGAACAATGCGAAATAATACAAAATGAAGCAAAATTAATTTATTCCACAATATAAACATTTCTTTTGTTTATCCTGCAGAAGCTGTAACTATGGCGACATGAACTTTATGGCAAAACAATAATGAATATGCCACTAAAGCCCACCGCAATAACCCAAATAGACAGAGTTGATTGATTGAATAAACTGCGCAAGAAACATTAAAGTTTATGAAAATATATTATGTTTCAAAAAAAGGAATACTTTGACATAAATTTGCAAAAGTTTTTTGACATACTTTACATTGGCAGCTAAGTAAAGTTCCTAAATTTTATACGAAGTATGATTTTGTCCAATTCAGGCCAGGACAAAATGTTATTTTGTTTATGGCTATGGGAGAAGCTTACATCACTTTTTTAACAGGCGTCTACGTACTATAAAACCCACTTCTGACCATTCTCTGACTCACTCACTCATACAAATGGTTGGAGAGAACGAGACGAGATACAACAAAAAGTTGAAGAATAGACCTGTATGTGTATAATCGTCTGGAACATAAGAAAAATCGCAAAAACACTAAATTTCAATTTCAATTTTCTACCAATGAAAGTGTTGCCAACTGCCTTTATTTATGGGCACTTGGGGTGAACGAGACGAGATACGAAATAAAATCAAAGAACCGACCCCCTTTAAAATAGTCTGAAACCCTAGGAACATAGGAAATATCGAAACACTAGGAAAAATTGTCGAAACATTAACTTTCCCATACATTACAGTGTTGCCAACTATATCTAAAGGCCTTGTTACACGATAAATTAATACGTATGTATTTGAATACGAATGAATAAAAGTCTGATCGCATGAATGATTATGGCGAACAGGAACGGAATATCATTTACTTTTTACATAACTTTCCAACGGCCACCGTACTCTTCATGCATTCCATACATGAAATCTAGGGAATTGAAGATTAAAGCTGACCATTTTTTTTCATTTCTTTCATAATAGTTGGAAAGCAAACTATTAAGGCCTGTTTACACGGTACACTGACATGCACGAGTTAATGTCTGTTTGTGTGAATGACTTTTGTGGACCGGAACGACACACTTACGAATGGATAAACCAAATTAGAACAGGTTCCATTTTCCGTAAATGCGTTCGCACACGGTTCATTTTGGTGTCCATTCTCGCGTTCATGCATTTAGAAAATAACTCGTGCGTGTGTGATGTATCGTGTAACCAAGTCTTAATTCTCTACTTATTGGGGGTTAAAAAAAAAGATTTTTCAAAAATTTAATTTTTCGAATCTAGACAACGTGATACGTCGACAAACTAATTTTCAGACTGATCGGTGCACTTTCAATTTTGGCCAAATCGTGCAATTTATCTATTTCATGAATTATTACCTCAACAACGGAGGGAGCTGCGTCATCGAGAGTGACCAAAAAGCGATAGCATCTACGTAATAGGGTAGTTTCCTTCATCAAAGAAAACTAAATGCATTGATTGCGATTCCTTACCCACCATTAGTGTGTTCATAATATACAAATTATTTCGTTTTGGAAATACCGGTTTAAACGAATGGCAAGGGTCAATTTTATCCTCATTTGAAAAAGGCCAGATTAGCGCCCATGCGATGCCACACGTGACGTCACAGGGACCTAGTTTCTATACGAGTAGATAGGAGTTTTACATCGTCTGAGATTACAAATGCATGCATGAGGCACAGAGCTCAGGGAAACATGTCTTAATAATCAGATATTAAAAATAACTAAGTTCGGAAAGTTTCCTTCGTTTGATAGAGTATTAATAATCCTTATTTAAGCCAAGCGCTACCTGCTAGCAGGGTACTCAGCAACCTGCTAGCAGCCTGCGTCGTATCAGCGCTCAAGCCTCGCCCCAAGGTCACCTCACACGTCGATAGCTGGAACCAAATATACGTCACACGGACATTTCCTATCATTCCTACTTAGCCGTCGCGTTTTCGCGCGCTTGAAAATTTTCACTTTTCATTTAATCGCGAAAAATAGATATCGTCATTAAAAAATTTAAAAGCGTGAAATACGTACTCCAGGAGTAATAATCTTTCGATATAGGCAATAAAAAATTATAGGAAACCACCCTATATCTTGCGAGCCAGCCCTAGGGTGTTTGGTAGGGGGTGATCCATCACCGGTATGCGGCATGTAAGAGTAATCCCACATGCACACCAAAGGGTCGTGAAAATTTCACGCATACCAAGAGCCAATTTTATAATTTCTGGTTTTTGCACTAACCGCAAGATGATACAGCCATCCACTTTACCTGGCGGTGTCTTAAAGTTTTGATTAGCTTGACGTTTGACCTAATACAGAAGCTTACCAGAACTTTCAACCACCTCTAAGTAGGAGTTAAAGGCAGTATCATCTAATTTAATCATCAATATATACTTCCACATTCGTGCAAAGGCAAAACTTGCCAACTAGTTGTGAAGGCAATCTGCCAGTGATGCTAGAACATACAAAACATGCTGTTAAAAATACTAGGAAAATCCAGAAACATGCAAGGAATACATAAAACATGCAGAAACATGTAAGGAATACATAAGTTAGTAACCTATACTACCAGGTGGTCATTAGAGTCAGGGGCGCAGCTTGGAATTAATGCTAGAGGGGGTTTCAGGCGCAACTAATACTGGTTAGCTTGAGGGTATTGCATACCCTCCAGGGTAAGCGGGAGGTGCGGAGGCCTTCCGCCGGAAAAAATTAAGATAAATGGTTCAAAATGGTGATTTTTACGGTCTTCTTAGGGATATTTTATTAATCTTCACGCTATTTTATAAGCAATATTAATCCAATTACGTAAAATAGATTTAACTTAAAAATTTCTGTGAGCTCTGGGGGGGTTTAATCCCCCAAACCCCCCCCCCCCCCCTCGCTACACCACTGATTAGAGTATCATTACTATTGTAGAGTGTATCATTACTGTGTTCACTAAAGCAAGAATGAGTGCATATGATCAATGCCAAAAACAAGCTCTTATTGTTATCTCTCCTGAATTTCAGAAAACTTTGGTGGGCAATGCCAAACCCCAAACGGCCAGCAAGGGCAGTGCATTTCCATCGCCACGTGCGACTCTTTGCGCAACTTGATCAACCAGAGGCCGCTGCCGCCCAGCACGGTGGACTTCCTGCGGCGGTCGCAATGCGGGTTCCAGGTGCGTACACAATCCGTGTTTACATTTGGCACGAATCAACCAGTGCGAAAACTCTCTAGTATCACAACGAAACTAACAGACTTTTTCACACTATGTTACAGTAACACAGGCCTATAAAAAAATTTTGTTTGAAAACCTTTTTTTTTATTTTAATAGCTGATCTTTATAGATTTTGATGTGCCGAATCCAAACCTGGCCTTAGTTTTTTTGTATCACCCATAGTTTCCAAGCAAGATGTATTTAATATTTAGTCTAATACCCCTGTACGGTATACAGGGAAATCGATGTCAGTACACTGTGCTACATCATAAAATTGTTTGTATTTACTGTTCACTACATCGTGATAAAATTGTTTGCATTTACTACAGCGTGATAATACAGGGTTCACTTGTCAACTGGAATTGGTCTACATTTTATTTCCCTTTTTTCCTTGAAGCTTCTTGTGTAGCTTTTTCTGCGATGAATCGCTCGCTGAACTTCTCGGTGAAGTACCAACGGTAATCCCCATTATCTTCGTTCACTAGTCCTACTTTTTCAATTTTATCATAACTATAAAATAGCTGTTAAATTAAAAAAATAATGCTTGATTTCATAAATTTAACTGTAAAATGTGAATAAATGGTGGGTGATACAACTATAAAACCATCATATTTGGATTCAGCAACTTCAAAAACATAAGAATGAGGTATTTTCAGTAAAAAAGTTTTTTCATTGTTGGCCTGTGTAATCAGTGGCGCAGCGAGGGGGGGGGGGGTTGGGGGATAAAATCAGCGCTCAGAGAAATTTTTAAGTTTAATCCATTTTACTTATTTGGATCACTATTACTTATAGAATAAATAGTGTTAGTATTTATCAAATATACCCCAGAAATCCGTAAAACTCGCCATTTTTAACCATTGTTCTTAAAATTTTCTGGAGGGCCCCCTTAGCTCCTGCTTACCCTGGTTGGTATGCAATACCTCCAAACCCGTAAGTATTAGTTGCGCCTAAAACCCCCCTAGCCTTTATTCCTAGCTACGCCCCTGACAATAATATAATAATAATAACAATTTTCTGGACTTTTCGATGGTAAAACTGGTTGCATAAGATGAGTAATTGACTTTAGCAAACTTCCCGCACTATCATAACATTTTTCCAGACTTTTTGATCGTAAATCTGTTTTTTTTTTCAAGATGACACCCTGACTTTTTCAAACTTCTCACACTATTCTAACAATCATCCGAACTTTTCTATCGCAAAACTGGTTGCATAAGATGACTACTTGACTTTTGCAAACTTCTCACGCTATCATACCATTTTTCCGGCTTTTTTTATCGAAAATCTAGTTTTTTTAAGTTGACTCCCTGACTTTTGTCGCTCTTCTCACACAATCCTCAAAAATTTCCAGACTTTTTGATTGTAAAACTGGTTGTTTAAGATTAGAATATCGTGCAGGTTCCACTTAATGACTTGATTAACCCTTAATCTTCTGTCGGGCGCAATGGATCTGACAGGCATAGAGCAAGATTTTTTTTCATTTCTCCGTTCCACTAGGCGGCATAGACCCTTATGACGCTAATGGTAGCTTTTTGTTTTGACATGCTCTATACAGCCTTTTGTTTTCGCATTTATGCCGACAGATCAGTGGCGGATTATTCACCATAATCAAGAAAGACAATGGAAAAATGAAGCAAAACAAAGCCATCATTGGATAAATAAGATAGCAAAATAAGAAAAACTGATCTAATAGAATTCACATGCTAGAATACATATAATACTCAATAGCCTAAAGAGTACATTAAATCGCATCTTGCAACCTTCACTTTTCGCATTTATGCTGACTGATAAGTAGCTGGTTATGCAGCATTATTAAGCAAAATAATGGAAAAACAAAGCCATCATTGGATAAATAAGATAGCAAAATAAGAAAAACTGATCTAATAGAATTCACATGCTAAAATACATTACATATAATAATACTTAACATCCTAAAGGGTATATTACATCGGATCTTGCTGGATCGGTCCGGCGCCGTATGTAAAGAAGTATATGCATAGCATGAAAGACATCATGTAAGTTTACGAGTACACTAGTAATGGTTGCATTAACTTTAAAGGTGTACCACTGAACCGTGCTAAGAGTTAACAATGCTTTTTTACATCCGTGCCTGTCAGTCACATTGCGCCTGAAGTCAGCATTTCCAATATTGCGCCTCAGGAAAGGTTAATTGGACACATCAAGTTGCATATTGCTATAAAGTCTTGCTTCAAATCCACCGTCACTACCAGTTATGTATCACGAGCAGTTTTGGGCTAACCTACCAACACGACGCGTTGCCATGATTAAGCATCGTTTTCAAGTTTCCTTGAAAAAGTGACTTGAAAATGTTGATAAACCATCGAAACGAGTCGCGTAATATTCGGCATAAATTGAATAAACTTCTACCGGGTTTCCGCGGGGGTAAAAAAAATTGACTGCATAATTGACATACCATATGACTGCACGGATTGCAATCTAAAGCCTGAATCACACGATCATTTTTTTTCGTCGCGAAATTGATCACTATCGAGATCACTTTTCCCGTCGCGAAAAGCAATCGCTCTAGTGATCATTTTTCTGAATCACACGGTCACTCCCGCCGTCGCTTTTCGCATCATTTCCAATAGCACAGCTCGTTGTCATAGGACCCACATCACGGAAATATATAGCGTGTTTGTTTATTTATGTCATTCCCACAATTATCAAATGCTGCGCTGCAATCGCTCCATAGGGGAATGCGTTCCGATTGGCTGATATGTGGTTTTAGTGACGGTTTTCGCGACGGAAAAAGCGACGGGACGAGTGATGAAAAATAGCGACGGGAATCCTCATCGCGATCGCGAAAAACAATTGCCGCCGACGATCATTTTGCGCAGTGATCGCGATAGTGATCACTTTCGCGACGAAAAAAAATGATCGAGTGATTCAGGTTTAAGTTAATATCTAGGTGAATCTCATACTCCCAAAGCCCAGAGCGTTAATTTTGGTTGCGTCCGACGCGTCATTTTCTCATTACCATTTTTCACTTCACGTCATACATCTTCCGCGGTCGGATATTCCGCCTGGTACATACACCTCTTGACATGCTCAAAGGGAAAACGTAACTCAAAGGTTTCTACACTTAACTATTATTCCTCTAGGTGCAAACTTTCTTGTTAGGGTATGGGTTTACACGGGCTTTTTTGTCCTGCGCACAAACCGTCACACACAACGATCAATGCTGTGAAGCGGGGTGTAAGATGACCCCGCGCGATATACGGAAATCGTTTTCCCATTTTTTGCTGATACAAATGTGTACCATCATCAAACCTGCTATGTTCCTTTGCCTAAACCCATTTCACTATTAATTCCAAGATTCCCATTTTTATGGGTAGGGACGGTGAAAAAAAAAGTTTGGTTTGAAATACCAGTTTCTGATGAATTCATCGAAATTTTGGGTTCATATGGAGCATTGAATATTTCGGCAAAATTTACCAAACCAGTTTTACAAATTCCGTTTGATAGATACTATTAAAATGGCCGCAGCAGTTTGATTAAAGAGCGCTACTAAGCTCGAATGGATAATAAAAGCGGCGTAAAGTACGCATACGAAAGATTATCCACTCAGAAAAACTTTGCTCTGATTGAAAAGCATAAAAAGTTTATCGTAAGTTTCTGCAAAAGGAGTACAAAAAAGTAGTTAATAAAGTGCTTCATTATTTGCATCGAAGTTTAAGTAAATTTAACAAAAATACTCTTTCATTCATTTCGTCCGTACGACATGTTTCGAACGATAGAGGTCATTATCAAGTATTTGTTCTGATTGAAAAGCATAAAATTAGGAGCTTAACGTAAGTTTCCGCAAAAGGAATACAAAAAAGTAATTAATCAAGTGCTTTATTCATGTTATTTTTCAATTGCTTAAGTTAATCAGTATCGAGTTACTAATCAAGGGCTATAGGTACTTGATAATGACCTCTATGGTTCGAAACATGTCGTACGGACGAAATAAATCAGTGGAAATCAACGAAGTCTCCTTTTTATTTTCGAGCATTAACTTCCACATAGTTGAGCCTAATACAATTGAATAAAAATACTCCCTGTCATACCTGTTCGATAGTTATTAAAAAACCTTTTTTCCCGCGTACTATCCTTCCCGAACAACGTACGCTGGCCTTCTAGGAAATAAATAAATATTCGTGGGTCTGGGTCTCGATGTGCCCCGATTAACTGGAATGTGTACTGAATGTTTCCCAGGGTAACCGCCCGTTCGTGTGCTGCCCCAACTCGGGGTCAGTGTCGCCGGTGCCCACCTCCGGAACAACCCGACCTCCCGTCACGTCAGGCAGGCCACCGACCAGCACCGGAGGGGGTAGCAGTGGAAACCAGGGAGGTGGCGGTGGAAACCAGGGGGGTGGCGGTGGAGGCAACCTGGCCAACCACCCCAACTGGGGACTCCTGAGGACGGACATCTGCGGCGCCGACGCCAACGACAGGATATTCGGAGGAGAGGAGGCCGACCTCAAGGAATACCCATGGCTAGCACTTCTGCAGTACCAGACGCGTGAGTATTTACGTTCATCCACATCTGCACACTGCCCCGCAAGCCGCCTATAAATACGTGTGGCAAGGGTGTTAGGACAACAGCCGTTTACGCATAAAAAGGAAATACTCTGACGAAATTACGATTAGCATTTATTAAAATTATTTATAGTTCGGGGGAAAAACGAATTCCCACATCTATCCGGTCGGCAAAGTATCTCCCTTGATTTATCACTTCTGTTGGACCTGGAAATAAGGTGGATCTCTAATATGATGTTCTCCATGTCACTCTTAAAGATATCTATTCTCAATTATTCAGGCTATCTAAGCCTATCGCGTAGCCTCTGAGCCTCTAACAGCTCCCAGCCTGATTCGCTGAACATCTGGTTAACGCTGTCTGTACGTCCGTATCAGTTTTTGACGGATCGCACAGCTTTCCTTTGTATTTTATTCAGTTCGCGGATTAAACTGATAGTTATGTTGCGGGAAAATTATTAAGTACAAAGTAGGAAATTGTACCTGGCGGAATAATCCATAAGGAAAAGTTGTTGAAACTTTTCGGTACATTCTGTCAATAGATAAAAATTTTAGTTAACCCAGGTCTTGCGTCTTAAAAGTCGTCAACGATGGCGGCTGGACGGTAGAGAGCTAGCCGCCAGCAGCAGAAGCGCAGCCCTGTAGCCTTGTTGTCCTGAAGAGGTCCCCGGCAGAGGGGAAGAAACGTTGACGGCTTACAAGACACAAGACGAGGTTAACCCAAAAGTTCTATCTATTGAATTTCTGGAAAGTTTAAGAAATCACATATTTTTATTTTAAACATCTACATCTACAACATCTACATAATACTTTGCGAGCCACCTCTAGGGTGTTTGGCAGGGGGTGATCAATCACCAGCATGCAGCATGCATTTGGACTCCCACATGCACACCACACTTACACCACAACATGTGCTCCCACATGCACACACACCACAACATGTGCTTACATGGGTCGTAACATTTTTTTCACTAACTAGACAATAATTATATATATTTCAAACCATTTTACAGGCATATTTCATGGAATTCTAAAATATGTTCCATTATATAAGTCCTGATCCAATGTCCTTCAAGAGGTGCTTGCATTAGCAGAATATACATGCTTTGGGGGCTTTTTAGATTCATATCAATGATTCTTTTTTCTTGGAGTATATGTCATTCCAAGAATTATTATTTGATCATAAATTAAATGAGATCAAGATAAGAGAAAAAAAGAAAATCTAAGATTCATATTAATACAACAAATTTAAGGCACCATTTGGATATCAAGAGACCACAACAAGGCACTTACAGGGTCATCATTTTTTTAATAATATTTTTTTACAGTCAATCATCAAAGTCGAAATGGAACTAATGCTGGGTATCTTGTCATTAGAGATGAATTTCAATGTTGAGTATAAATAACCTCCTACGGATACAATGACCTGATGGTTAATTCAAAATTTCATTTTTCAGGAACGGGACGCCAGTTCCTATGCGGTGGCGTTCTTATCAGTAATCGATACGTGCTGACTGCAGCTCACTGTGTTAGAGGGATCGGCAATACAAGACTGTAAGTAAAAAGAGAAACTCTGCATGCTGCCAAAGACCTTCGCTTGAAGTAGGGGGACAGACGATTTCTTTCTTGATTCGCCTATCTCTGGTTATTCGGCTTCCTTAGTAACAACAAACAAAAAAGTTTTGTTTTTCCAGTTCAATATTTGTCGAATTCTTCTCTCTTTTACTGCATAATTATACCTTAGTTTTCCCTTCGTATATTTTCATCTGATACCTGGCCATTGCCCTTTCCATATTGGTCTAAGTCTTCTTCAAATCATTTTCTTTCTTGGCTATCACTGCTTTGTCGTCAACAAACCGCAGCATACTAATTCTTTCTCCACGGATATCGATAACTGGAGCCTTCTCTTTCATTTCACAGACGGCTTTCTTGATGTATACATTAAACATGAGGGAGGGACAGTGTACACCCTTGTCTCACTCCCTTTCCTATTTTTGCTTCTTCGCAGTTTTGCCCAGGTTTTATTTCGGCAACTAAGTTTCTGTAGACTTTGTGTACAATTCTTAGATCATTGAGGAGCATACCAATTTCTCTCCGAATTGTAGGCATTAAATTCCATTTCAAGTTGTAAAGTAAGTTCTTCTCCAAGTCGACAAATTCTATGAACGTAGGTTTCTTCTTCTCCATTATCTTCTTTATGAGCAGCCCAAGAGCCAGAATTGTTTTTCTCGTGCAATTACCTTTCATGAATCTGATTCGGTCCACATCACAGAATTCTTCTGCTCTACGTTCCATTTTTCTGAAAATGATTTATACCAGTATCTTCAACGTACGTGTCAACAGGCTTATAGCCCAATAATTCTGTAAATCCTATACACTGGTTGAAGAAATGAAAAAAAACGCATTAACTGAATAGCTTGTGTTTAAGGACTTATAGCTTCTGATGTCAAGTACTTAAGAACAGAGGACAAGATGGGAATTGTCTACCTAATGAAAACAGGCAAGCCACGCACTCTGGATGTAACTATAAGCTCTGCGTAGACAATCTGCAATAGGGTAGTTTCCTTCATCAAAGAAAACGAAGGGCACTGTTTGCGATTCGTTACCCACCATTAGTGTGTTCATAATATACAAATTATTTGGTTTTAGGTATCCCAATTTAGACGAATGGCAATGGTCAATTTTATCCTCATTTGAAAAAGGCCATATTGGCGCCCATGCGACGCCACTCCACGTGACGTCACAGGGACCTAGTTTCTATACGAGTAGATAGGAGTTTTACATCGCCTGAGGTTACCAATGCATGCATGAGGCACAGAGCTCAGGGAAACATGTCTTAATAACCACCTATTAAAACTGGCTAAGGTCGGAAAGTTTTCTTCGTTTGATAAGGTATTAATAATCCTTATTTAAGCCAAGCGCTACCAGTATCATGGTACTCTGCTACTTGCTAGCATCCTGCGTCGTTTATCAGCGCTCAGAGCCTCGCACCTAGGTCACCTCACTTGCGACAGCGGGAACCAGAACGACGTCACACGGAGTTTTCCCGGCATTCATACTTACCCGTCACGTTTTTGCGCGCTTGAAATTTTTCACTTTTCATTTAATGGCGAAAAATAGATATCGTCATTTAAAAATCTAAAAGCGGAAATACGTACTCCAGGAGTAATTATCTTTCGATTTAGGCAGTAAAAAAATAATAGGAAACCACCCTATTTTATATTCACTGTTCTCTGGACGAACTTCTGTTTTTATTGAAACAATTACCGAGATATTTTTTATCCATAAGCAATTGGGGTAATATCCACTGCCTACATCCAAAGCTCATAAAACTCAAGCAATCATTTCAGGAAATTCAAGACTTTTAAATAGTATCGATCATGATAGCCTTCCACCCATTCGACTTCAAACGAGCATTGTAAAATTAAAAAAAGAGGCTGCTCGATATCTTGGCATAATTCTTTCCACCAATTTTATTTGGGCCCATTATGAATCCGAAATGTGCAACAAAGGAAATAAAATTCTCTATTTACTGAATCTTCAAAATAAAAGTTTATCTGCTCACATAAGCATTGTACTTGCACCCTTATTGATTTTTCCAAATATGGATCATTGCATACTAGAGTTTAACGATTCCACAAATGTTCTTTAAAGGCGTATCCAGCAATTAATTAACAATATAATTAATAACAGATATATTAGATTTACTTTCGATCTTCACGGAGACGAACATATTTACGTCAATTAGAGATAATTAGATAATAAACAATAAAAATAATCCTTATTTAATTTAATTCTTAAATTTATTCTTAATTAATTTTCCCTCAAGAAACGCAACAAATGCCGAGCAAGTTCTTTCTAAAGCTTTTTTTAAATTATTTACACTCAAATTGTTGGATTAAATTCTGAAATGCTTGGCTACCCAAATCGATACCGTACTATATATAAAACCGAGTGCAACGTGCGAAGTTTTTTTCATTTTCCTCGTGGAGAGTGATTTGTGTTACGTATTACTCGTGTTATTTTGAAAAAGAATAGATTTGAAAGATCCTTCCCAATTTTTCTTCATTTAAGTTTGTTTCCATACATTCATCTAAATATTTATAAGGTTCTAGGGTTTTTATATATGTACTACAAATGGTAACTCGGAAATATTTCAATGCCTGCCTTCTCCCTTTACCATCCGTAAAAAGGTAAACCTAAACAAAACATAATTAGACGATGTTTAAAAGAAGTTTTCTGTATGTAGGACCAAAGGTATTCAATGTGTTACCCCAGTCATGTACTATTTCAAAGTCTGCCCAAAAATATTTGGGAAATAAATATTCTTGGCTTCTCACCAAAGAGACTGCAGGGCAAATATTGTAGTAATTTATGTAAATGAGTTATAAATAAAATGTTAGTAGTTAGCTATAATTTACGCTCATACACTGTCAAGAGGGTTTCATGGTATAACGAGCTATATGTATCTTTAAGTAAAAGCATAATGCATTATTATTTGACGGTAGCCTTAAACTGGTACTCCTTCAAGGCTACCTAAAATCACTCTACATTAAAAGAAATTTGTTGTGTGGAGTAATAGAAAAATATTATTATTTTCTCTTTGAGCCTTATGTATAGAGCACTGTAAAGAACGGTTTTTACAGGGTTGGCGTGCGTCTTGGGGAGCACAACACGGAGACGGAGCCGGACTGCATGAATTACACCGAAGGACGCCTTTGCGCTGATCCCGCTCAGGACTTCGACATAGCCGAGGTGGTTCCGCACCCGCAGTACCAGTCCGAGAGCAGGGACAAACACCACGACATTGCCCTCCTGCGACTGGAAAGGGAGGCGACCACCTCCGGTGAGTGATTCGCGTATATTTATTAACTATACAGGGTGTCCCATTTATCTTGACCACCCGAAATAACTTTTTGTACAGATGAAAATTCAAAAATGAGTCGAGCAAATGTTCATTAGCCGTCAGGGGAACATTATTCAGCATGATTGCCTTCCGTGTAGCTTTGTTATTTACAAAGATATGAACTGCGGTATGTCTCTTTTAATTGGCACCCTATATTTTTCATTCGGCAATTCATATACTCTCCTATAACTCCTCCTGTTCATATCTTTGTAAATAACAAAGCTACAAGGAAGGCAACCATGCTGATTAATGTCCCCCTGACGGCTAATGAACATTTGCTTGACACATTTTTGAATTTGCATCTGGACAAAAAGTTATTTCGGGTGGTCAAGATAAATGGGACACCCTGTATATATAGACTGACCAATGTGTCAACTCTTCTCGGGATTCCCACCGGGTTAATTTATCCAAAAAGGCCAACGTTTCAAGCGCCGACTCGGGGCTCATCTTCAATCATATAAAACAACATTCAGCCTTGATGATGAGCCCCGACTAAGGGCCCCGAACGAATCTCTGGACATGGGCTGAATTGCCTAAATGTCACCATACAATCGTAGAAACTTGCACATAGCATGGTCATAGCATCTGCATACAAATATGGCATATGATCTCAGCGATGTTCTAATAAGTCTCTTTCGATAGTAATTCATTTTTTATGCTACACTCTTAAAACATCTCGCTATTTAGGTTTCACAAGCTTCTTACGGCATTCTGTTTGAAGGTGATTTTATGTGGTAAAGTCCTCTTTGAAGATGATCGAAATGAAAAAGTAACTTTCCAACCAATTGGGTACAAAAATTAAGGAAATAAAAATCTAAAAATTTGACAAAATTGCATCATAAATAAAATGGCAGCAAGAAGTCGAACCAACTTTTCCTTAAAATAACACTATAGTAGTTATAAACTTGTCAAATAAATTTACGATTTTAGTCCATATGGATTTAAGAATTCTAGATTTTATATAGAAATAAATAATTGCAATTTTCAACGATTGAAAAATAAATTACGACCTAGATTTCAATGTAACTACATCATCTTCAAGGTGAAGCAATAAAATTGAAATTTCGGTCGTAATAAATTTTATAATCGTGGAATTTTGCAAATATTTATTTCGATATGGAAAAATTCCATTCCATGACTCTTGAATCTACGGATTATATTCTAGATTTTAGTTCCCCGATAAGGTATTTTGCCCCATTTTTACTATTAATAGATGAGAATTGACATATCGTATATATTTCGATTTCTCCCATTGAAATTTTCAGACTACATCATTCCGATTTGCCTCCCCAACGGTGCTGCTATCACCAAGCGGTATGAGACGGAGTCCATGATAGTGGCTGGATGGGGAAGGACAGAGAACAGTGAGTATTAAAAGCTACCTACAACACTAAATGGAAATGAAATATTCAAATCCAGCAAGAAATAAATCTTCAATGACGATATACGGGAGGCGTGCATTTCAAAGTCGTTCATTTTAAATCACTCTAAATAATCTAACGAATAAAAAAAATAATCTAGCATAGAATATGCACTGGATATATTGACATTAAAGTTATTGTGATGCTGTGATATACTGATTTGATTCTTAAAATTGTGAATTTTACTGTAGGTATTTAAAAAATCTAACGATTTGATCGTTGGATCATTCTTCCTCATAGAGTGATTCTCCAAGATCATTAGAATATTAATGGCTTTGCTTGGTTTCGCTTATAGTAGGGCCCTCTTCGCTTCTATAGCGTTGAGGTGTTTTTCCCTCTCCCGTTCCTTCCGCTCCTATCCTTATCCCAGAGGCGTCGACGGGCTCCTATCGCGGCGGCGCCTCTTTCCTTTTTCCCTTCCTCTCCTCCCCCTCCCCGGTCGATCGGGCGTATAAGCCACGGGCTTGGTTCCCGGCCCCGGGGCGTTGTATCCCTGAAGGGTTCGCTCTGAACCTTCATACTCTCTGTAGGTACTTGAATGTATGTATTTGTTATTTGTTTTGTTTTATGCTTGAAAAACCGATGAATCTCCAATCATTCTCTCATGGAATAAAAACTGTCCATTAATGGAAAAACGGGCCTTAGTTTTTCACACACGACCTAAATAGAAAAAATGTGAAAACAGCACATTTTTATCGGATCTTTTTAACGAGAATTGCCCTACTTTCACAGGTACCTCAAGCCCAGTGAAGCTGTGGGTTCGAATCCCCGTGATGACGAACGATGCCTGCCAGCCCGTTTACCAGCGCCAGATCACCCTCAACGCCAACCAAATGTGTGCCGGTGGCGAAGCAGGCAAGGATTCCTGCCGGGGAGATAGCGGAGGACCATTGATGACCATCGACACGGTGCCGGGGAGGCGAGGCGGACAGTGGACGGTCGGAGGCATCGTTTCGATCGGGCCAAACATTTGCGCGACCGCTGGAAGACCAGGGATATACACGAGGGTCGGACCTTACGTGCAGTGGATACTCGACACCGTCAAGGCATAATAGAGCCTAAAAATACAACAAAAAGATCCATGACTCCCGTAATAATTGTTGGTGCCTATTCAATTCCTCCCTCCATGCACAAAGATGCTAATAGAGGGGATTTCTATTTGGAGAAAGCAGTGTCTACCTCGAAATATTTGTACTCTTTATGAATAGAGCTTTGAATGACATGAGTGAAGACAATGTAGAGATCATTTACGATTCCTTTTTACATATTAGTGAAACTAAGTTAATAGTTACAATAACACTCCAGGGAATGCAATGTAGAAATAACATGAGATTATGATCCTCAATGCTTTTTGAGTTTCGACCAAAAAGAAGCAACCCTTGAGCAAAATTGTTCCAAATTGCTGAAGGAAAAGTGGAAAAAAGATTTGTAAAAAATAAAATAAAATCCTTTAAGAAAAGCGGATTCATTAATTTCCATATTATTCAACGAAAATATTTTATCACAACTTACGATTAAAATGACACTAATACATTCCATCATCGTTTACATGCCTAAAAAGGTTTAAACTGGAAATTATAACGCTGATGACAACCAGAAATATTTTTGTTTCTATTTAAGCAAATAACCAACGACTTCCTAGAATTATCTTGAAACTGGTCGAGAAAAGGTATTCAATAACACATCAACTCAAAAATTACCTTTCCGTATGAGGCATTAAAAAGTCACGAAAAATCAGTTAATTACGATAGGCCAAAGATTCTTAAATAGACCCAGTATTCTCTAATTACGTCGACCGATAATTTAAACCGGAAGAAACCTTGAGTGCACTTCACCAAAATAATTCGCATCATTTTTGCCAGAGTTACAGAATAGGATATCAAATCCTGAATATTTTTAGCTAGGCATCGTAAATTTTAATAAAAATCGATTTATCGATCAAAAACAGCTAAATTAATGGGACGCAAACCATTTTTCGAGATAAATAGACAATTATTCGCCATATTTTTGGAAAAATCCGGATCATTTGTGAGTTTTTAAAACACGTTGAAATCACAAAGTTTATTTTTTTGGACTAATGCCACGAATGAAATCTGAAACCAGCTACTCCAATAACTGGAAAAGACTTTTGTATTCAAAGATTTTTTTAGCGAACTTTCTACATTACTTATTCGTATCCATGATCATGGTCACACACGCAAAAATGGCAGAAAATTTGAAGTGTATAGCCCACTCTATAGTTCACATTGAAATCATCGTTTCCATAAAATATCGATTAGTTATTGTATTTATATATCAATTCAAAATCAATTTCATAATAATTATACCTTCTTTTCTCTCTGAAAAGATAGAAAAATAGGTACAATTACAATATAGGTTTTGTCCCTGAGGTTAATTTACCCAATTAATTTCAAATTCTCGTCACTACGAGTATCAAAATTTCTTTATTTATTTACCTTAAGTATTCCCACCATCATAGATTTTAAGGCACCAACGCCACGCAACAAAATGATTCCTTAGAGTACCTACCTCTTCAATGAATGATAGCAATAACTGTGATAGATAGCTGATAAGTAACCTCAACGCCAGATCAAGCATGTTTAAAAAATTTTCAAAACGTTTTCAGTGCAAAAATTGATTTTTTTATGCTCTTCCATAATTCTATCCCTCTGAATTACCTCGAAGGTATAGTGCCATTAATATACCAAATAAAGTCTTTTTTAGCGAAGAAATTTAGAAGAAATGGAATAAAAGTAAAGGTGAGTAGATAGGAATTATTGGAGACATGAACGCCTGTCACGGTCGACAAAGATGAAAAACCAAACAAATCTCCTCACCAGAAGGGCTTTCGGCTGTAGCAGAAGAAGGGACCGACCAGCCCTTTTCAGAACAGAACGATGATCAAACATGTTTCCAATTTCCATTTTTTCAGGCCTAGGTGATCATCTGAAGGCATCAATCTATAATAAAAAGCTTATACCTTCGCTTCTTAGCACATAAATTAAATACATTATCACGGTATTCACATAACTACCATGTCAGAGAATATATGATCCACAAAATATTGGAGAAAAAAAAACTGAAATGAATACCTTAAACACGCAGTAAATGTATCTGGAAGGAAAGAAGTTCTCATTCCAGATACTGGACTGCGAATACAACACTGCCGAGAATTTGAATAAGTCAATATTGGTTTAAAGTATACCGGGACTAGCCGCGGTGATAACTTTTACGGGAGTCACCCGCAACGCACAATCGCGCAATCTTTCGCACGAAAGTCAATATTAGTTTGTACGTAAGGCAATTTGTCATGGAATAGTAAATTTGGGATTGAATTATTTCTAGAAAGCACCATTTTCATGAATAATCAATTATTTCCAGAAATTGAACTCTTGATTTTTAAAAGAAATAACTATCTTAATATTGCTTTTAAATATTGAACCTACACTCAGTGGCGGATGCAGGATAGGGACAAGGGGGGAATGAGTGGGGGTTAAAATTCCAGCAGTAGTGGGAGTCGGAAAAATTACCATTCTATCTAGTGTAAATAGGATATTCAATGCTTTAGCCCCCTTTTACCCCCCCCCCCAATAGATCCGCCACTGCCTGCACTTTTTCTGCGAGAAAAGTAATCAGCTGTAATGGCGCATAATGACCTCTACGCCACACATCCCAAAACTTAAGCCTGAATCAAAAGATCATTTTTTTTCATCCCTTCCGAGGGACAGCTCCAACTATCGCTTCAATGATATCGGAAAAATGATCGTTTCTCGCGATCATTTTCCGCGATGGCTCCAGGGATGGGAATTCCATTGCTTTTTCTATCACTCGACCCGTCTCTTTTTCCGTCGCTGAAACCATCGCTGGTACCGTCCTACAGCCAATCAGAACGCACGGCCGCTAACAGCGATTGTAACGCCACGGTTCGCTTTAATTTGAATGACAGTTGTAAATACGGAAAGGGACGGAATGAAAGATGGAAAAAGGGACGGTGGGAATGGACGTGTGATTCAGAAAATGAATGGTTTAGCGATCACACGATCGGTTTCTGAAAATCTATCGCTTGAGCTATGATCACGAGGCTTGGAAAAAATGATCGCTTGATTACAATTTGCGAACTCTCACCACATATTTGCAAAGGTTCGATCAATTTAACTAATTCTTCAAGAACTTGACACAAGGAATTTGAAATATAAGGTTACAATAAAACATACACTTTAAGTAATAAATAAATAAAATTGAATGAACTACCATTCCTGCGAAGGAGCACCCCCAAGCGAAACCTTTGAGAAATAGAAATTTTTCCTCCAGAGAATGGTTCAAGGCCAACTGGGTGCATTACCTTCCCTTCCCGTCCCTATAATTCCCGTCGCTATAGCAAATATCCGTTGCTTTACCGAGGCCAGAGTGATTTTCATTGAACTTCAACCGAATGTATTCAATACTCTCTTTAGGAAAAGCCAAGTTAAAGTGATGTGGCACGGCATTAGTCACAAATCACTTATGTTTCCTCTCCATGTACATGTTCCATGATGCAAAAAAACTTAAAAGGTACCAGGGATCCCGTTCAATATGCAAAATTGCCTCCTTAGGACATTATAATTATTAAATTTTCGGAATACGAAAACGAGTACGGCATTCTATAATCCAAGTTGAACGAGATGATATTCATTTTTATCAGGCACATGGTTATCCAATATTTTCCTATTACAATAATTAGTATTTCAGCTAGAAGGTTCTCTTAGATGGGTGAGTGTAGGTCAAACTCCAAACAGAGGATTGACCTTACCCTCGACTACAATACTGGCTTATGAATACCACACATTCAGGTAAGCAAATTGCTTTTCCTGGTTAACATGCGAGGATTTTCACTGGCTGTTCATAGTTTTCAGCCATTGTACAACATAGATTAGGCATAAAAAAAAGGCAACACCTAATGTGGATTAGATTTAGATTGAAATGGCAAAATTTGAGACCACCCGTTGATTCTGATAAGTCTGATTGGCTGATTACAACGATAGCGTTTGTTTGCATGTACTATTTTCGATTGGAAATTGTTCCGTTTCGGAAAGCCCAATAATTACGTTAACTTGAATCCTCATTAAGAAGATACAGGGTGTCCCATTTATTTTGACCATCCGAAATAACTTTTTGTCCAGATGCAAATTCAAAAATGTGTCATGTAATGTACTGTACAGTACTGTTGTACAGGAGAGTCCACGTGACGTTTGTGTTATGTTTTCACCTGGTTGTCAATTGTTTACTACTAACTCCAGTAAGTGGACGCGGTTGTGGTCCCTGGCGCAAAGTGACTTTTAGTGACAAAGTGACCGGATCTCTATGGCCTCCTTCGTAATCCTTCAAAAAAAAACTTCAATAGAGATGGCGGTTACTCCCTCAGTAATGTATGGAAACCCGTATTGAATAAAATCCGATTGACTAATACCATGGACCAATCAGAGGGAACCTGATATCCCGGCACGCTATGTAAGGCGAACACCTTCCGAGAAATGACACTCAGCCCTGAAGATGGAGTACGACTCGTACCCCAAAACGTCGGTAACCATGAAGGAAATCACCCGGTGGAGAACTCGAATAGCCTTCACTACCAGCATACGCCGGGAAAGCATCAGATCTTATTTCTATAATCAAATATATTTACGAGGGTCAATCAATACATATGTTGAAATGTGTGTGTGCCTTATACCGTTTCAGATTACAAGTGCATTCTTTTTCCAGCAGACGGTAGCACATGCATTCTTATCGTACGACATCTCACAGGCACTCAGTCAGACAGAGGCTGTTAGTTCACGTTGGCACATGTATTGCATGATTGAACATGAGAATAACAGCGTACAGTTGTGAGATATTTTGGGGTCAAAGGACTGCCCACAGAAGAAGTGCATCGCGAAATGCGCCCCTCTCTAGTGAAAACTGTTTCAAAGAGAGAGCCGTGTTCAATAGGGTAGTTTCCTTCATTAAGATAACGAAATGCATTGATTGCGATTCGCTACCCACCATTAGTGTATTCATCATATGCAAATTATTTGGTTTTAGAAATGCCGGTTTAGACTAATGGCAATGGTCAATTTTATCCTCATTTAAAAAAGGCCAGATTGGCGCCCATGCGATTCAACTCCACGTGACGTCACAGGGACCTAGTTTCTATACGAGTAGATAGGAGTTTTACATCGTCTGAGATTACCAATGATTGCATGAGGCACAGAGCTCAGGGAAACATATCTTAATAATCACATATTAAAATTACCTAAGGTTGGAAAGTTTCCTCCGTTTGATAAGGGAATAATAATCCTTATTTCAGCCAAGCGCTACCTGCTAGCAGGGTATTCAGCTACCTGCTAGCAGCCTGCGTCGTATCAGCGCTCAAGCCTCGTCCCAAGGTCACCTCACACGCCGACAGCTGGAACCAGAAATACGTCACACGGACTTTTCCCATCAATCCTACTTAGCCGTCGCGTTTTCGCGCGCTTGAAAATGTTCACTTTTCGTTTAATCGCGAAAAATAGATATCGTTATTAGAAAAACTAAGAGCGTGAAATGCGCACTCCAGGAGTTATAATCTTTCGATTTAGGCCAGAAAAAAATAATAGGAAACCACCCTATTGGATCCAGAAGTTTAACCACGGAAGGAAAAGCGTCAGACACACGGAGCGTCACGGTTGTCCTGTATAAGTGTCGACTGCAACCACATGGCAGCGTGTGGATGAACTCATCAGTAATGACCGCCTTGTGACGATTGATATCATAGCACGTGCTGTGGGGCTCTCATATGTTCGGTCTCCCGAAGCATCATTTGGGAGGCCATCATTTTGATAGAGATGATGCTGTAATCAATGAAGTTAAGCGCTCGCTGAGACAGCAACCGAAGGACGTCTTTCCCGATGGCATTCAAGGACTTGTAAAGAGAAGGAAGAAGTGCCTGAATGTATGTACATAGTGAATAGGTGGAAAAGGGAAATAAATGTCAGAAAATTACTTTGATTATTTTTGCCTCAGTTCAATTTTGCGATAAATTTATTGCCAGGAGCGCCGACTTACGAAAAATATTGGGGGGGCCCAAACCGGGGATCTAGCCCCGGGAAATTTTATAAGTAGTGAGTTCTAAGTTTTTTAAGCTTTTTAGAAGAGTCATATGACCAACATTAGAACCCTGATAACTCGAATCTCGATATCTGGACAATCCGGGGAAAATCGACAAGCCAGACACATTTTTTCCTCACACCTATAACGAATTTTTTAGGGGGATCGGGCCCCCTCAGGCCCCATGGAGTCGGCGCCACTGCTTATTCACTCACCCTCGTATAAATGCTTCAATTTCTTATTTCTTCCATTTTCCAAAAAAAGTATACAGTGGTTGAAGATGCAATGTTGTCTCGTTTGGAGCTTTAGGTTAACCCGCAGCTAACTTGAGCACTCTTATACTATATTTACTCCGGAATTAGAACTCAGTATAATTCCATAAGTAAACAATCAATCGACCAAATAGGGCAACAAAAATATTGGTAGCGCTTTAAATGACCGTGACAGTAGCCGTATCATTCTTTCAGGCCATAACTTTCCTTCGTCGAAGAGCAGGTTTAATAATCCTTGCGAAGTTTCCGCAAACTCTCCCGGAAAATTTCCAAACTTTATAATGAGGCACAAGGACAAATATTGGCATTGGAAGGAACTTTCAGGGAAATCCCAGCCCATTTTCTATTAGGGTGGTTTCCTATTATTTTTTATTGTTTAAATCGAAAGATTATTACACCTCGAGTACGTGTTTTACGCTTTTAGATTTTTAAATGACGATATCTATTTTTCACGATTAAATGAAAGGGAAAATTTTCAAGCGTGCGAAAACGCGACGGCTGAGTATGAATGCTGGGAAAAACCCCGTGTGACGTCGTTCTGGTTCCCGCTGCCGCAACTGAGGTGAATTTGGGGCGAGCTTTGAGCGCTGATACGACGCAGGATGCTAGCAGGTAGCAGAGTACCCTGCTAGTAGGTAGGGTTTGGCTTAAATAAGGATTATTAATACCTTATCAAACGCAGGAAACTTTCCGACCTTAGCCAGTTTTAATAGGTGATTATTAACACATGTTTCCCTGAGCTCTGTGCCTCATGCATGCATTGGTAATCTCAGACGATGTAAAACTCCTATCTAATCGTATAGAAACTAGGTCCCTGTGATGTCACATGGAGTGGAATCGCATTGGCCTTTTTCAAATGAGGTTAAAATTGACCGTTGCCATTCGTCCAAACTGGGATTTCTAAAACCAAATAATTTGTATATTATGAATACACTAATGGTGGGTAAGGAATCGCAATCAATGCATTTCGTTTTCTTTGATGAAGGAAACTACCCTATTGTCACTCCTTTTATACAAAGGATACAACAGCAGTTGCTTCGAATATACCAAGGGAAAAACCCATGGGACTACTTTTCACCACTATATTCTGGTAAATGCGTCAAAAACCTGCGCTAAAAGTATATAAAACTTAACTCAATCCAAACCAAGGATAAATTAATTTGTTACGTACTTCATAAAAAAGCATGCGGAACAACTATCAGGTAGACGACATGGAACTGATACATTCCATACATTTTGTAGACCCGTTTGATCAGCTAATTATTTTTATCACTCATGAACTTAACGTATCCAAATTGGAAAACATAATTATGTATTTCACGGAGCTGTGTAAATATTCCCAAAATACTCTGTTCAATGCTGGTAGAACAAACAGACACAAAAACAAACTTTTTTACGATGCTTAAAACTTCAGTGAATAAGTTCAATGCGTAATAGAGTGGTCGTGACAGAAATATGTTTCAATTTGCTACTGAACCTTCATCACTCCTGGCAATGGTTCGTCGCTACGCAAATGACATAAGTACATACGTACTTTTACCCCATTCTCAGCCTCATATCGCAATTTAAGACTAGCAGACGCTCAGCTTTTAAATAAATGTTTTAAAGAAAAATATGGTTCCACTCTTATGACATGATAACGTTGGAATATCAGTTTTCCTTGCTCAATTGCAATTCGAATTAAACTCATATGCATACTTTGGCAGTAAGGAGTGTCGTTCAAGAACCACAGCTACATAAGGTGGATAAAAGTATGGCAATAGGGAATTGGCGGATTCAAAGATAAAAAGACAAAAAAATATATGAGTAACACGACGCCCTAAAGCTATTAGTGGCAGCGTTTGCGATTGCATTCCATCTCATATTTCTCCGTTCAATTAACCGATATCCCCGATCCTCGATTCCTTTATTATCAACATAATGATAAAAATTATAACAAAATTGTCTTGAGGCCGTTTTACACGGGGCACGGAATTTGGCAGGTTAGAACTGCATTAATTTCTAAAATGGCGTGGAATTGCGCGAATGTATGAACAAAATTAGAACAGGGGCTATTATGCCATCTAACGTCCACGCATTCTCGCATGCGTTCTAGCAATTCACCGCGTTACACGACACAATTTTGACTGAGCCTTCGCACACACGTCAGATTGTGCAAGTACCTGCCCCGCGTAAAACGGCCTTCACACGCTTTTGCAAGATTGGTAATATCATCGAAATGAAAGACTGATATGGATTTTTAAAAATCATCCTACAACATGCCGTGCAATGTAAAATACTCATTTCATATTCTTCCTGGGACTATATTTGATACCATTAATCGCGTCCAATGCTATCGTTGAATTCATCCATTGATGCTCTAAAATTTAAATAAAAAAAACAACTAATTCAAGATGTACGGTGATTTATTCATATTATAATACCGATACAAGCATAAAATTACTCCTGCAAACCATTTAATCCATTACCACGATAATAAGGGTAGCTTTCTTCAATAAGCAAAATACATGCAGCAATAGCCATCTAAATTTCACCACGAATTTTAGGAAGAAAGCTTACCCTATCCATGAATGAGTTCACTCGAGGTTTTCGCAACTCCATCAGGGATTACGAAGGAAATCAAAGCGCCGGCAATCAAAGAGAAAACTAACGTATTTTTATGATTCCGTCTCGAAGATCCTACAATAGCCTACGTCCTACAATAGCGACATTAGGGATAAAAACTCTCAAAGCATTCAGACTGTTGAGGAATATTTTTTTCACTTCCGATGGGGTAATTCCCATCAAGTTAAATTTGAGATCGGCGCGCTTCGGAAAATATAACAACACTGAGAAATATCGTTCTTACGGTCCCTTTGAGGCACGCGTTCCATCTACAAGAACGTGCTGGTTTTACGACCGTGGTAAGGATATATTTTCCGCAGCTGTTGCGGCGAGCCATTTCCTCGTGCGCTACAGCAGAGGGCATTGTCATTGGGACGAGGACAGAGCAATCTAAGATGTTATCGATCCGGGAGTGATAATGTAGTCCGGACAATTCGCTTCCCGCACAGTTAACATTTTCTCCTCCATTTTTTCTCCCGCCCACGCACCACACAGCAAAAGAACTTCAAGCATCAATTTTGCCCGAAAACGATGTTGACGCTAAAGGTTACTAGGAAGCACGCTAATAAAATTTCGCCACAAGCTCATCAATATCCTCCTGAAAGAAATACACTTCTCGGTAATAAAATCTGGCCGTATCATTTAAGCATCGCTTCCATCCGTTGTATATTCTTACAATAAAAGCGTGAAATTATTCGTTTTAGATCATTCTCGGCGTCGCCACATATCGAAGAGGCATTTAGTTGGCTGACGTCAGCTTGAGTTCAAAAAAATGAACAGTCGTGGGCTGTACTTGATGATTTTTCTCGATGATGTGAAGACTCATCCGGGAGATCAAAAGTATACATTAACATGTATGCACAAATTACGAATGTAAGACTTTTGGAACAAAAAATTCTGAGAACGACACAAACCTACGACTATTTGCCTTAAAAAATTCTGTGATGGCCAGTATTTTTACCTTAACAGTCACTCCATTGGGCCAGGGAAAAAAATATGGACTTCAAAGACCTAAGTTCGCAAAATTTAGACAAAAAATAACCACGATGTATTACGATATATTTAAAATAAAAAGGTTAGAAAAACGCGTATATACTTAAAACAACGATATTTATGGAATTAAATAAAGTGTGAGTGAACAATAACATAAATTTTAAATGAAAACGATAGAAAAACGCGTAGATTCTTGAAAAAACATTACAGAAAAGTTTCGCATAATACAGTTAATAGCGGTTAGTTATCCTTGCCTCATCAATGGAAGCGATAGCTATACACGGCGTTAAAATGGAGATTTTCCCGCGAAATTCGCAGGCACATTCACGAAAGCTGTGTATTCATATTTACGGCGAGGAAAATCCGAAACGAAATCGCTTCGCACAACTGCCGCTAGTGCCTACGCAAACGCATGCGATACATGAGCCCCAGGACAACAGACCAAGCGGAAGAGGAACACATCATACACCTGTGACGATTTTCCCATTTGGTTATCCCTCCCATTCAGAACAGGCAAGGCTTCCCTTCACCGCAAAAACATTCATATACCGTCATTTGTGACGAGTGAACCATATCGCCAGCGGCGTAATGAGCGACGACAGCCCATGTTCCACGAATATATATTACTGCAGAGGATTCTCCGATGGGACACTTAAAGTGTAGTCACACGCGTCGCATTGAAATGGGCTTACAAAAGTCGCTATACGCGTCGCTGAAATGCAGTGCGATCCGAATTTCATGGAAACATCAGCTATCCCTACAAGCCTTTTTCCTAACTTGCTTTGTCTCTTTCGTCGATGGACTCTTGTAATTCACTTTCAACATCTCTCCATTGTCGGGTCGGCTAGAAATTTTGCGCATTTGCTCACTTCTGAGGACAATACAATAGGGTGGTTTCCAATTATTTTTTCATTGCTTAAATCGAAAGATTATTACTCCTGGAGTACGCATTTCACGCTCTTAGATTTTCGAATGACGATATCCATTTTTCGCGATTAAATGAAAAGTGAAAAATTTCAAGCGCGCGAAAACGCGACAGGTAAGTACGAATGCCGGGAAATATCCGTCTGAGGTCGTTCTGGTTCCCGCTGCCGCCCTGTGAGGTGACCTTGAGGCCAGGCTTGAGCGCTGATACGACGCAGGCTGCTAGCAGATAGCAGAGTACCCTGCTAGCAGGTAGCGCTTGGCTTAAATATGGATTATTACTACCTTATCAAACGAAGGAAACTTTCCGACCTTAGCCAGTTTTAATAGGCGATTATTAAGAGATGTTTCCCTGAGTTCTGTGACTCAGGCATGCATTGGTAATCTCAGACCATAAAAAACTCCTATCTATTCGTATAGAAACTAGATCCCTGTGACTTCACGTGGAGTGGCATCTCGCATGGGCGCCAATCTGGCCTTTTTCAAATGAGGATAAAATTGACCCTTGCCATTCGTCTAAACCGGTATTTCTAAAACCAAATAATTTGTATATTATGAATACACTAATGGTGGGTAACGAATCGCAATCAATGCCTTTCGTTTTCTTTGATTAAGGAAACTACCCTATTTTCAATAATCAGACAGTTTAAATGATGGGGTGAGAAGCCACAGGGTACAAGTGATTTTTTTCTAGCTACAGAAATTGATAGAAGAAATGTACGAAAATCATGTTGGCCAAGGGATATGATGAGTGAGTTTGTTCTGTATGTGAGTCTCGGCTTTAGGGTGTTCCTCCGCGTTGATTTGTCCATAGGTGACGACATTTTCTCCCGTACAGAGGTCAGAAGAGGCCAGAAGACGCCAGCAGCACGACTTGCAGGAGCACTTCTGATCTGAAGACGCCAGAAGGGTGGTTGGAGAAGCTGTTGTCACCTATGGAAAACTCAACGCGGAGGAATACCCGAAAGACGAGACTAACACAGAGTAACGCCGCGGAAACCTTACCTCTAACTTGAGTTTGTTCTGTGCTGAAAACGAGTAGAAAATCAAATTCACTACTAAATATCTAGTTGATCTCTTTTTTTTCTTTACCTTATTTCTGTAACTGACACTCTTAGGATAAAAAATCACTTATAACCCTTGGCTTCTAACCCCCTCAAATTTTGTTCCATTGCGCTCAAATAATTTCACTTAATCTCCATATGAAAAAAATAGTTTTACAAATTTTCAACGGTTAATTACACTTTTTTGGCAGAAATTTCTATTATCAGCTCTAGTTTAATCAATTGCATGATTTTCAAATAAAAAGCAGATCATAAAAACAAAAAAGAATTAAAAACACGCTTTTTCCAAAAGCAGAATAAAATGCAATAAAAATTAACAAATAAGCTTTTCATCCCATCGGAGGATTAAGCATGCATAAGATTTAATGAGGATAAAATTGACCATTGCCATTTGTCTAAACTGGGATTTCGAAAACCAAATAATTTGTCTATTATGAATACATTAATGGTGGGTAACGAATCGCAATCAATGCCTTTCAATTTCTTTGATGAAGGAAACTACCCTATTACAACTTAAATAAATTACCAATAGAGTAACAATAAATAAAATCTATGCATGAGGTTAAAATACAATGAAATATTGGCCCATGAATGATACTGGACATGATTACATGTGATTACGTCCTTGTAGGAGTGCATGAACAATCTCTACCGTAACGTTTTGTGTGACTTTTGTAACTGCTA
Source organism: Ischnura elegans (assembly GCF_921293095.1). Taxonomy (NCBI): domain Eukaryota; kingdom Metazoa; phylum Arthropoda; class Insecta; order Odonata; family Coenagrionidae; genus Ischnura; species Ischnura elegans. The sequence goes on along the minus strand of NC_060256.1, from coordinate 89,680,577 downwards.
CTTATATTATACTCCTTCCGCGAAAGGGTCAACAATTTAAAAAGAAAAAAACCTAGATAACGAGATGGCACTGATTAGCTCACTACGACGATAGCGTTTGTTTTCATGTTTTAGTTACAGATAGGAAGCTATAGTCCTCAAGCATAGGCGTTCAGATTTGATAATAGAATTTCCACTATCACATCATTACAAATGTGAATATCGGTTTACCTTCTTCCTATTAGCTTACTTCCCTTTTTTCCCTAAATTTCAATCGTTCTGTAGCCAACGATCCGCCATAGGTGACATCACATCTAATTTCCAACTGGAGAATATCGTAATATTCGAGGAAGGAACATGCCATAATTCCCAGACGTAAGCTATGCGTCATTACATCGCTGGGAACTCGTCGATGTAAGCAGACCACAGGTCGTCAAAGGAGCCATCAATCCTTGATGTCTCCTTTGACGGCGACTGGAAAATCGCCACAAACCGAGAATTTGCAATCGGGTGGAAGAGCATTTAAAAGTTTTGGATTTGATAGATCATGGGCCGGTTCTATAATTGTCTTGTTAACCTTTTTCGGAGCATAAAAATCAGAGTTAAAGACATATTCCACTTGAAGTCACCTGTTAAACTAACCGTTATCCTGAACTACTTTTCACTACTTAAAATTTAAAATACCTTCAAGTTAAGATTACAACAGTATAATGTTCCGGTTAACGCTAACTAGACATTATAAATATGTGTGTAGAGTAGTTATGGATCATGTCATCACGAATATGAATTTTGGTTTACAGTTCTATTTATCGCTTATTTTAAAGTGAAAATTGGATAGCTAGCCTGCCACAAGAGACTTTTGCAAACGCATTCAACTGCACGGAGGGTGATAACACATTCAGTGGCCAGCGAAAGAATCCTCTAATATACTTAATATTGGTGGACGACCTGTGGTCTGTTTAAGTGGCGTAAGTATGGGGGTTGAGGGGATAGATCCCCCCCAAAGCCTCAGAGAAATAAAAGAAATATTATAAATCATTGTCTAGTTTTGACATATAATTACTGAATTTACTCAAAGTGAAATTTCAAGTGCCAATATGATGTGAAATGTATTTCCAGGCATGTAACTTTTCCTAAATTCTCTCGGTTGCTCGGAGGGGGTCCTCACCCCCAGACCCTCCCATCCCCCCCTCCCCCAAACCACATTCCTAGTTACGCCACTGGTCTGTTTGTGCTAGTGCACTCTGTAAGGTATATATTGGTTGCATGCATGTTGCGTTTTGAATGTTGGCGGAAGTAAATTTCAATCCTCAGGTGCATGATATTGATTGCTCACCCCCTGTCAAACACCTCTGTATGGTGGCTTGCAACTTTTCGAGAAATACGCCCGGATAAATAAAAATAATACGTTGAAATGAGAGGAAGTTGCACCTTTCCACAAGAATTCAACGCGCTCGACGCGTTTCGGATCACAGAGCCATCATCTGGTAAAAGATGGGGTAAGGTAAGCCGGAACACAACGTATGAATTAAATTATTATTACTACTAATACATATTGCTGCAAGTAGGCTATAGCCTGGTGGCAGCATTAGATTTGCACACACGTATAACAAATCTACCTATCTAATAACAAAATAACAAACCGAAAAGACACCTAAAGTAAAAAAACAACGTATTAATTCTAATATTATACAACTAACAGTTGAACATTGACCCATTTTCAAACACTCCGTAAAATACTTTTGTATCAAATATGTATTTTTAAATTATGGTGGAAAAGAGCAAATACCTTTCATCTCAATACCTCGAACTTCCATTACATCACGCCTGAATCTACAAAAATACATTTGAACTTACAAAAAAATATGAATGAAGCTCTTCAGAGAAAGCACGTACTCGTACAACATAATACCCTGCGAGCCACAGCGCCGATACCAGTTTTCGGGCTCGGCGTTTTTCCCCAAGCCTCGGGGGCGGGTGGAGATGAGCTGAGCTGTGGTCAAGAGGTGACGACGGGCTCTTTTCCTTCCCCTCTCTGCGCGAACTCGCAATCGTAGCCAGTTCTCCACCCCTCACCCTCTCCCCCCCACACCCCTTCCCGTGATGCCTTTCCCCCTCCGCAGCCCACCCCCCCAACCAACCGCCCATCGGCCCAAGGACCCATCCTCGCGCCTAAAGGGCACTTGCAGTCTGTGCTGGGTCGCTGGCATCGCTTCGCCCGCCTCACTTGCAAGCTTGGATTCCTAGAAGGCAGTCATCTGTGTCCTTCCGAGTGCCGTACCGAAGCCGTCGCTAAAACCACCCCCGCTGCTGCTGTTCACCATGGCGACCCGTGGTCAACTGCTCTTCCTCGCCGCGTGCATGATGCTGTGCACCATTGGACACGCCCGTGAGTTCATTTATTCGTGCAGGAATCCGCGGCATGATTCAATAGCAGTAGATTCTGGATATTAGACGGAGCCGCCAACTTGGGAGACATCTACATATTGGAGGTACCGTGCAAGTCACCACCAGGGTGACTCCACATCAGGCATCCAGCACTCATCCCAGCCCTAACCAGACGCGCGTTCACTTGCCGAACACAGGCCAAGCACATAGGACAACGATATGCGGTCAGACCAGACAGTAGGAGAGTGTGCAAAAGACACTATCATGCTACCATGCAAATAGCTCAATTAGTTGTAATAGAAAACGAAAACTTAGCTTCTTCAAGAGTAACACTCAATTGAGAAATTACTTAATTAGAGTTTCCTCCGGTTAATATGAACGAATCCTCACTAACAGCGTGCCGTGTAAGGTTATATTTGCCCAATTATTCACCTACATCTGGATCTAGATTGTACCCTGAGAGTTACATCTACGGTTTGTGTTTCAATTTCTTGTGGCTTCTAATTTTTACTTCTCGTGAATTCATTCCCTCGGACAAGTTACGCCGACGTTGCAGTGGAATCGAGACTTTCGACCTCTCTGGTACACGATCCAGAGGCCGGGGTACAGGTCTACGAACTTTTTACTCGTCTCCTAAAGGGACAAAAATATCGGTATGCAAGATTTTACACTTTCCCGGCGAACACAATATATTTAATCTTTAAAAATAGAAAAGGCGCTAGTTATAATAATAATAATCAATAGGCGTTCTTAAAAAATCTTACCCGCGCGAAATCCCGAGAAAAGTTTAAAGAAAAATATCGGTAGTTTCTCAATGGTTAAAGCACAACGAAGCCTCTAGGAGAAGGTTAGGTCCGTGCAGGAAGAATCTTGCACCTTAATTGAGACGGCATGTACTACTACTAGCAAACCATGGAAGTTACTCTTCCTAGAAGAGTGCTGAACTACCTAATGAGAAGTGAAAATCCGTGAATTTTTTTCTTAAGATGTTGCAGCGGGGCTCTGCGTCTCCTCTTCACTGACCAGAAGATGTCAGCCGCAACGCAGGCGAAATTGTAGTCCGAAAAAGTGGATGCAAGCCATAACTGTCGAGGAACGTGTTATAGAATCAAACTTTCGCGGCGGGGTGAAGATCCGGCAGAATAGCTTGAGTCAGTTAATCTTTTTTCATTTGTTATTCAAAGGCCATATTAAATGAAGTAGGATAGAATGGCGTCAACTCTTTAAAGTTTGCTTTGCAATAAGAAGATGGATTAAAGATGGTATGGGTTTATTTTATATTACGCCTTTTAAAATGCCCTGCTTAATCGCCCTGCGGATGAAAAATTTAACTATTTAAATTCGACTACTTGATATTCCTTATTTTCTAGGAAAAAAAAACTACCATCAGAGCAGTAAAACTCAACAATGAGTCTTGCAAAGATATTGATGGGATTACGTCAGCATAATTTAAATGTTTGGTATTAGTTTCGTGTAGGGTACCTGTCTTATAAAATTGGATCATATTAATTTATCAAATAAATTTTTCCGATGTTTTGGCCGTGGGACACCGTGTAACGCGTGTACCGAATGCGTCTTAAATCCACAATGGCTAAGGGAACATTATACAGTGAGAATTGAAGTCATGCCTATCTTAGATCCAAGCCGAAATTATTGCAACGAGGCGAGTGAGACCCTTGAATTTATTACAGCATTGTTTCATGTTTTAAGTTTTCTCCCATTAAGTGTTATCAGGCCGACTGCGCCTACAGCAGTTCCCGTAAATATTCGCCTGTCCACCTCTCTCGTACTAAATTATGGCTATCGGAGTGTCCAGTTTCAAGCAGAAAAAGATTAATTTCGCAGACTTGACCCCTTTTAAAAGCAGTTCTCTCTGGAATGGACTGCTTCTCATTGGTTCCCCTCTTTTTTATAGGTCACTGATCCCTCGTTTGGTCTCCTTTGACGCTCGCAGTAAACGTTCTTCCGGAGTAAGGAAATACGGAGTGCAATATTTGGGTCATTTATACGAACATGTACAGTGTGACAAAAAGTTCCATTAATAATCGAGCCAAGTACTTGCGTTTTTGGACAAAATTTAAGTTTCTATATTGTCATATGTTAATCAAAGGCCATATTAAATGAAGCAGGATAGCATGGGGTCAACTTTTTTAGTTTACTTTGCGATAATAAAATGGACTTAAAGTGGTACGGGTTTATGCTATATTACGCCTTTTAAAATGCCCTGCTTAATCGCCCTGCGGATGAAAAATTTAACTATTTAAATTCGACTACTTGATATTCCTTATTTTATAGGAAAAAATACCATCAGAGCAGTAAAACTGGAGAATGATGTCATTACCAATATTTCGACCTTCAAGTGATTGGCCATGATCAACATACAACATTAGTGTAAACTTTTCTCCAAGAGAGACTCGATTTGTAAAAAGAATTTTTGTCTCGTAGCACATCAACTGCATAATTGCGGACACCCAATAAAACCAACCCTGGAGGTTTAGAAACAAATATTACTAACGTTTTGTTTTATAAACTTTGACAAATGAAGCTATTTATCAATCTACCAAGTCAATACAACATAATACAATCTTGAGAGTTTAAAATTAGCTGGAATTCCAAGTTGCCGATTGGTGCGAGGTCGGCTAAAGGGGACACGTCACTCTCGCCGGACCGGTCGTGTTCAGTTCGCGGTTATTTAGTCCCTATTATATTTAGTGGTTCCCTTGGCGAAATTATAACAGGTTGAAATCAAAAATTCGAGAAATATTAGAGGAAACGAGTAACACCCACGAGGGAGCATGGTGGCCTGTTTAAAGCACAGAGTGGTTGGCTGCTGGCTGGAGTGTCCCGCGTTAGAATCCCGTATGAATTCGGACATACTCAAATAAAAAATCCTCCAGTGTGAGGAATCCTTGAATGTGTGAAATTCACACGCCAGTAACTAAGTCTGGGGTGAGCTCTACCCTCACTCCAACCCAACCTTAAGGCTCCTTGAACACTTTCCGATTTTGGATGGCCGGTAAAAAAAACCGGCCGACATTTTATCGGTGGAGCGCTGATTGCACATACGCTGGATTTTAACCGGTAAAACGATCGCTTGTTTGGTTGTCGTGATAAACCAACTTTTTATCGGTACCGCTGCGCAGTCGGTCTTTGCGCAAGCAGCTCCCATGGCCTCCAGTTGTTCACTCACGAATATTACAATAGAGTATCCTCAAGTTGGCCTCTAAATGTGTTGTCACCCTCCGCGCATTTAAATGGGTTTACAAAAGTCGCCACTCGCGTCGCTGACGGACAAAGTGATCCCAGTTTCACGCAGAAATAAGGTGTTATTGGAGGTGTTAACCGAAATTTATAAACATGATGATGTGATCTATCAAATTCAGTAATTTTAAATGCTATTCTCGCAATTACAAACATTATAGTTCAAAATATTGGGGGAAAAGTGATTCGCATTGTACTCGTCGCCGCGCCATGGACATTTTTGAAAATTCATTATAATGTGACCAACCGAAGTGGTAAAAAAAATCAGCCTTTTTATGAGATGGGATTGCGGCTCCTCATTGCAGTCACCTTGGTGCAAGCTCCCAAGCCAATTGTTACCTATTGGAAGGTGGACGGCCGATAATTTACCGGCCGTCCAAAATCGGTGCGTTTGCAAGGAGCCTAAGGTTGGATAAGTGAGTGAAAGCAGTGGCGCAGCGAGGGGGGTTTTGGGGGGTAAACTACCCCCCCCCCCCCCCCATAGCTCAGAGAAACTTTTAAGTTTAATCCGTTTTACTTCATTTGATTAATATACTTACAGAAGAGTGTAAGGATTAATAAAATATCCCTCAAATAGCCATAAAACTCACCATTTCGAACCATTTATCTTAAAAAATTTCTGGGGGAGGGTCCCCGTACCTCCCGCTTATCCTGGCGGGTATACCACACACCCCAGGTCTAGTTGCACCTAAAACCCCCCAAGCCTTAATTCCTAGCTGCGCCCCTGAGTGAGAGTAAAGCAATATCCTAATACCAGGTCTGCATTGTAACATTTGACAGTGTGTTTCACATTTGTGCAATAGATGGCTAGCAAAGAAGGTGAGAGTCGTGAGGGTAAGGTATGCGTCAAGGGTCCTTCAAAGTTCGCGAAATTTCGCGCAATTCATACACTGGAATATCCCACAACAGACGGACAATGCTTAAGTTCAAGGCCCAGTCCCACACGATTCCCTCTCATGCGAGGACACAAGAACTCATAAGAGAACGATGCAAGGTCATTGTAATAAAAACTAGGGCAGTGTCACTTTCCAAGAATCTAAAGGATAGGTCGACAAAAGTTGCATTGGTCATTTCCATGGAAATTTCAAAAGACACGGTGTTTTGATCGTACTTTGAATGGTAGCCACAATAATAAGGCATGCCGTTCTATATTTCTAGGAAATTGCATTTGAAATTTTTCTTATGAATCTAGGTAAATTGGATGGATGAGGCAGATACTTTGTGGAGATCCATTATGAGATATGAAGGGAAACTCTTAGCACTTTCCACATGAAAATTTATTAAACTCCAGTCCAAAGTGCAAAGTGTTTCACTTCATATCTCGAATCTAGGTAAATTTAAACGTTAAAAAAATCACCGAATTACTGATTGAGTTACTAGCTAATGAACACTGTATTTTAGGTAAAAATCAATTTCATTATCATTAGCCGTTCTTGCCACCTACTTGTCCTTTGACGATTACCTCCATCAGGGCATCATGTCTTAAGATGTGACCCACAAGGTTGTTTCGTCTTCTTATCATTTCATGAGGCTTTAAATATATTTATTTACTGCTCTTCTTAGGACTTCCTCATTAACAAATCGGTCGATCAATTTGATCCTCATCACTCTTCTATAGCACCAGATTTCGAAGGCTTCTACCCTATATTTCTCCGCTGCTATCATTGCCCATGCCTCACTTCCGTATAGGAGCATACTCCTAATGTAAGTTCTAATGAACTTTTTCCTTACTTCAATGTTTTAATTTCCCGCTGTAAGCAGGTCTTTCTTTTGGTGGAATACTCTCTTCGACTGGGCTATTCTGCTGATAATTTCTTTCTTGCTTCTCCCGTCGCCAGTTAACCTGCTTCCCAAATAACAGAATTCATCCACCTCTCCGTTTTTGTTTCCTTATTTTAATGATATCCGCTTCTTATTCACTTCTGCACCATACTTATATTTTGGTTTTCCTTATGCTTGTTTTCTGCTAACATCTACCCATATCAATCAGAATCTTTTATCAAATCCTTCTGTCTCTGTTATGACAGCTATATCATTGGCAAATCGTAATATACTAACTTTTACTCCATGAATAATTACTACCGAGGCCTTTTCTTTGATTTCATGAATAGCTTTCTCGATGTAGAAGCAGTAAATTACGTGTGACAAAGCACAGCCTTGTCTCACTCCTTTCCCAATTCTTGCTTCTTTACAGTTGGATCCTGATCTTATCACCTGCTCTTGATTTCTGTGTAAACTATGAAGCCGAGCAACCAATAGGCGGAGAATTCATTAAGATCGTGAGGGCGGACGAATATTCGCGTGCAATCTAACGACGCCGCGTGGAATGTGGACGCTATCGGACATGAGTGAAAGATTGTCCTTCGAGTGGTTTACAATCATACTACAGTAATTATAATCGCATTACGAAAATTCACGAAGGAATTCTTTGAATACTCATTATTCTCGCGTTGGACAAGCGCATTATCACTATTACTGACATAAAATTATCAAGCCCTTTGACAGGCGGAGACACCAATTAGGTGTTCCTCTGTGTGTGTTTCATTTGACTTATTTTCCATAATAAGCTGGGAGTCAGTAGCGTAGCCAGGATTTTGAAATGGGGTGGTTTACCGGAGATTTTGGGGCCCTTCTGGGGTGTATGGAAAGTACCCTAGAGCAAAGGAGGGTCCGGGGAAAATTTTGGGATTTTTGATGTCGATGACGTGATTTCTAGGACTCAAAACAGTATTTTTGCACGAGTATTTATTTATTGAGGCCATTTTAATCGTTTCTGGCGCCTCTATCAAGGGGCGGGTGTAACCCAGAAAATCCCTCCCGTGGAGTGTGGAGCCTTGAGTGATCTATCGTTGTAAGCGGGGTATTACCCTTCCAGAAACATTAACTTCACAAAATAATCATGGATGGGCTCATTAGGTTCACAAATCCTCAAGACGTATTGCTTAACTGGAATCCTTCGTCTGTATTTATTTTCCTTTCTTCTAAGTAAGTTTCAATTGCTTCTTTTATAATGCCATCCCAATAATTGTCTGTGTGACATAGAAACTTCGTATTTTTGAAAATCATTGAAGGTTGAGGTCCAGGCAATGCTCTGCCACCGCTGATTTCAGTGGGTAAGAAAGAGTAATATTTAATCAACTACACCAGAGCCATTTTTTTCCTGTAAATTGTCATTTTCCAATCGCGACATTTCGCTAAATAGACCGCTAACGCTGAAGTAATAACATAAAAACGAATTCATAAAATATAAAATTCGACTACTCCGGAATATTTGCACTAATTACCATATTTTGATAGAAAATAATTTTTACGCGCAAAAAATTTAGGTTAGCGTCATCAAATCAACAGCAAGCATTAGCAGTATTTTAGCTATCGATGGCCTTTTTGGTTAGGACCAGGTATTTATTGAAACTGGTGCAAAAACTGCACGTGGCCCCGAACTGAGAGGTAGTATCCATTTTCGACCAAAACATTAAAAATCTGAACTTTCTGAAAGTAAAAATAGCGAGCTGGACGCCAATAAATGATAATTTCCTGACTACTTCACGAACCTTCATTTACCATTGTGAAATTTCACTAACGATAAAATAGACCGATAACGCTGGATTGTGCTAGTGCAATGAACGGTATTTTATGCGAGCTGTTAGGTAAAACTGCGTACAAAGGAGTTCCTGAATCAGTGACAATATTGATATCTTTATCCTCGCATATGACACGTAAAAAAAGCAGAAATATACCCAAGAAGTCACAGGAATAGCTATCATAGTTTAAATTAATTGGTCTTATACTATTAGTGATGCTTGATCATTTTTATGACTTCGATTCCATCCCGATTTTGATGTATTATCTTAGTAAAGCAAGTTTTATCACTTCTTGATTGATACATCGATTTTCTTATATTTTTAAGTGACACGAGTGCAAAAAGAATTTTCAGAATAGTAACAAGAAGGCTAAGGAAATGAGATCGTTTTTACGTGTCTTTATCTTGTCTTTATTTCACTTAATAATTACCGAAATAGACATTTACTACGCATATTCATGATTTGAGGAGTTAACTTGAGGGTAAAAACTGCAATATTTTTGGAATTTATCACATGATGTATGCGATTACAAGTCAATCTGAGTAATTAACAGAAAATTAAGTTGCGATTTGTTCTATTTTGACCCATAGATCCAAGAAACGGAATCGAACTGCTTAACTCATAATTTCTGAAGTTTAAAAATGATGCGTTTTCGACCTAAACGTCATAAGAAATTTTGATTCCAACTGGCATTAGATATTCCGAGTTAAAATTTCGTCACAAAATTTTTCTTTACCCCGTATAGACAACTCTGTTTAAAGTTAATCATATCATCATATACTAGTTATTACCATTTATTATATACATCAAATCTGAAAAGTTTATCAATTTTAGTGTCATGTGTGCGTAACGTATCACTTAGGAATTGAAAATTTTACCCTGGTCCTAAATTTTGCTTCGTGACCTCAATACGGTGGCAAGCTTAGTCCCAAAAATGGGCATTATCAAGTCTATTCCCAATGGTGAGAACCCCAAAAAAATCATAAATTTGGTCCAAAGGCAATGGTTTAAACATAACAGCCTCATTATTTTTACATGTCCTCAGCTTGTTCCACGATTCTCAAAGCGCTGTATAGGCCTCTTCATTTATTCCTTAGCATTGAGAAATATCGATACCCCCACTTCGTAATCTCACTATTGATGACCTCCTACTTCGGGGAGTGGGGGTATTGCATACCCGCCAAGGTAAGCCGGAGTTACGGGGGGGTCCTCCTCCAGAAAAATTTTAAGATTAAGGGTTCGAAATGGCGAGTTTTACGGCTTTCTGAGGGACATTTGATTAATCCTAACATTATTCCATAAATAATCCTAATCCAAGTAAGTAAAATGGATTAAACTGAAATATTTCTCGGAGCTCTGGGGGGAGGGGTTTAGCCCCCAAAAACCCCCCCTCGCTGCGCCACTGATCTCGGTATATTTTTTCGCACTTTGTCTAACCCTTTGTTTCTAAATTCAATATTTAAGGTTTTCTTGACTGTTTTTGGATTTGATGCAAAATAAATAAATCCAGGATAGCGCAGTTTACAATGAATAGGGTCAAAATACGACCGATAGTCGTGCCAAATGTCTATTCTCTCTAGCAGTAGCAACAAGGAGAAGAGTAATCTTCTTGGTTCATTATGCGTATAATTCTGGTGACCTAGTTTTGGGGACGAGACTGATAACACCAGCTTTTTTCGCTCTAAAGCTAAACATTTGCCGAACAACTTTTGAGATAACCTTTAACCGAGAAATGATGTTACGAACTACTTCGTGCATCGCTGTCCTGTTTCTCGGAAATATTTCCCTAATTTTTTTCAAGAATTCTTTATTTCCCATCCTCATCTCAATATGTTCCGCTTCCTGAATGTGAAATACTAGAAATAATCCTCGTTTTGGACTTATTCTCTATAGAATACTTAGCTCGTAATTCAGAAATAAAATAATGCAGATTTTGGATGTCTTCCAATATAGACATCGAGTGAATGAGCAAAAGGGGGCAGTAATAAAACAAGTAAGGACATGCAAATGAAACTGGGACTTTAATTCCAATTATATACTTAAAATGAGGATTTTTGTCTAAAGGAAATAGTTATACAGGGTGCCCCATTCATCTTGACCGCCCGAAATAACCTTTTTGTCCAGATGTAAATTCAAAAATGTGTCAAGCAAATGTCCATTAGCCGTCAGGGGGACATTAATCAGCATGATTGCCTTCCTTGTAGCTTTGTTATTTACAAAGATATGAATAGCGGAATGTCTTTTTTAAAGGGCACCCTATATTTTTTAATCGGCAATTCATTTCCTCTCCTTAAGACTTATTCAAAAATGTAGCACGGAAAAATAAAGATCGCTCTATTTCTGAAACTCTCTTACAATTCTTCATCTTCTTCCCTCTTTGCTTGTTTGTTTGCTTTCGTTTCCTCCTGCCTCTCCCGTTTATCCCTTTTCTTCATTGCTGTCTTCTTATCATTGGCTATTTTCTCCATTTCCTCATTCCAACACCATGCTTCCTTCTTCTCTGGTGGACCTTAACCAGACGTGAAGGATTTGGCGCTTTCCCGTGCGAATCTTGCTGATGAACTCTTCTCGGGAAATCATCCGCGTCAGGTTGGACATTGCTGCCAACGTTTCGATGGCCTTCTCTGCCATCGTCACCAGGGCGAAACGTTGGCAGCAATGTCCATACTGATTTCTGCTGATTTCCCGAGAAGAGTTCATCAGCTTAACCATGCGTTTTTTTCTAAAACCTCCTCTACAGCTTCCACAATTCTCTCATCTTTTCCTTTCCACCGGTCTTGTATATTGAGGATTCTCATCGCTGCTGTTCTACCATGTACAGCTTCGTAAATGGCATCTGCTATACCCTTCTCTTTCAGTTTCCACCAACCTATCTTTTGAAAACCTTCCTACTTTCCTTTTCTGCCAGTTTTAATTATACAGTCCACAATTGCAATCCCTAAGAGACTCACTCACAATCGACAGCGAAAGAATTTTATAAACGAGCCTATTATTTCAACGATTCCAAATGTTGTGCTTTCCCATTCGGGGAAATGAAATTTAAGCACGCACAATTAATGGATTTCTATTCTGAGGTATATTATCAAATAACTTGTAAGCACGAAAAGCACTTGAATAATGCAAAATATTTAGCACGGAAGCTTAGGGTATATGAATGGTCAGTGTGCATTCACAATTTCACGCACTAAGCTATATCACTTCAGAATATTGTTCACCCTTTCCACAACACCCAAGAGGTGTCTGTAAGGATATTACGGAAATCTATGTCAATAAATCTAAGAATTTCTTCTTAAGGTGGTTAAAGCGGAAATCATTGGTCCCTTGAGGAGACTATGGCTACGTCCGTAGAACACTAGGTCCATATTACATCCCGGAGAGATAAGTGGAATATGGGGTTCAGTGATCTCGTTGCATAGGAAGAAACGAGAGAATTTTATTAAGCATCTGTCTTCTTTAAATTATGATTAAAATAATAACGGACCGGGATATCAGAAATATGCTGAAAAAATTTTTTCCTATTCATTTAATCTATCAAATTCATTAATTTTTCTTGGCATCTTTCGTAATAATATGTTACCTTGTGAGTTCTTAATTGATTCAAAAAGTAACTTTTAACATGAACCACACGTTTTCTTATCAAAACTGCATTGTGTAGCTATAAAACGAACTCTTCGAAGCATATTTTTTCCGCTTTTACCCCAGGATAACACAAAATAAAACGATACTAGTTTTATTCCATAGGGTTCGATAACAACCCGCACAGATCGCTATAGATGCTAAAGTGCGAAATAAAAACTGCTCCGCGTAGTAGGAACTAAAATTTATACAGCTTTATTTGTTTTCTCCTGGACACAGAAAACAGTTGCCGGACTCCAGATCGTGCGGCCGGTCAGTGTATATCCATCGACAGCTGCGATGCCTACCGATCCCTGCTCAGCCAGAGGCCGCTGTCTCCGGAGACGGTGAGCCTCCTAAGGCGGGCGCAGTGCGGATTCCAGGTAAGCATTATTATCGACATGCATGCCTAACTATGTCTTTAGTTCGTCCGCGGCTACAACAGAGGTTATGAGGGTTCAGGGCGAACCCTTCAGGGATACAACGCACCGAGGCCGGGAACCAAGCCAGTGGCTTATACGCCCGATCACCCGGGGAGGGGCTGGAGAGGAAGGAAAGAGGAAAGAGGCGCCGCCGCGATAGGAGCCCGACGACGCCTCTGGGATAAGGATAGGAGCGGAAGGAACAGGACGGGGAAAACACCTCAACGCTATAGAAGCGAAGAGGGCAAGTCTCCTCTAGCGGTCTAGTCTAGATCTTTGGACCAACTAGGTGATAGAATGCGACATATTCATAACCTGTCGAGTTAATGGCAGTGAAATTCACTATAATTACCCAGGCAAAAAATTCCCCTAGATAGGGTATCCAACCACGGACCGATGGGTTTCCGGTCCCGCAGTAAATTTCCATGGCAACCAAGAAACCCGAATAGCGTAGTGATCTGCACAGTGTCCCGGAAAGCTCCGAAAGGTCCGAGGTCCCATAATCGATGCAGGGAACTTAAATATGTAAATAGAGTAGTTTTATGAATGGTGAATAGAAAACAAAGGGGTATATTACACCTACATACTACCCTGAAAGCCGCACCAATAGGCGTTTGGCGGGGGGGGGGGGGGGGGGGGGGGGACATATTAAGACAACAAAGCAACAAAAAAAAGAAACAAAATACTAAATGCCCGGAGTTGAGTTTTTCTTAGCATTTATTACAGCCCTAGATTGTTCGTGGGAAAGCGGTTCACTACACACATTCCTTCAATGAAATATCCCTCTTAATTTATCGTTCCCATCGGGCCTATAAATACATGGAGCATTTGATTTATTCAACCACATACCGTCGTGTCGATTTTTAGGTGGGACGTAAAGAGGACTTTTGCTCAACATAGATAGAAATAGAAGGCTATTAAATGAGTGCATTTACTAACAACATCTACTGATAGTTTCATGCATTTGGCTATGGGCGCAGTTATGTTACGTAGATATTATGCTTGGATTTAATGGCTAGTAGACAACCTCAAAGAAAAGGGACTTCAATCTTTTTAGTGCAAGGGCAAAAAATCGATTTCATATCGTCCGGAAGGCACCACGAAACTTTACATACAAGTCCACAACGCTTCACGTCACTTTACCACTACAACAATAAATTCAAACAAAAAATATTCAAACTGCAATAGTCTTCATTGTTTAAAAAGAACAATTGATCACGGCAATTTTTGGCATTGTTTATTTTGGACGAGTGTGTCGATGTATATTTCACATTGTGCGGCGCGATAAAATATTTTCTTTAGCTTATAGGAGGTGAAAGTGATTAGCCTGCGAGCCAAATACAGCCCGGGGGCCGCGAGTTGAAGACCCTTGCTCTAAGACCTCGATACCTCCACTGCAAAAACGCTCAACAATCGCCCACCGAATCAAATCCGCTCATCTAGTAGCCCTAGTAATTGCGCAAAAAATCCACAGAGGAAAAATCATTCACCTTGACCGGGATTCGAACCCGGCTGTGGCGCCATGCGCACGACCTGGACTGCTAGTCGCATAATATGCTCGGCAGTCCATACCACCTTGTCCGGTAAAGTCCACAAATATCCACAGGGAAGAATGATGCCTCGGTAGCTTAACTGGCTAAAGCACTCGGCCGGAATTAGAGGGATCCGGGTTCGAATCCCGGTCAAGGCGAAAGATTTTTCCTCTGTGATTTTTCGCACAATCTGTGCATTTATTTATTTATTATGTTTAATGTTTTTCCAACATATACATAATTATAGGGCGAACAATACAAGAATATAACTACAAAAAATTGAAAATAAATAATTGCATTGCGGGTGACTCCGTAAAAGTTATCAACGTGGCTAGTCCCGGTATACTTAAATAAGCCCTAGTAATACTGGATGAGGGGATTTGATTCGGTGGGCGATTGCTCACTGCTCAGCGCTTGTGCAGTGGCGGTATCGACTTGTAACGCTGTTTCTTCCTAGCGCAACCGCCCACTCGTTTGCTGTCCCTCGTCCACGCAATCATCCGGCGGAGTGCGACCCGTGACGACCCAGACGGGAGGGCAGGGCGGCGGCGGAACCAGGCCCAACGCCAACGAACTCTTCGGCTTGGGCGGCGGAGGTTCTTCGGGCGGTGGCGGAGCGACCGTGACCACAGGGGCGAGCGTATCCAACCACCCCAACTGGAGACTCCTCCGCACGGACACCTGCGGGGCCGACGTGAGCGACAGGATATTCGGCGGAGAGGAGGCCAACCTCAAGGAGTACCCCTGGCTGGCACTCCTGCAGTACCAGACGTGTAAGCAAACGCGGGTTGGAGCATATCCACTCCACGTAAATTGTGTCACGAAATTTTAACCCTAGATAGCTGATGTTTATAGGAACCAGAATTACTAATGATGTTTAGGGCGAAAACGCAACATTTTTAAGCATCGGAAACTTTGGTGAATTCTTCTCGGGTTCTCAGCCAGGTTAATTCTTTCGAATAAGCTGACGTTCCGTAGGCCTTTAACCCTTTATAACCCTATGTTGCTTCTAAACAACATTAAAAATGTTTAATCTTTCAGCTCTATTCAGGAAATATCTGAACTACCCATTATTTTGTAGTGTAAATTTTAATGATGAAATAGTTACCTGTCACGATAATTATCATTGAGTGTAAAATTTTCAAGTTTTTAAAATGAAAAATCTTGAAGTATGATTTCTGCCTGAATCGGTTCTGGGTTATAAAGGGTTAAGATGGGTGACAAGTCGTCTCTCGAAACGTCGGCTTATATAAAAGCATTAACCTGGTTGAGAACCCGAGTAAAATTCATCAATAGTATTCACCAGGAGAAATTAAAATCGTTTATCGGAAACTTTGACCCGAGGGCTCCAATTGGGCGCGAGTTTGCTCTTGCTAGCCACTGTGAAGATCTAAGCATTCCATGAGAACTTGCGGCGGGCAAGGGTCACGATACGTCGGGCTTCTTGTAAAATCCCTAAGTAAGGCCCGAGAAAGTAATCTAGCAGCTATCTTCGTTGTCCGTGTAATACAGTATCTGTGTTACCATGGAAACTGAAGACTGAACATTTAAAACATATGAATCGATTGAAAATACATTGGTTCTCAAATTGGGCATTTTTTATTGCCGTCGGATTGAATGACACTTATACGGGATGGAGAAAAATTGTGTCACGAAAACAACAGGAAATGGGTCGCGCCCTTTTCCTGTTGCCGGATGCCTTGGATACATCACGATCTACAGCTAGCAAAGCATTCAAATTCATGAGTGAACCACAAAAAAAACTTCCAAAAGAACCAACATAACTGATGATGTTTTGGTCGTAAACGAACCATTTTTAAAGTTCAGAAACTTTGAGCCAAGCGCTCCCATGATTGGCCGCGAGTTTGCCCTGTTTTCGGATGTTCTGGACAACTCATGACTTTTAATGCTTCATTTGCCGAAGATCGCGATGTATCCAAGGAACAGGGAACAAGGAATTATACATCAGGGCAAGCTCGCGTACAATCTGAGCGCTTTGCTCGAAGTTTATGTTGTTTGAAAATGGTGCGTTTTCGACCGAGATATCAGTAGTAATTCTAATTCTTACTGGTTAGCTATCCATGTTTAAAACTTCATAACAAAATTTTTCTCCATCCCGTATAAGCGTCATTCAATTTTGACGGTAACAATAAATGCCGAATTCGAGATCCAATGCATTTTCAAATAATTCATATTTTTTTATGTTTAGTCTTCAGTTTCTACGACCACACAGAGACTGTATTACACGGACAACGAAGATAGGTGCTAGATTGCTTTCTTGGGCCGTACCTAGTGTTTTGATATTTCATTTCGTGTAATCACGAATCGCGTAAATGCTTCAAAAAATAAATTAATGAATAAAATTTTGTAATGTTACCCTTTAAAATGTTATAACGACGTTGATTTTTAGCATTTTTCTCACATGAACACGGGGTTGAAATTCCTAGATAAAAAAATGATGGCAACGCACGAGTTTTTTAAGACAAAAGCTTGGAACTACTTTTTAAAGATGCCAAAAGTAATGGAATTAAATAAAATACTGAAATTTTAATTTTTAAGTGAAAAATAATCCTTTCTTATGCAATGTTTTTATCTAGATCTTTGAGTATCATTTTCGTAACAGGAGGAGGAAATAATCGAAGAACGCTTACTTTAAAGAAAAAAGTTTTGTCAATATTGCTTATTGTTAGTGTAAATTTAACGTCTTTTTTTTAGATATTTAGTATTTAATACACATGTTTTGGCTTTTAGCAAAGGGTCGCCAGTTCCTCTGTGGTGGATCACTCATTAGCACCAGATACGTGCTGACTGCGGCTCACTGCGTCACGGGCATCGGCAACGTGAGATTGTAAGTACGAACATAACTTCCCGATACCATTTTATAATTACTGATAAAATTCATTGCTAGCGGCGTAAATTGGCGAAAGCGATTCATTATTAAAATTAAAAAGAATAACTTTGTGCTTTCACATTAACATTTATTCACAGATTTACGACCATGGTTTCAACGTTAGACGTCTTCATCAGGTGGTGACCTGATGATTAGAGATACGTGAAAATCGCACTTTCATTTTTATTTTATCGCACTTTCAATAACAGTTTATCGCATTTTGTAGCGTCTATAATATTTTTTCATAATGCGGTAGATGACGATAAAATGTAGTGAAACACAGTTATATGACAAAATGCAGAATATCTTAAATAATTATGTTGTAGAACAAAAATAAATTAAGGAATGAGACACAGCAGCACAGACAGTGGCGGAGGTGTAGCTGGCCAGTCGCTCACATGCTTTAAGCGGTGAGTGTCGGCGGGGCATTTAAACTGCGCTCGGCACTATATGTACGAATTTTTCCGTCGAAAAGGCAAATTTGCGTAGAAATATCATAAAAATCCAGTCATCGCATCTATCGCATTTGCGATTTTCACGTATCTCTACTGATGATGAATGTGATAGCACAAAGTTCTTCTTTTTAATTTTATAATTACTGGTTAATGACAATGATGTTCTAAATTTGAAAGAGAAACTGGGTGAAAGGCGATTGATGCAACGAGTGTAACAGGGAAAGCAGATAATCGACCACGTCAAGGATACTTTATAATAGAGAAATGATTATTGGCAGTCAGTTAATAAGCTAAGTTATATTCATTTATGAAATTGATCTTCGGTGTATCAGTCCGGAGAACCTTCCCGGAAATTCTTTTACAACGTAATTGTCAAAGCTTCAAGTATCCTCTTGTGTAGGGCACAATTTCGAGGAATTAACCAATCATTTTGCAATGAAATGAATATATTTGTTTTTTCACGTACGGAGGAGACAGAAGGTTTGAATGGAGTACTTAGCGGGGGTGGGATGTTGAAAACAGTGCTAGAGGGAAGAATGTTAGGTAAACGAGGGAGGGAAAGGAAAAGAATAGGATTTTTAGATATAATGAAAGGTAGTAGGCCTTATTGTGCACTGAAGAGGGAAGTGCATGAGGTACGGGGAGGCTCCCGGAATTCTTCTTAAGCACTCCATGGAAACCTACCTTAATCGGTAGAATACTTTAATAATAATTTATAGCAAAACCTTTCTGCGACCTGGGTATTTCAAATAACCTGAGAGGGCACGATGATGAAAATCCTCTTTAAAACTTATTTATTTATTTCATATTTATTTCCATACCACCGCATACAGCTCTATACGGCCTTTTACATGGGGGTTAATAACATGCTAAACAGTTTAACGTACACAAAAAACCATGCCCCGGATAGGGGTAACTTACCCAGGTGGGACTGGAACCCACGACCTCCTGTTTGGCAGGCGAGGACTTCACCCCGCCGCTACCGAGGCTGGCAATGTCTAACAATCAGTGAAGTTCTCAGGGGGGGCTTAGATGGTGTACGAGTCACCAATACGGTATTTATTTGTCCATTCCCTCTTCACGTATTTTATTAAATACCCGCTACTTTCGTTTTAATAATGATTAATTTATTGTCAGTTTTTACATGTAGTTAATATAGATTGGTCTCCGTAGGTATCTGCTTGATTTTTCCAAAAAAACTTAAGGACACTGGCGGTAGTAATTAATAATATCAGATCTTGAGAAAACTTACAGGTATCGGAGTTATCTGTATTAGTACTTTTTTCAATTCCCAGTGATAGATAAATAATGAGTAATCAGCCACTCATTTCGTTAGAATAATGCTTAAATTAATAATCTACGTCAGTTTTTACTGAAAATCAGCGTCAACGTCAGTTTTTACCGACCATAGTCTCCGATTTTTACCGAAAATTGATCTCTAATCACAACTTTAAATTTTTAAGAGAATGTCGAGAGAAAAATCGCCCCTCGGTTAGTAGTCTCCCAAGGGGATGTATGGCGGGTACTACAAGAGAAAAAGATTCGAGGGGGCTGGGGCCTTCAAATCCCCCTCTTCTAGAAATCCATCCTGCAGTGGTATCAAATCATAAAAAATAAAAGAAGAGGCTTGGACTGTGGAACAGATTGTACTGTAGAACGTTTTTTCCACGATCCATAAGAGACTACAACGACCTAGCGTTAGACTTACTAATAGGTAAGCTGACTCATAGTGTAGCTTACTAACTTCAGCATTGCTTAATGCATGTTTCTGACTTTTCCTAGCAATTTTAACAATATATTTCGCATGCTCTAGCCTCAAAGTCAGATTGCGTCCATGAGTAGCTGGCAAGTTTTGCCTTTGCATGAATGTGGCACATTTTTATGACCGTATGGTGTACATGTGGGAATGCTCTTCCATGCTGCATGACAGTGGTCGATCATCCCCTCCTAAGTACCCTTGAGGTGGCTCGCAGGGTATTATTTATCAGTTGTCAATGGATCCACCATCCACAAAGTAGCATACTAATATAACAAACATAATATAACTGCAAAATATATCCATTAACTTTACGAAGAACGACGACAAATACAAAATCTTAACTCAAGCTATAAATAGCTCATACATATGTAACAATCGTATGAAACAATAGTAAAATAATCAGGGGGTTAAAATAATAGTGCACCAATAAAAATAAAGCCAATAATTTACACATTTCATCCTTAAAATTGACAACTCTAATTCCAAAAAAAGTTAACTTCTGATGCTGCATCTACTTTTACACGAAGAAGTGTTCCTGCGGATGTTACTACATATTTTTGTTTTATTTCTTCCTCCTCAGAGTGGCGGTGCGTCTCGGAGAACACAACACGGACACCGACCCCGACTGCGTTAACTACGATGACGGCAGAGTGTGCGGGGACCGCGTCCAGGACTTCAATGTAGCCGAGGTCATCTCTCACCCGCAGTACCGTTCCGAGAGCAGGGACAAGCATCATGACATCGCGCTCATCCGACTGGACAGGGCAGCTCCCATCACCAGTGAGTTATCCCAAGATATACATATCAAGTGTTCAGCAGGCTTCACTAAGTGAAACTACATATCTATAGTACGACATAAATCTCTTGGTAATGTTCCACTGAACTTCATCGTTCCGACCCTGGGTTTCAACTTCTATACCGGGTTTCCCATTCATCTTGACCGCCCGAAATAACTTTTTTGTCCACATGCAAATTCAAAAATATGACAAGGAAATGTTCATTAGCCGTCAGGGGGACATTAATCAGCATGATTGCCTTCCTTGTAGCTTTGTTATTTACAAAGATATGCATAGGGGTATGTCCTCTTTAAATGGCATCCTATATATTTTATTCGGCAATTCATTTCCTCTCCTACAGACTTATTCAAAAATGTTGAACACTGGACTATTAGCATAAACACAGTGTTATTAAAAATGACTGACTCTCTAGCGCTTAGTGCAGGTACGCGGGTATTGGAACTACTCCACTTGCTGACGTTGACGGTGAACAAATGAAAACATAGTAAAATGCACACCAGTCATAAGAAACTCGTCCACAGTAAGTGGGGTATAAAAAATAAAAAATATAGGCTGCCCTTTAAAAAAGACATACCGCTATTCATATCTTTGTAAATAACAAAGCTACAAGGAAGGCAATCATCCTTATTAATGTCCCCCTGACGGCTAATGAACATTTGCTTGTCATATTTTTGAATTTGCATCTGGACAAAAAAGTTATTTCGGGTGGTCAAGATAAATGGGACACCCTTTATAGTCAATATTGAGGAAGTGGCGTAGCCTAGAGGGGGCACGTATACTTCACCCTTTCAGTACTTCGTTTTACATTATAAGTGTTTCGGAAATCGAAATAACTGCCGGATAACGGATATTTTTACATTGGTGGTTTTCACTAAGATGCAATTTTCAAAGCCTCCAAACGTTATTTCAAATTTTCATCAAAGTGTTGAGAGGTCAAAGAAGTGGCGAAGTCAGGAGCGGACACAGGAGCCACAAACCAATAACTTTTTGGCAGAAAAATAATGACCTACAAATCAAATTTATTCTACTTCTACAATACTAGGAAGCAAAACTAATACAGAGCGATAAAAGAGCAAAAAATGATACTTCTATTCACAAAATTTTTCGCATTATTATCTTCTAAATGACTACATAAAGGTTGCAGCCCGCGGTCGGAACAATAAAGTTTTGTGTAACATTACTACGTGATTCATTTTGCATTATTCAAAGATAGCAATAATGGGTCATTCCAACTCCGTCTGGTCAACCATTGACCCATGAGCGTAGCCAAGATGATGTGTTGAGGCGGAGGAGGGGCACAACCCGGGAGGCCAAGGGGGTGGAACTCACTTCTCAGGAAATGTGAAAAAAAAAATTATTTTAGAAATCACATTTTATGGTATTTTGGCACTATGAGCCAAAAATAACCGGACGGAATTTTAAAAAATCAGAATTTATTTTATTTTTTGTATTACAAACGTTATTCACCTTAGAAGTACTCTCCATTCACACTGTTATATTGGTTCAAACGTTCCTTTCCACTGCGCGAAGCACCTTTGGTACTCGTTCTTTCCAATGCCGATCAAAACTGTCACAGGGGCTCTCTACAACCATCTATACCCACTCCGTTACGCATATTGACTCAGTCATGGCAAACTTCATCCGTTGGTGAATATATATCAGGGAGGATGAATTAACATTCATGTGGTGGGAGAATCCCAAACTGTAAGAGTTACGTGGGCAGCGATTTCCGTCCACTTATTTTTGAGTCCCCTCCCCCTTCGTATTAGTTGCGCTTCCTAATAATGGTGGGGTAGAATAAATTTGTTTTATTGGTTAATATTTTTCTGCTAAAATTAATTGGTTTGGGGGACCATGTGCACCCTTTTCCCGCTCCTGACTTCGCCACTGTTTTTGACCTCTCGATACTTAGATGAAAATTTCAATTAATGCTTGGGGGTATTGCTCCGAGGAATGTGGCATTGAGAATATCGTGTACGTGAAAACCACCACTGTAAAAATATCTGTTATTCGGCTGTCATTTCGATTTCCAAAACTATTTATATGAAAAACGAAACACGTAAAGGATGTAGTATATGTCCTTTTTGGCATTTTCTCGCATAGCAAGTGAAAAAACACCATTTTTAAGTTACAGAAACTTAGAGCCACGCGCTCCGATTGGCCGCGAGTTTGCTCTGTTGCCGGATGCCTTAAATACATCGCGACCTCCGGCTTATAAAGCATTCGAAGTCATGAGTTTTCAGAGCTTCCAGCAACACGGCAAACTTGAGGCCAATCGAAGCGCTTGGCTCACAGTTTCTATAGTTTAAAAATGATGCGTTTTTGACCTAAGCATCATCGGTAATTTTGGTTGCTACTGGCATCATCTATCCGGGGTAAAAATTTCATGGTATATTTTTTCTCCACCTTGGTGTAATATTTACCATAAGTAGCAAAAATTAAAATTCTCCAAAATGTAGAAACGTCAGAATATGGTTGGGGATACCAACGGTATGTATGGCAGACAATATTTTTTTTAACTTAAATATATAAAAATAATATAATAAAAAATGCTACAGAAATTTTCCAAAATAACTTGTCTAAACAAAACTACCAAGCAATATGCGGGAAGCCTTGTTCCTTCAAATGTTCTTAATATCCTATGCTAGCTAGTGGTCAATTCAACCTTCATTTACGTTCCCTCACATATCAAGAAGAGAGACCCGATAACTTGAAAGTACCGATAGCTATACAATTGCTCATTAATGCTGTACTTCAACACTCGAGAAAACATTCAATGAAAATATACATATTTTCGGAGTGCCACATATTTCTGGCGAATTAAGGCCAGTACAAATAGTTCACAACGATTGATATTTTGGCAGTATATCAAAATGTTATTGACATTATGGATATATATGATAACAATACGTAGTAGCCGCCGACGGAAATTATATCGAAACAAGAAAAATAGTTGATGAAAAGAAGGTAGTAAATGATGCAACACATCGGCGATAATTACATGACCTTATTTTCCGTATACGAACGAATCAAACGCTACAGAAAATGTTGAAAAGCTGTCAGAGTGAGAAAAAATTCTAATGTAAATGTTTTACCTTAAGATGAATTCCAGGACGAAGTGGTGGACGGTAGAAGATGTACACTCCTCAGAAGTCTCGTCTGAAAATTCCTTATAACCTGCAAAGTAAGAGGAGTGTTTATATGTAAATTCTGTGTTGGAGATATCAAACCATATGCGTAGATAGTCAAATGCAACAATCAGCCTTTAAAGTTTTAAATGGTTTGATCTTCTCATGCACACTGATAATGATGACAAATTTTAGATATTCCGTACTTCACTATGCCAAATACTGGTTAAACACCCATTTAATCAATTTCACGAAAAGATCAGTTATTGATCCTTGGTAGTTAGATTATCTCTTGGCATTTCGTAAATTTAATTGCATTTAGCATTTTCACTGAGTATAATGAAGAAGGAGAGGCTTCTTAACATTTTGTTGCTTATGGTCACCAACTTTTTTCTTCCCTAACGGTTACCTTTATATTTTTTGCAGGTTACATAGTACCGATTTGCATACCCAATGGTAGTGCAGTCACCAAGCGCTACGAGTCGGACACTATGATCGTGGCTGGATGGGGAAGGACTGAAAACAGTGAGTACCTTGCGTGAATTTCTAACAAAAATAAACACCTCCTTCTAAGCTATGAAAATGATAGAAGGATGCGAAAGAATTTGCAAGAAGAAATAAGTTTCTCTTTAAAACATTATGAGCTTATTTCGGGTTTACGGAGAAGCATAGGGAGTCTATAAATATGAAGCTAAGACATTTAAAATTTGTCTAAAAATATCACATGAACTATTCTTCA
The DNA here is from genome assembly GCF_921293095.1 of Ischnura elegans. Taxonomy (NCBI): domain Eukaryota; kingdom Metazoa; phylum Arthropoda; class Insecta; order Odonata; family Coenagrionidae; genus Ischnura; species Ischnura elegans. Next base: position 89,656,031 of record NC_060256.1, on the reverse strand, counting down.
CTACGACATAGAGTACTATTACTAAGAAATCACAACTGAATAAGTAAATTTTAAATATGCAAAATATTACTGTTGAGTAAAGCCATTTAATTAAGTATGATTATTCTTGTGCAAATATTTAGTAAATACCGCGGCCCAGGCAGGATCGAACCTCACCTGAGTTGCTAGAAATGAATTGAAGTCAACATAAAGATACAGGGATGAGTCAAAGCAGTCTAGTGAGTAAACAGATAAGAAAGAACCAAATTCCGCATCCAGGTGAGGCTTTAGGAAACCAAATCCTGAATATTTTTCACCATCCAATTTTCACTACACCATGGGGAAACCCAGCTGCTCCAGGAATGGATGTTGTACTTCACACGACAGTTGCTTGAAATGGGAGATCTCAACAGACCCTATTAAAATAACAGAATTATTAATTCCAATCCATTTTTTCCAAATCATTGATTAGGCAACACCGCAGCGTTGTCCTCTCATATTGTGGAGGATGACTAAATAAACAAAAACTGGTATCCTACCTGAAATTATGAAGTCTTTAGGCTTGATAACGTAGCGACGTGACGCAAGTATACTTAACACACATAAATATTACGTTTTTATACCGCATGAAAATTGCATTTTAAAGTAGAAGCCGCTGCTAGGATGATAAAAATAGTTCGGAAATTTTCTGTTTTCATTAACTTGCAAGACCGAGCGAGATTTCAATGGGTTCAAACCTCCATCGAAAGATTGATAGATACGGCATCAAGTGTAATCCTCTCAAAATAATCCCACCTTTAAATTTCATTCCCTCTACACGTTACTCCTTAATGTATTCTGCCCACAGCCTTGTATTTGCGATGGAAGTTATAACAAGATAACAACTTTTTTCGCTTCACTTTTTCGGTCAACCTAAAGGTTCTTTTTTAGATAAGGTTAAGACAGAGCTCACCCCAGAATAACCCACATGGGACTTAATTTCTCACACTCGGGGTAGGAAGGGACAATCCCTTTCCCTGTGTCACTAAACGTTTGAACCCGATCTAATACCTGATTATTTTCCATCTTCCTCTATTTCACATTGGTAACTACAGTGAATCTTATCTTTGTTCAATCATACTGCTATTCACACTCATATCCTTTTGTCCTTTATCACGCACTCCGTGGCTAAATCCGAAAGTTGGTTTGGGTTCGTTGGGACAGTGTCGCCTTCGACTGAACCAGAGGAGAGTGAATTTCACACTCAGGGCGGAATGGGCAATTCTTTCCCCCGTTCCATCTAATACTCATGAGGATTGCACAAAGGGTAAAAAAAGACTATGCTGTTCCACGAAATAGAATATATATTTGCGACAGGTTTCGATACGGCGTATCATCATCTAGCCTGTGATGCTATGATACGCCGTATCGAAACCGGTCGAAAATTATATTTTATTTAGTGGAACAGCAAAGTCTTTTTTTCTTACCCTTTGTGCATCATGGAGTTCCATCGTGTTACACCACCCACCATCGCATTTCTCATGAGGATTTTTTCCAGGGTGTCCTTTGGCTGCCCCCAGGATATAAACTAGGGTCCTTTCGACCAGGTGCCTTGGTAACGTAGCAACGCGACGCAACTATGGTGACCACACATCCATATTATATAGGGTGGATAAAAATTGTACCACGAAATTTTAACCCTGAGTAGCTAATGCAAGTAGGAACCAAAATTACTAATTATTTGTAGGTTGAAAACGTCTCATTGAAACAACATAAACTTTAATCTAAGCGCTCCCATTTTCCCCGAGTTGTGCTCTCGTAATATCCAAGGCATGTTGCCGAATGCCTTGGATATTACGAGATCTCCGGCAGGCAAAGCATTGGACGTTGTCCAGAGCATAACGCAATATCATTATTATCAAAGTATTCTACCGATTAAGGTAGGTTTCCATGGAGTGCTTAAGAATTCCGGGAGCACTTCCCACTTTAAGATGCACACACAATGCACAATAAGACCTTTTCCCTTTCATTCTATCTAAAAATGCTATTCTTTTCCTTCCTATCCCTCGTTTACCAAACATTCTTCCCTCTAACACTGTTTTCAACATCCCCTCCTTGCTAAGTACTCGCTCCACTTCACCTTCTCCATTCTTCGCCACACCCACATCCAATGCCTCGAGTCTTCTCTCGTCCTCCTTCCTTAGTGTCCACGTTTCTGCACCGTAAAGCGCTACACTCCAGATCAGACTCATCACTAACCTTTTCTTTAAATTCTTACATAGCGAACCTCTCGGAAGCTCCTCCCTGTTCATGAACGCCTCATTTGCTAATACAAGTCTCTTCCTAATATCCTTACTACTTTATCCGTTTTCCTCCAACGTACTGCCTAAATAGTTGAACTGCTCAACCTGCTCAAGTGGCATCGAAATATTCAAAACACTTACGAAAATTAGGAAGCCAGGGAAATGGAATGTAGAAGCTCTGAAGAGGACTATGAGGAGAGAATATCAGGAAGTAGTGGAAAATAGTACCTATATGGGATGTTGAAAATACGGACTGTAAAGCAAATGTGGGATAATATTAAATCTGGAGGAAATTAAAAATATCCTTTATATAAAAAACTATTATTTGAACCTCGCGCATTTTCAGTTACGTGAGCCGAGTGCTCTCATCTGATGATTTTGTATTGAGCGCTCCGCTCAGAGTTTCTGCAGTTTTAAAATGGTGAATTTTGTTGCCATTACTAATTTTGGTTCCTATCCAGCGTTAAAATTTCTTGACAATTTTTCTCCACTCGGCATGTTTATGCTACATTAAAGTTTCATTTAAGCGTCGAAATCCCTCTAGTATAGAGCATGGTTCGGAAATGTACTCATTATTCCATTACCTCGCAAGGCTGAGTTCGCACTAACCTACCAAGATCTTCCTGGCTTTATCTGACCCTAGAATGGCCCTTTATCATAGAAATGTGCCGGAATAGGGGGTTTGGCGGCAAAGTTCCGACCGGAACTGTTCCGCCAGGTAAACTGTGTCAGGAAACTTCCGTCGGAACAGTTGTTCTGACCACTCAACAGAATCGTTTAGGGATATAGATTGAACTGAGTCCAATACACTGCTAATCTTCCCATGGTACTTCATTCGTATAAGGATTGCAGTTGTGCAATCCAATAAATTACCTCACATTATTTTTTACCTCGCAGATATGACAAATACAAATACCGGCAGTTTGAGAAATGTGTTTTTTTATTAATGATTGGAAATAATACCACACAATACAAGACTTACTATATAAAATGATAAAAGTCACAATGTAATCAAACTTTGATTAAAAATTTAAATGAAAACAGAGCAGTCAAACCAGCAAAAATATTAGTCTTTATGCAATTATCCCAAAATATGAGAGTACAAAAAAGCTATTTGTACCTTAGATTATGCGAATCCTAATCATGAACAGCCGTTGAAGTCGGAATCGCTGGAGTTGTTGGGCTCCTTATGGCTCAGCTTGCCGGCCGCCCCATTAAGAGTCGGAACAGCTATTTCTAGCAAATTGTCCAAGAGCGGAACTATTTCGCTCGCGAACTACCTCCAATAAGGCCGCTACATTCTTTTGGGCCCATCTCTACTTTATCATGCTTAAAAGCGAATAACACATTGAACTAATTCCTTGCAGAGACCGCCAGCAACGTGAAACTTTGGGTCCGAGTCCCCGTGATGAGTAACTCTGCATGCCAGCCCATCTACCAACGTCAGCTGACCCTCAACGCCAATCAGATGTGCGCGGGCGGTCAGCAGGGCAAGGATTCCTGTCGGGGAGACAGCGGCGGACCCCTGATGGCCGTGGACACGGTGGTGCCCAGCAGGAGAGGCGGACAGTGGGTTATTGCGGGTGTGGTCTCCATTGGACCACAGCAGTGTGCCACGGCGGGCAGACCTGGAATCTACACGAGGGTCGGACCTTATGTACAGTGGATACTGGACAGCTTAAAAGCTTAACATTTCATACACAACGGAATAAAAAAATGCTAAAAAAAAACGATTCCTGATCGTGCGGGGGTCCGGCATTGGACTCGCCTATGGACACAATGGCGATTGTGTTGTTTCATATTTCATTTGTTTTTTATCGGTGTGAACGTCTTGGATACATAATATGAGTTCATTAAACATATCCTTTCTAAAAACTCGTATTTCTACCTCACAACTTTCCAGTTATGTGAGCCAAGTGCTCTAGTCAGACGATCTTTCATTAAAAATATTGAAACGATCTAGGATATATAGGCAAAGTGACGTCCTAACCGGAGTTCTATAATTCTCATGTAAGAGATTGGAAAAAAATCATTTAAAAAATTATTTCTCTCTGGATTGCATGTTTCTCTATTTCTCATTGGATTGCATACGCCAATCGCATACACGTATTAATGTATTCCTCGGCAGAGTTAAATAACTTGAATTCCTATGGGACCACCAAATAAATATCAGATTTTAGCCAACAAGTATCCCTTTTTTCATTCCGAAAAATTTCTTCCGTAACGTTCAATTTTCAACATGAGGGCTCCTAACATTTGAGTATAATCTCTGAATATGTTCTACCATATTATTGAACAAGTGGAAGAGTTAATTATTAATTGGGGGCGTGAAAATGAAGAAATTATGTTGCTATTGTATCATGATTTTGTAGTTATTAGCCATTCCTCTGTGAAATATAGTCCGCTGGTACATGCTGATTTATTTGTGAGAAGATAAGTTCAGTGTATTCTACATTTCACGCGCTCTTTGAGGAGAAAATGGAGAAAGTAACGTGGATAGAATGGAGGAGGAACGACGAAGTGCTGCACTGGTGGGTGAGTAGAAGAAGCTTCTAGATGAGATAAAAGAGGAGACAAAAGGTAAGGATGGTGCACGTACATTGAGGGGAGGCAAGGCCGTAGCCAGACAATATTTTCGGGGAGGGATTTTATGGAATAGTAGACAAACATAAAATTATTTTTATGAGATAAATATAATAGCGTATACAGTTGGATATACACATTTATTATAAACCAAGGAAAATACAAATATATTATTACAAAATTAACTTTAGCCTTCTAGCTTTCTTTGTAGTGAACAAATTAATTAACTCCTCGGTGTCGATGTCAATTCTGCGGTGGGTTGACATCAAAGCCAAACCGCTTAGTCTTTCTTGGGCTGTAAAGTTTCTTAAATAAGTTTTGAGGCGTTTTAGAGGAGAGAAAGTCCTCTCAGGAGTACATGCGGCAGTGTTGCGAAGATCTTTAAAAGTTTGTGAATATTTGGAATCTCTAAGCGTATCGACTATTCCTTAATTCAATTCGAACACGACCCCTAAGTTTCGTTGCTTGCGTAGTTGGCGTGGTACGTGCTATCTAGTGACATTTAGTAGTAAGTAGTGATACTACGTACTATCACCACTCACTACTAGATGTCACTGCGCCGCTATATAAGATCGTCGTGGGAGCAGTAAGCGAGCATAAAGTAGGTAATATCTAATTTTTTTCATTTCGTGGGGGGGGGAATTAATCCCCCTGGCTACGGCCTTGTGGGGAGGGGATATTGAAAACAGTGTTAGAGGGTAGAATTTTGGGTAAGCGAAGGAGAGGACGAAACTGCATGGGTCTCTTTATTTTTCAAGCTCTAAAAAGATCGAATAAGAAATGGTCAACGATCATAAGACATCGGGAAGATGAAAAAAAAGTCGTTGAACTGAAGGTGGAAACAGGGTTCAAATTAAAGATTTTAGAACAGCAACTACAAGGGTTGCCCAGAAAGTAATGCACCATATTTATTTTTATTCGACATTTATTTATCGCACACAATGAGAATAACACACACGAAAGAATGATGTTTCAGCTACACACCCTATTTTTCCAGTTAATTTCCGTCCCTTCCAAAGGCCGTCATCCCGCGTTAATCAAGGGCGTATATATAAAGGTGTTGGTACCAATCCTTGTTCTGGCCACCCTTCTGAAGTCCGACTCTTACTAAATTCTCTGTCAATCAAAAAAGCCCCCGGACTAGACAAAATTTCAAACTCCCAACTAAAATTCGCTAGCCGTTCTCAAAATTTTCTCTTCCTAATTACTGATCTCTTCAATCACTGCTATTCCCTCCCATTTATTCCCGCTGCCTGGAAACAAGCCAAGGTTATTCTCCTCCCTAAACCAGGCAAAGACCCCAAAATTCCAGGTAACTGTCCCCCAATCTCTCTACTTTCTAACTTATCAAAAATTCTAGAAATTATTATTCTTCGCCGCCTCGAAGCTTTTGCTTCAAAACATAATATTATCCGACCAGATCAGCTTGGCTTTCGCCGTAAAATGTCTGCTCCAAATCAAATTCTCCGCCTTGTGGAGAAAATTAGCCATGGTTTCAACCGCACTCTCTTCACAGATGCAGTATTTTTAGACGTTGCCAGAGCATTTGATAGAGTATGGCATCACGGCTTACTTTACAAACTCCAACTCCTCCAATTCCCTCCTTCCGACATCCAATTTATCAAGGAATATCTCAGCCATCGACAATTCTGCGTCGCCGAAGGAAAAACATTATCCTCCTTAAGACCAATGGAAGCAGGCGTTCCACAGGGCTCAATACTAAGCCCACTACTATTCATAATATACGTAAATGATATGCCGTCTACAAAACACACAACATTACACATGTACGCAGACGACACTGCAATTTCAGCTACATCTCGTAAGGGAGACACAAACATAACTAAACTAAACACTCACCTAAAACTGGTTCACCACCGGACACAAACATGGAAAATTAACATCAACGCTTCCAAAAGTACACACATACACTTTTCAAGAAGACAAAAATTCCTACCACAAACATTCACACATAAACAAATCACGAATACCAAGAGCAACCTCGCATAAATTTCTCGGCGTGATTCTAGACAAAAAATTAACTTTCACCACGCACTTGCAATACTGCTTACAAAAAGCTACTATTGCAAGACAGGCAATATTTTCTCTTTGTTCAACCTCATCGCCGTTACCACATAAATCAAGGGCCAGATTATATGTATCAATTGTGCGTCCCACCCTTCTATGCGGTCGCGAAATTTTCGCTAGAAATAAAACCATCCGTAGAAAACTCGAATTTTTTCAAAATAAATCGCTTCGCCTTCTCCTGAATCTTTCCAAACTTACTACCATGAATGACGTTCGCTGTGCTTTGCGTATTCCATCTATCAATGATTTTATAAATTATTTGGTAAAACATTTTAAATCCAGGCTCGGGGAAACTAATAATACACTGCTTACAGACATCTGGAACTATGATCCAAACGTTCCCACCACATACATACTGCCTTTACAAATTACTCTTCTATGAGTCTATCCTATGTCTTTCTTTCTTCTAGATTTAATGTATTGGTTATTATTCAAATAAACTTGTGTCAAATGATATGTTACTGGACTACAAACAAAAAGAAAATATATATTAACTAATAACTATTTAATCAAAAGAGACAAAACCAGAAAAAAAATAAAAAAAGATAATAAGTTAAAAAGAAAAGAACTTAAAAAAATAATAATAAAATGTTTAAAATATTAAAAAATAGATAAATAAAACAAAGTCCAAAAAAAATAATAATAAATAAAATAAATAAATGTGCACTTTATCTGTGTGTAAAAATTCTTTTATTTTTAATTAATCCAACTGTTTAGTATAAGCTTCTGTTAACGCAAACACTCACGAACTCAAACAACACAAACGAATGCGCAAAAAATTATTCTATTGTAATCTGGCTGGTTGTGGTGAACATGGTTTACCGGTACGGCTTTGAACGCGCCTAGCGGCGCGTAAGATAATGATTCATCCTTGTTCTGGCCACTGAGCCATTTCTTCAGTGAGAGAATCACCTCCTCCTCGTCCTCAAAATGTCTTCCACGAATGACATCCTTTAATGGGCCAAACAAGTGGGAGTGTGATGCCTCGTTCACATTACGATTGTCCGAGCGATCGTCCCAACGATAGTTGGCCGAACTAGCCGTGTGAATGCATGTCCTGACAATAGTTGACGTAGTTCCGATCGTTGCCACTTTACGATGGTTAGGCGCCGGGAGACCGGAAACGGAAGCGACAAGAGAAAGACGAAAAGCTCGTGAAGCTCTTTATTTTTTTCATGGATTTGTCCTAAGAAGGAATAATATGGGCGAAAGAAAAATTATTCGGTAAATACACGTTGAACACAGTAATATCTTGTCCCTGCATACCTCAACAGCTTTGCTTACAGTCAATTTCCCGTTCGCTTTAGATGTCAGCACTAGAGGGCAGCGCAGGTTTTAACAATCGTCGTGTGAATGCACGATAGTTCCGACAATCGCTGGAACAATCGTAATGTGAATGAGGCATAAGGGAGCCAGGTCAGGGCTGTAGAGTGGAAGGAGTAACACTGTCCAACCCTGTTTCGCCATGTGTTTAGCAGTCATCAAACTTGTGTGGGACCGACCGACATCGTGTTGAATCAAAACATTTTCTGGGATGATATGGCGCCGGGGTCGCTGTAAGCATCAATTTACTCTGCTGACTAACCGACTGAGCACCAACTGCCGTGCTGCAATCCGTCTTTATTCGCAAATGGCAACATCAGCTCGCTGTGTCATGTCCGGTGTGACAGCCGTGGATGGTCTCCGTGACCGCTTAAAATCTTGGAGCACCGCGAAACTGCCCTCAGATGTACTTGTCCCCTGAGCCCAGACACTTACTGTACTCCAGTGACAGCAGATGCTCCATAGACTTTGCAAACGCGTTTACGAATATCTCCCTCAGTTTCTTTCTCTGAAGTGAGAAATGCAATAACGGCACTCTGCTTGTTACGTACAGTCGGATTCAAAAGTATTGCAACAAATGGAGCGGCGCCACTTTCGCCTCAGTTTGGAATTCGAGTTTCGGTATTTTCTATTGTGTCAGTGGGAGGGAAATTTGAACAACATTCCCACCTCCCGCAATATTTTTATAACAACATCATTAAAGGGAAATATATCGGGATATGTGCTATGTTTAATGCCACATAAATTGTGCAGCTCATGCTACATAATAAATCTACGTCCAGAACGTCAATTTACTTTCTATCGTAAGTTGGCCGATCCGTCGAAGTATATTGTCTTACAATTAACGCTGAAGCTTTTCGATCAGCGATAGCGAACATAACATTCATATAAAATATCCTCCGCAATATCACAGAAAAAATGCCCCTGAGGGTTAAAATTCAGTTTGATTTAGTGACTTTAGAAGACTGGTTCATTCCCCATTGGATAAAACGAGTGACATGGACTAATGGTTAAGGAGAAGACTTACAACGGCAGCACTCCGAAGTCGGTGATTCGAACATCTCCGGACTAATTTTTTTCAGTCACATAGTATGGCAGTAACAATTTTTAAACCCACTTAAACAAAAATTAACTTAATTAAACACTACTGTCGTTATAAAATTTTGAAAGGAAAAAATTCTCTTTTTGCTTTCCGCGGATATCATTATTCGTTCTTACCGAAATATCAATGCACCAATAATATTTCAAAATATACATAATATATAAAATATATAAAAAAATATTTCCGTCAGGTAAACTGCTCCATCAAGTCCTTTTTCGTATTACCCGAATGTTCTATCGTTTTCAATAATATGTAGACACTCACGAGACCCGCTTAATTGATGGGGCCGGGCCGGAGTAAACTTGGAAGGTTGGCGCATGAAGCAACTTGCATCCTTTGCCTTCGCGGCGATCCGACGAGGACGGACACTTACGCGACTGAGCAACCGAACCTGGAGTCAAACTCCAGGAGCAAGTGCCCAATCGAAATAAAGATTAGCGGATGGAATGCATTGAGATAATTCACGTCCCCGCAGACGATGGGCCGTCGGAGTGTTTTCTTTTGGTCTCCGTGGCGAGGTTTTTCCTCTCTTTGGATTCATATTTGGGCTCACCGTTGACCTTTTTAGTAATATGTGGCTCCGTGGCCGAGTGGGTCTATCCTGCGTGGTGTAATTTCGTGCGAGTCCTGCAAGGGATCGAGTCCGAAGTGCTCATGCTTTTTTTATTTTTGAAAAGATGTAACCTTAATATCAACATAATCAATGCAGGTGACTAAGAAAAATTTAATACTGAATTTTTTAACGGAGTAAATTTATTTAACTACATGTAGCCTCCGAGGTAATCCACATTGCGAAAATCCTCAATTCACATGAAGTAAATTTAGGAGCAGTAATGCAGGGAAGTAACGATAGTTTTAGTTAGATAACTTTACTCATTTATTTTAAATTTACCCTTTTGTGATATTTCATTAAATTTATGGAAGTAGTATGCTAACGAACAATTTAAAAAAAGTCAACGCTTAAAGTCGAAATATGCAATCAAGGAAATGCATTTATCTCGCTCGAATGGTCTTCCTTCGTGATAGATCGCCAGTTCAACACCTCGTGCTATCATTCCAAAATTCGCCAAGCATGTGAAGTAAACTGTATTTCACATCTGTCAGTATCCATAAATTCACAAAAAATTTTATAACAAAATCTTCTCAAAAATAATGCTTCCGTATCTTATGTAAGGTTGAACGGGATTACCTCCATACGCCCGGGAAATTTCGATATGAAAGCTAAAGTTTTACGCGAGTTAGTACGGCGCGATTAAAGAAAACGAAATAATACCGGTCAAGCCGTAGTAATGGGCGATTGCTAAAGCTTTTATTTTAAGTTTCCACGTAATGCGTCAGCCTCCGTGGCGCAATCGGCTAGCGCGTTCGGCTGTTAACCGAAAGGTTGGTGGTTCAAGCCCACCCGGGGGCGTTTTTTTTTCAATTCTAAGATGGCGGCACTCAAATTAGCATAGACGCAGCAAGTAGTTCATATGGTACCTCGAGTCCACCAAACATTTTTCAATCAAACATGAATTTACGTGGACGTGCTTCCCGATGAAGTCACCACAACCGAAATAAAATACATAGAAATACATGTGAAAAGGTTAAAAAAATAAATATTTACCAGCAATACGCCAAATGTCATTTGATTGTTTCTTGGATGGATAGCTATTACCCATTCCACGTCTTTTTTAAATAAAGTGACCCGGATTTCGATGAATAATCATCATCATTATTGGGTCTAAATTATTATCTATTTATCTTATTGTTTTAACCTTAGTTCAGAATTCATGCCTTCTTCCGTTACGTAACTACGGTTACGATAATAAGATAAACATATAATAATTTACACCCAATAATGATGATGATTATTCATCGAAATCCGGGTCACTTTATTTAAAAAAAGACGTGGAATGAGTAATTTTCATCGATCCAAGAAACCTTCAAGTGATATTTGGCGTAGCGCAGATGAATTATTTTTTTTTACTTATTCACATAAATTTCTATGTATCTTCGGTTCTGGTCACTTCGTCGGGAAGCACCTCGACGTAATTTCATCTCTTGATTGAAAAATGGTTAGTGGACACGGCCTTTGGAGAGAGTGATGTTCCTTGCATCCTCGTACCATATGAACTGCTTGCAGCGTCTATGCTAATTTGAGTGCCGCCGTCTTAGAATTGCATTTATTTCGGGTGAAAAAAAATGGCACCCGGGTGGGCTCGAACCACGAATGTTTCGGTTTACAGCCGAATGCGCTAGCCGATTGCGCCACGGAGGCTGACGCATTACGTGGAAACTTAAAATAAAAACTTTAACTATCGCGCATTACCACTACTCGACCAGTATTATTTCGTTTCCTTTAATCGCGTAGTACTAACTCGCGTAAAACTTTGCTTCGCAAAAATGTACCGCCGTGCATTTGCTCAGATTAAGTTTGAGTCCCCACTCTTGGCTCCACAAATGAACGTTGTTTAAGTCAGATGATTGAATTTCAAAACCATAACGGACATAATTCATAATATAATGTGAAGTGTCTGGCGTGTATTGCGTTAAACTTTGCTTCAAACATGAATATTGAGAGACCTCTAATTAATTCCTGTATCGGTGCCTTGTAAATTGTTCTTGATTATGTTCACGCAATGCTTGAAGGCATTTTTCAACCTGAGATTGAAATAATTTTAATTTTAAAGGTCTTACGTGACTCTCCTCAATTGCAATGGATATTTTTAAAATATTTCTTTAGGCTGCAATCCATCAATTTCGAACTTTCATGCTTACAACGTATATGTTCAATTTACTTTGAAAATGGTATTTGTACGATTCATTATTTCCCGCGAAATTATCAACGGCAGCAACTGTTGACCGTTCCGAAATCACTGACTTGCTTACAGTGCAGTACTGTTTTCCGTTCCGTTTTGCAGCAGCAGTAGCAGTACTGCCAGTGAATTACTGAACGCACCCCTAGACGAGCGGATTGGATTCGGCGGGCGATTGTTGAGCGTTTATGCAGTGGAGGTATCGATTTGTAATACTCGTACAGGTAAATGTCGAGGCTGGTATATGCCGTGAACATTACAATATGACAACTTCTGTTTAAAACAAACAATGGGTTTACAAAAATGATATATTTCAGCCGATAGAATAGGAGTGACACGTTTTCTTTGGTAAAGAACGTGATTTATGGTTAGCCCCATTATCCACTCGGGAACTCAAGTGTCGTTTTTGAAATCAACACCCCTAACTCTGCGATAAGCAAGGTATTCAGCAAAAGGAATAGGGTCGTTTCCTACTGGGAACATAGAAAGGCAGGAAAATGAGGACCGTGAGTCAACTCCTACCATTTGATTCTACTCCTCTCCACACGTGTCCAGATTTTTTTCATCTAGCTAAAACTCCCATCCCAATTTCCACTCACAACATCTTCCAGGCAGCAGTCGTTCGCAGCAATTCCGGCAAATACGTATGGGTTGTGCGTAACTGCTTGCCCTAGTGGTGTGCTGTGGTTTGCAACGGAAGAATTCAGTTCTACCAGAATACTTCGCGGAGGTGCTCAGTGGAAGTCTCCGGACAAGTTAGGATGACACGACACATCCCATCAACATTTCTCCTCGGACTTACCATTACGACCGCGGTGATTTTAGGTGAGTTACTGTGTTTTTTAATGTTTCATATATCATCGTCTCATCATCATCATCATTAGTCAACAATCCTAAGATTAAGATACATTTAGTGCTTTACCGGCGAATAGACTGGGTGAAGTGTTATCGCGATCGCCGCCACCTGATCAGGAGCTGCTTTAGTGCCGAAGTTTCGATGCAATAGGCTTAAAAACAGAGAACGCGAGCAAAGAAGAGATAAAAAGTCGTTATGATAGTCTCGTTAGTGTGACTGATCTCTTAGATAAACTCGAATGGGAATCTCTGTCGGACCGTAGATTGAAAAATAGACTAAACCTTTTATATAAATTCAAGAGCAGTGTCTTTTCTAACGAAGTCAACCATTACGGACGCCAACATACTACGGTAGATCAGATCAGGTAAATAAAATAAGAGAGATAGACTGTAGAACAGACAGATTCAGAATGACTTTTTTTTCAAGAAACAATAAGAGATTATAACGTCAGCGTTAGAACTCACAAATAGATCAGATGACTCGTAGTGTAGCCTACTAACCTATGTAAAAACTTAACGCATATTTCTTAATTTTATGATTATTTCTAACAGCATGTTTCGTGCGTTCTAGCTTTATTGGCAGAGAACCTGAAAGTGAAGTTAGTAAGTTTTGCCCGTGAATGAATGCAGTAGTATAATTTGTTAGTATGCGTAACGTTTTTGTACCGAGTGGTGTCCATGTTGGAATCCTATTGCATGCTGGTTATTGATCACCTCCTGCCAAACACCCTAGAGGTGGCTCGCAGGGTATTATGTTGATGTAGACGACCGACTCGGCCATCCAAACGTCGGCAGTTATGCAGTTCATGACCCGGTGGCGATCCCGAGAAATCTTCACTCAATCCTAAGATTGGTTTGACGCAGCTCTCCATTCCTCTCTCCTATCCGATAGCCTTTTCATATCGACGTATTTCTTCTCTTTTTCATCCTTTATAATCTGTCCTATGTAACTCATTCGGGGCCCTCCCTTGCCCTTCTTACCTTCCACCTGTCTCTCCACGATTGTTTTCATCAGGCCGTAATGCCTCTGAGCCAACTAAGTCGTCACGTCTTCTCCTTATGATTTTTTTCAGAAAAGTTTTCTTTTCTCCCAACCTTCTTAGCGCTTCCTCATTACTTACTCGGTCGATCTAGTGGCGTAGCGAGGGAGGGGGTCCGGAAATATAAAAACAAAATTTCTTTCATTCATAAAAGAAAACGGGAATGGAATAATTTTTAAACCTCCCATCCCTATCACACCTCAAATGTCCCAATTAAACGCTTTATATTTAATTGTTAGAGATATATTTGGTAATTTTTGCATCAAATTAAGAAGAACAATGGTAATTGGAGTAGGTGTAATTCCAGGAAATAAGTTTTGAAAAACCATGAATTTACGAAAATTTCTTTGACGAATGAAGATTTTTCGATAGTTAAAAGTGTTAAAATTAATTAAAAAACTTTCCAAGTAGGCTTCCGCGGAGATTATGATGATATTTGGTGATCTTTTTGGTTATTCTTCCGCGTTTAGTCATTTTGTAGGAAAATGGATAAATAGATTAAAACTCTTTACTTAGAACCCCGTTTTTCCAAATTTTTCCACTCTGATTTTGGACCGCCCAGAACGAAATTCCTGACTAGGCCCTTGGGTCGATCCATCTTAACTTCATCATTCCTCGGTAGCACCACATTTCGAATGCATCCATACTTAACTGCTGCTGCCAACGTCCAAGCCTCGCTTCCATAGATAAACATGCTCCATATCTACATCTACATAGTACCCTGCGAGCGACCTCTAGGGTGTTTGGCAGGGGGTGATCAATCAACAGCATGCAATTGGATTCCCACATGCACACCACACGGCCCAAAAACGGTATGCATACTTAGAAATTATACTACCACATGCTGTTAGAAATAGTAATAAAATTCGGAAACATATGTAGCATCTGATGAAATTTTTCGTTACAAACATTGCGTACACTGTGATTTTTCGCCATAGCATGGTAGGTGGATGGCTAACGGATGAAGTGAAAAAAATCTGATGAAATTTAAAGGATCATTAGTGAGAGATAGTGTTCCGAGACAATGGCATCAAGAATGTTAAGCGATAGCGCCAGTGGTAATACCCAGGATACTGTGAGATTAATAATTTAGTGCTGAGTGGAGGGCTGTTTACAGAGTACAAAGCTCCGTACGTCAGATAGGACGTTGTGCCGTGACCCCCTTGTCGTCTTCCACATATATTTTAAATAATGGGTATTTTATTACCTGGCGAAATTAAATAAGAGAATTAATTACCATCGGCACCCATATTACAATAATTTACAACTTGTTAATGCTTGGATTGGGTTAAATTCTTCGCATTTTCTTGCCGTTTGCTGCTCATTCCCCTACGATCGTGTTTCGAAACACACTATATGATGAGGGAATGTTGCATAATACGTTCACCAAGTAGCCTTCGTAACTCGACAAGTAGTTGATTTTTTTCCATGCAAAGCTGGTAATCAAAATTGTAGTAACATGCTTACTATCAACTGCCAGCTGCAAAGGACTAGGTAGAGTAAATGAACATGGGATTTTTTTTAAGCCACGCATCCCTGTCACACCGCAGATGTCCCAATTACACGCACCATATTTAATAATTAGACATATTTGGCAATTTTCGAATCGAATTAAGGAAAACTGTGGTAAGTAGAGTAGGTGTAATTCCAAAAAATAGGTAGAACGAGAGCTAGGTGCAACATTTTCTTTGTTTAAAACGAATGGGAACAAAAGACACGGTTGTTCAAACTTATATCACGCCGAGAAGCGAACGCTCCTGTTTTCTTCATATGCATCGCAATGGGCTGCCATCGCCACAGAGCAAGGACGCCCATTTCAATCGCTTGACTGAAATGTTTTCCTAGTGAGGGACGTCGTTCATAAAGGAACAGCCCCGCGCCTGAGGTGATTCACAACACTGGTGAGTTATTACGTCCTTTTTGGGCTGTAGTCGATGGCGGTAGAGGAAGATGAGCAAGAAACACGAGCAGTTATCTCATTTTTTCATTCGCACTCGTAAATACATGAGTTTGAGCATTACCCTGCCAAGTATATCATTACTTATTTTTATTTTTTGTGAACGTTAGGTGAAAATGGCGCCTTCAGTTTTCTTAACTAAGGGCGAGTCCGTGATAATTTGAAGCATCTTTCACCGAGAAAGGGTTGAGTCGTGCTTTTGAATAATTACTGTGGCCGTCACTCAAATATATCATTTGGTGTCCGTTTTCGAGTTAAGTCGCCTTGGGCCCGCCGTCAACCGTAAGGCTATAGTGCACCCCTAGTATTTCAACCACAAAAAAAAACCAAAAAAATAATAATAATTTAATTTGTGGTTTTGACCGACTTATCAATTTTTGTTGTGTTACTAACTCCTAAAAACACGTCCCCAAGAGAAAGATGAATTTTTTTGTGAAATTATCCTATTTCTTTAATGTCCTATATGTTATCCGGGGCTGAGACGAATACAAATAACTTAATATCATTAAAATCGGCGCAGCCGTTCCAGAGTGTTTTACGTAAAACGATTTTCGACTTTCTTTTATATATACATAGATAGGAATAAGTTTGGGGGTCGCTACAGACACGGAGGGCTTACATATATGCTTATATTACTTGAGCAATTAAAAAATAGCTATTACATAGGCACGGAAAGAGATATCTTTTTGAAGCTGAACGCCATACAATTTGAAATCTGAAGGAAAGGATAAATTAAAAGAATTTTTTTTACAACGGGTAGGCATAAGAATTTATTTTTGCCCTACACGAAAAGGGCTTCATTAGTTTTGATTGAAAATACTCAATGTTAATAAAAGTTCACTCTCCCTCATAAATTTTTATCGTTAGCATAATTTTTTTATAATACAGAATAACCACTGGTATCCCAACACCTCCTGTGGCTATCAAAGCGGCTTACAGGGTAATATATAGATGCAATTGTATTTCTATGAGGACTCTTGCCCTCTTTGTAATTTATGTACCTGAAACTATTATATTCAGTTCGTAAATTAAAAAACTGTAATTGGGAGACTCGCGTAACGGGCCAAATTAACCAAGTTTCCCAAAGAGCTACATAAAACAAGTGAAATTCTATTCAACATATACATAATACACTCCAATCCAAATCTCTAAGGTGTTTGGCAAGGGGTGATCAATCACCAACATGCAGCATGCAAGAGGACCGCCACTTGCACGCCTCAAGGTCATAAAATATAACGCATAATAAATACATATACGTGCACATTCATGAAAAGGGTAAATTTAACTTTTTTTTCCTTTTAGAGTAATTCCTATAGCAAATTCTGGAAAGATGAGAAGAATGGGAAAAATAAAAAAATCATGCAATGAGTCGACCAAACGAGTGACGCCATTAATTATTAATCGAGACACCGTTGCCATCCTTGATAGTACGAGGAAAGAATGACGTTTAAAATCTCTGTTTTTCGGTCTATTTTCTGTATTTTCTTCTCGTGATCACATCTGACACAATACGACGGTAAACAAAGGATATATTTAACGTCGTCTGATAAAAAATCTTATCCAAATTTCATCCATGGTGTAAACAATGCCCCCGCGCTCATGAAGCGACTATTTTGAGACTACAGTTGGAAACCAGTTTTGTCTGCAACCAGTTTCAAACTGAAACAAAACTATTGTCTGCACACTAGTGTACTGGAAGAGGGGGTTGTGAATCAGTTGCATCTATTGTGCAATCAGTGGAGTATTTATTTATTGCGGTAACTAGCATTGTTTTCCAGGCCCTTTCTCGGACTTGTGCGCTTACTACAGGGTTTGTCCGGAAAGTAATAGGACTGATTTTCTTCCACCGTGACTGTTCTTCGGAGCGTGTTTGCGCCGACTGAATTTGGTAGAGGGTGTTCCTAGCTAACGAACGAGCGGCTGGTCAGTTGTCTGCGAGCACCTGGAGAGTCAGGACAGACGTTTTTGCACGACGTGTTTCTGTGAGTGGTGCAAGCCGAAAATGCAGCGTTCGTTACAGCAGAGGTACGCGATTGAATTCTGAGTGAAACTCGGTAAATATGCGACAGAGACGTTTGTTATGATCAAGTAGGCTTACCCAGATGTTGCTTTAGCAAGAAGTGGTGCGTTTCGGTAGCACTGGGCCTTTTTGGAGGGCCGGGAAGAGGTTGCTGATGAAGACGGTGCTGGAAGACCTGTGACTTCGGCAAACACCGACATTTTGACTCGTGTGCACAAAGTTTTGAACTCAGACCGTCGACTAAGCATTCGTTTAATTGCCCAGATGTTACATTTATCAAAATCTGTGGTTCATGACATTGTGACGGAGCATTTGAACATGCGCAAGATGTGTGCGCGAAGATGGTCCCAAAAGTGCTCACCGACGACTAGAAATTGCGGCTCACATCGCCTTTCATGTGAACAGTTAATTAACCAATGCCGGCATCCCAACGCTTCCGCAGTCGTCCTACAGCCCAGATGTGCCCCCCAGACTTTTTTTTTGTTTCCTTGTGTGAAATGGCCGATGAAAGGCAAGAATTTTGAGACGACATAGGGAATCCAATCAGCATGCACCTCTGCTCTCGAGGCTATTTCGGAGAATGTCTTCTGTGACGCCTTGAATGCTTGGAAATCGCACTGGCAGCGATGCATCGACGCAGAAGGAGCCTATTTTGAAAATTTTTAAAGAATTGTAACGATTGGCTCAATAATTTTTTTTAAATCGACTCAGTCCTATTACTTTCCGGACAAACCCTGTATGTCAAACTCAGACGAAGAAAACGTTGTTGATAAGCTCTATAGCAACAGGCTCAACTTTTTGGAAGTTCATTTCAATAAATAAAAACGTTGTTAATTATTATCAATACCGAAAGCTATAGATAGCTTGTATTTGTACAGAACTTCATGGTTCTCCACTGCTCCAAAGAGCTTCATGTCGAGTTCTTGATCACACTATAAGGCCGGCAAAACACTAGTGGTGTCGTGCAACTGAAGTCTGCAACGCAACTGTAACCGCGGGCTCACGGTTGTATGTGACTGATTGCAAATTGGTTTGGGACCGCCAAAAATCAGTCGCCTCGTGTGCGCCTCCCAACTTTCACACAAAACAGTTGCGCGGTAGGATGGTTTGCAACAGGGTAGTTTCCTTCATCAAAGAAAACGAAATGCATTGATTGCGATTCGTTACCCACCATTAGAGTATTCATACCATACAAATTATTTGGTTTTAGAAATCCCAGTTTAAACGAATGGCAACGGTCAATTTTAACCTCATTTGAAAAAGTCCAGATTGGCGTCCATGCGATTCCACTCGACATGACGTCACAGGGATCCAGTTTCTATACGAGTAGATAGGAGTTTTACATTGTCTGAGATTACCAATGCATGCAATGAGGCACAGAGGTCAGGGAAACATCTCTTAATAATCACCCATTAAAATAAATTACCTAAGTTCGGAAACTTACCTTCGTTTGATAGGGGAATAATAATCCTCATTTAAGCCAAGCGCTACCTGCTAGCTAGCGCTCAAGCCTCTCCCCAAGGTCACCTCATACGCCGACAGCTAGAACAAGAAATACGTCACACGGACTTTTCCCATCATTCCTACTCAGCCGTCGCGTTTTCGCGCGCTTGTAATTTTTCACATTTCGTTTAATCGCGAAAAATAGATATCGTCATTCGAAAATGCGCACTGCAGGAGTAATAATCTTTCGATTTAGGCAATAAAAAAATAATAGAAAACCACCCTACTGTAGCTGAAGAATAGTCGCACCGTGTGCGCTGGGCCTAACTTAATTTTTCAGATCACTTGACTGACTCTCGTCTCATTTTTCAAAAAGGATGCGTGGAAAACTCAACCGGCCAATGCTTCAGCGGCGACGGCAGACATCTTACTTGCAAGTCGTTATCCTTATGCCAACCATACAAGAATATGTTGCTGCAAAGACCTTTGCTCCCGAACACAGTGTCGCTGCTAAGGATGGTCCAGTGTGGATTTCAGGCAAGTATTCTTTTTTTTCATTGTCAAGGAGGTTGATTCGAAAAGTAACTTTTATGAAAATTTGAAAATATGAACTTCCCATGGGCTCTTTGAGCATTTTTTTCTTACTGTCAATTGTGGTATAATTTCACAAATAAACAGGACAATATTTTTTCCAATTCTCGAACGGTCGTTCTTTCCAGCTATTTTCGTAGGAGAATCAACGGCCATAACCCTTCTTCAGGCGAGTTGGTTACGTCACCGACTCCTAGGTCTCATGAATCGGCCTCGCGTGATTATTAGCCATTAACTTTTTCGTAACGGATTCCTTCCTATAATGTAAGTGACACCGCTTCTCATCTAATGAGCACAATGGACGAGTAAATGATCCAAAACTCGAATGATCAACTCAAGAAAAGGGAGAGGAAACCTTTGCATTTGCATTAACATGGGGTCGCAACTCCTTAGTTACTGAGCTATGGCAACGCAAACATTTATTTGGATGGACTTTGTAATTACCATAAAAGCGGTTTTTCTTAGGTATCCAGCCTTTTCGACATTTTATTTAGTACTCTGGATTTTTTAAGGACACTAAATAAATAAGGTTGGGGAATAATGTGATATTATGCCTGAAACAATCTCAAAATGATTGCGCAATCTTATTGCTGATATTCGCACAGCTCTCGTTTAATTGATCTCGAAAATTAATTATTTCATACAATTATATTCGCACGTTTTTGTCCAGCCTTAATTATTTAATGTTCTTAAAAATGCAGAGTATGAAATAAAGTGCCAAAAAGGCTGGATTGCCAAGATAAGCCGTTTTCATGGAAACTGCAAATTGCATTAAAAATGTTTGCGTTGCCATTATTCAGTAACTAAGAAGATGCGACCCCATGTTCATGGATTAAAAAAATTCTTAAAATTGTCTCCCTTAAACACCTCCTGAAGTATCGCAGATTCCTCCTGAAACAGACGGTATACCAAAGACTTTTATTAAATTTAGATTTCGGGTATGAATGAAGGATCTCATTCTAGTTTGTTAATCTCACAGGGTAATCGCCCAAAGGTGTGTTGTCCGTATGAAGCAGAAGATTCCGGCAAGCAGCCCAACGGGCCGAAGAATCAGACGGAAAGGCCGGCAGACGGAAATGGCGGAAAAGGACAAGGCACCATTAGAGTCGACCAGAACGAAATCTCCCGCCATCCCAACTGGAAACTGTTGGACTCGTCAAAGTGCGGGGCAGAGGTTACGTATCGCATTTTTGGCGGAGAGGAGGCACAGATCGGAGAGTATCCGTGGTTGGCACTACTGGAATATCGTACAAGTAAGTATATGTACATATTACCCTTCGAGCCACCTCTAGGGTGTTTGGCAGGTGGTGATCAATCACCAGAATGCAGCATGCAAGAGGTTTACCAAAGTTACACCTTAAGATCATAAAAATATTATACAGTATAGAGCTGTCCGTTAAAATGGACATGGATTTTAGGGTATTTTAACCTTTCAATGTATATGCCAGTCCACAATTACGGAGACATACTTACGCGATATACTACGCAAAAAATAGCCAAACATTTGGAGTAATTGTTCATGATATTATAACTAAGGTAAAATGGTAAAAAAATAAAATAAATATACACGGAGCTAAACAATTATGACTGAAAGTTAAATAATGCTCTCCCATAATTATTTTCTTCAGAAAGGGGCGCGTTAACTCTTATTATAAAATCCGAAATAGAGAATTATCTAATAAAAGTCTCTCATAAATACATGATTATCTTAAATGGTGGAACCATTTTCAAAAATTCGTATGTATTCATTATTGGAAATTTATTGAATGCAATTGATATCACACACGAAAAAAAACTTTGAAACTTCCTCTTTATGTTGGTATTGTTCATTTGTTTTCATTTTGAATTTGTAGTTGAATGAATAATAGGCTTTAAAAAATAGGTTCATCATTTACAATTATCAAGTACGTAAAGGTAGCCATTGTCTTTGCATTTGATAATCTCAAATAAAAAGTAAGGTGTCCTGACGTACTCACTGATTTTTTATACTTTACAACGCAGAGCCGAAAATATGCTGACAGGTATAGTCATAAGGTTTTCAGAATATAGGTATTACTTGTCATGTTCAGGTGCATAAAGCATCGTGTCCACTGGTGACTGTAAGTCTTGAGATTGAGTCTCGAGTCACAAGTGGAAATGGGAATAACAACAATTGAAGCCCCTGAGACTTATTGCACCTAAGGTAGGTACTTGTCTCCGAGAGCTAAGGTCTTCCAGCATTATTTATTTTAGTGAGTTGATTGATATTATAAGAGGGTTAAACAGAGCTTCATACCAATAAAAAAAGTATGCTTCTAAGTTTTTTCATAATGTGTGATATCAATTGAATTTTATAATTTAATAACTTGTCGTAATTAATACATACCAGTTTTTGAAAATGGGTCAATGGTGCAGAATAACCCTTTATTTCTGACAGACCTCTAAAAGATAATTCTCTATTAGGTCTCGCAAAATAACAATCGACCAACACAAACAAAAATATTGCTAGAGGACCCTCTCGGAGATAAGGAGCAAATAGCCTCGGAGACGTCAATAGTTGTCATAGAAACGCATACTTCCCAAATCACTAGAAAAATTCTCATTGTCGGAATTAGGAACAATTTCGTTCATCTGAGACTAGTATCCTGGTCTCAGAATACAAATAGGGGCGTAATTATGAGTTATTTTCCTTCAATGAACACATTTTTGAGAAAAATATCTGGGACTATTCTGTCAGAGACCTCCCGGAGGTTGAGATTTGTCTCCATGGACACAGTTCTGAGATAAATATCGAGATTTGGTCATCAGTGGACACGTAACTTTGGTCAATGAGCATTGCGAAGATCCTTAGGTTCATTCCTGGTCTACGATGGGCATAATACGGAAGCAAAGTTTAAAAATATAAGAAATTAGTTTTCCATATTCTTTCTATCCTTATTTTGAAATAAAAAAGTTGGACTTCATGACTGAAAGCAAAATTTATCAAATAAATTATGCGAAAATTATTTTAATCTGTTTGGCAGAGATGGAATCCCCTTAGCCTCGCGTTCTACTGATATTTCTGCATGGTGTAGTAATACAAATTATAAAACTTTCCAAGCGTCAAATGCAATTACGGGAAAAACAATTTTCTCTAATGTATGTGTTTAGTCCTTTCAAGGAGACTCACGTCTCATTACCTTATACAAATACTACCGGAAACGAATACTTAGCAGCATGACTTCGTGAAATTGCTTCATGAACTTGAAGTAGAAATTAAGTCGTGATTTCAAATAACATCCGAAATTAAATGCAATAATTTTTTCAGAAAACATTAAAATGTTATGCACGACCAGTTTGTTGCTGCCCGTCATCTTTAGGTCCTCTCCTCAAGATGTCGCAAATTATTCTTTTTTTTTAATAGGGCACTTAACTTTTTATCCCATATGAAATTACAAAGTTTTAATTCAACGACCTAGTGCTTGTACTGCAAGTGTATTAATATGAAAGTCGGCTAGCATAGGCAACCGCGGATGTTTACAAATGAATATCGGGGATTTAACGCCTTATAATATTTATTAAATTATACTTACAGTTATAAATTATACGTCAAACGAAAGAGCAACTTAAGCAGTTTTGTTTTTTTGTAGCAGCAATGCACATGTGCGTGAAATGTTTCCGCCGCGATCCGCCAGAAAGCGGTAGTAGCAAAGATGACGACTAGTGAACAGAGAGCGCTTTGTGTTTTACAGTTTGCAAAGACTGAATCTGTGCAACGTGCGTTCCGAATTAAATTCGGTTGTGATCCTCTAAGCGACAGTAACATCGCAGATGGTATCATCAGTTATGCTACTACCGCTTTCTAGCGGATCGCGGCAGAAACATTTCACGCATATGCGCGTTGTTGCTAAAAAAAAAAACAAAACTGTTTGAGTTGCTCTTTCAATTGACATTAATTTATAACTGTAAGTATAAAGTAATAAATATTTATCAAGCGCTGAAATTCCAATATTCATTAATAAACACCCGGTATTATCTTTGTTAGTGTTTTTTTGCCTTTATTAATTCGCAGTAAACGCTTATTTTGATTCTATCATTGCAAGGATATCTTCTCCTTGATGCCTCACACTACTTAATGCGTTGGCTGCTCGGGCATCTCTCTCTGTCCAATCTTTGATGTTTTGTGTCCATCAACATTTTCTTCTCCCTCTTGGAAGATTTATTTCAACCCTGTTCAACCCTGTTCGCGTTAACGCCGTACAATAGCGTCATTATTCCCAAAACGCGTGCTCCAGAGAAAGAAAAAATATCAAATATTATTAGTACTACCAATAAAATTCTCCCGCTGAGTATACAAAAGCCTAGAAAAGAACCAACCGAAACTCTAACTACAAAATATGACATTAACCTTGTTGTAGTTAATTGCCGTAGCGTAAAAAACAAGCGCGCCGAAATCGAGCATATTTTTCAGGACGCAGACGTGGTCATGGGGACAGAGAGCTGGCTTACGGAAGATATAAGCGACAGCGAAGTTTTTCCTCCAGAATATAAAATTTACAGATGCGATCGACGCAATAGAATAGGTGGTGGAGTTTTTATTGCAGTTAAATCCCATTTACAAAGCGCCGCCCACGAAATAATTGACAACGAAATTGAAAGCGTATGGTGTACAATTAAACAACGAAACAAAAGGAGTATTCATGTTTGCTCTTTTTATAGACCGCCGAACTCCGAAGTCGATATTATGTACCTTCTAGAAAATCAAATATCCGCATTTACTCAGAGAGACAGTAAAGGTGTGATAGTAATCGGGGAAGATTTTAATCTTCCATCCATAAACTGGGATACTTACACTGTAAAACCGAATTCAAGGAATAAAGAAATCAGCGAGGTATTACTCAACATACTTGCAAATCACTCTCTCGCCCAAGTAGTTGACAAACCTACGAGAGGAAACAAGCTATTAGACCTTTTAGCAGTAAGCGATCCTAAGTTGATAAAACAAGTCGATATTATTGACGGTATAAGCGACCACAGAGTAATCTTTGCAACGTTAAAAGTTGATGTGGTGTCAGCCGTAAAACCAAAACGCAATATTTACCTATTCGATAAATGTAACTTCACTAAATTTGGCGAGATGCTTAATGACTCCTACAAAAAATTCGTTGTTACATCAAAGGACCAAAGCACAGATGTAATATGGACACGTTTCTTAGAAATTCTGCGCCAAGGAATCAACGAACATATTCCGCAAAAACTGAAATGTGATAATAAGGAACCTCGCTGGTACAACAACGATGTCAGAAGAGAACTTAGGAAACAGAGAAAACTATACAACTTGTACAGAAAGTCCATCACGTCTCGTAATAAATCGAAGGAACTTGAAGCTAAAGAAAGTTACGCTGCTCAACGCTCAATAACCAAGAAATCAATGCGAACTGCAATGCGAAAGTTTAAGAAAAAAGTACTTGGTGAATTACTCGAAGAAAATCCGAAATCCTTTTGGTCGTACGCGAGAGAGCTTCAGGGAAAACATTCAACCGTAGATTCGTTATTTGATAAAGATGGTAAACTTGTCACCGAAAATATTGACAAAGCTAACACTTTAAATGCCCACTTCGAAAGTGTATACACTACTGACGATACTCAATTCAATTTAGACATCCCATATACTGAGGATTTGATGGAAGAAATATCTATAAAACGTGATGGGATAACTAAACAACTACAATCGATTAAGAATAGTAAATCTCCGGGTCCGGAGGGAATACCCGCGCGTGTCCTCAAAGAGATAGCTCCACAGATCGCACCTTACTTAGAGATCATATTCAAGAAGTCACTCTCCGAAGGGAAGTTACCGCCCGACTGGAAAATTGCAAGTGTTACACCCATTTTCAAAAAGGGAAACAGAAATGACCCAGGCAACTACCGTCCAATTTCCCTAACATCAATTATAGGCAACATACTTGAACATATCGTTGTTAGTAATATCATGACTTTCTTGGACAGACGTAACTTCCTCCATGACTGTCAGCACGGATTCCGAAAAAATAGATCCTGCGAAACACAGCTCGCGCTCTTTCTTCACGACGTTATAAAATCTGGTGAATCGAAAAGACAAGTTGACGCACTATTTCTAGATTTTAAGAAAGCTTTCGACACTGTACCTCACAACAAACTTTTATACAAATTACAGTCATGCGGATTAAACGAAACAGTTGTAAACTGGATACGCGACTTCCTCAGAGATCGTAAACAAAAAGTAGTTCTTGACGGAATTAGCTCTGATGTTGTAAAAGTTACATCAGGTGTTCCACAAGGAAGCGTAATCGGCCCCCTGTTGTTCATTATATACATTAACGATCTCTGCTCCCGCATTAGCAGTAAAATACGTTTATTTGCTGACGACGCTGTCATCTATCGCGAAATTAGTGATCACTCTGACTATGGAAATCTATCATCGGACTTAAACAACGTTCATTTGTGGAGTCAAGAGTGGGGACTCGAACTTAATCTGAGCAAACGCATGGCGGTACATTTTTTGCGGAATTCGTCCAACACTAACAATGTTTATGCAGTGGATGGCATTAACATAAAGGCAACAGACGAAGTGAAGTACCTGGGAGTTACGATAACCTCGAACCTCACGTGGGGAACACATATAAAGAATATTTTCGGCATAGCCCTGAAGAAATTAGGATTCGTCAAGCGTATTGTGGGAAGATTTTCGGATGAGAAAGTAAAAGAAAGGTGCTATTTCGCTCTCGTCCGACCGCACCTTGAATATGCAGCGAGTGTATGGGATCCGGTGCAGAAAGACTTAATCCGCGAACTGAATAAAATACAAAGGAAGGCTGCGCGTTTCGTCAAAAACCGCTACGGGCGTACAGACAGTGTTACCCAGATGTTAAGCGAATTAGGCTGGGAGCCGTTGGAGACTCGGAGGCTACGCGCTAGGCTTAGATTGCTTGAACAATTAAGAATGGATATCTTTAAAAGCGACACAGAGAACATAATCTTAGAGCCACACTATATTTCCAGGTCCGACAGAAGCGATAAATTAAGAGAGATTTTTTGCCGAACGGATAGATATAAGAATTCGTTTTTCCCCCGAACAATAAAGGACTTTAATAAACGCTTGTCCCAGCCTCGTTAGAGCACTTCTTTTTTTTTTAATAGCTGTAAACGGCTGGTGTCCTGACACCCCCTGCCACACGCCTTTTAGGCGGCTTGCGGGGTATTATGTAGATGTAGATGTAGAACCCTTCCAAGACATAGCTGAGGATTTCGTACTTATTTTCTCTCAGCATGTGGCCAAAATATGAGATTTTCCTCTACTTAATAAACTTCCTTCGAGAGCGATGAAGGCCTGATCTTCGCAGAACCACAGTGTGCGAAACTCTCTTGATCCATGAAATTTTGAGAAGCTGTCTTAAGCAGGGGCGCAGCTTGGAATTAAGGCTGGGGGAGGTTTAGGTGCAACTAATGCAGGGGTGTGTGGAGGTATGGAATATCCACCAGGAAAAGCGGTAGGTGCGAGATTAATAAATTGCGGAGTTTCAAGATAAATGGTTCAAAATGGTGAGTTCTACGGCTTTCTGAGGAATATTTTAGTAATCCTTACACTATTCTATTAGTAATATCAATCCAATTAATAAAATGCATTAAACTTAAAAATTTCTCTGAGCTCTGGGGGGGGTTTAACCCCCAAAACCCCCCCTCGCTGCGCCACTGGTCTTAAGAACCACCATTTTAATCGCTTCCTGTCTTTACTATGATGTTTTCTTAACCGTCCAATTGTCCACTCCATACAATAAGACGAGTACTGCACCACTTTCATTCTGAGAGTCCAGGGAGTGTCTTTGTGGATAATTATGTTATATGAGTGGGTGAGAAGCCATTGGGCACAAGGGATTTCTTTTTCTGAACAGAGTTAGGAACAGAAATTAGGTATAGAAAATAAACGAGATCAACTACATATTTAGTAGTGCATTAGATTTTCCACTCGATGTCAGCGCAGAACAGAGTGTTTCATCGCATCCTAACAATTAACTTTACCTAACTCTGTTGAGAAAAAATTTATTTGTCCCCCTTAGGTTGTCAACCCCTCACATATCTGCCGGAATGCTGTACTTGCATGTTGAATGGATATACTTATTTTAATTACCAACCGTTAGCAAATTTTAGTTTCCTGTGCCTTTTGCATGGAGTAATTTATGCGTGGTGAGCTCATACCAGCAGCACAAATGTGTAAGAGTTACTTTCATTATTATCTTTCTATAAGCACGTGGTGCCCATGTTGCATGTATCGTGCTGCATGCTGGTGATTAGGCTCCCCCTGTCGCGCACCCTAGAGGTGGCTCTCAGGTTATCAAGAAGGCGTAGTTAAATTAACGAATTTGCATAACACTTTGCTGACTCAGTATTGCTATGAAGAATTGTTTAAGTTCCCGACATCTATAATGCAATGATAAGTGAGAGGCATGAGGTGACTTCTCGACTCACATGGCTTTTCTCTGCTTTCCAGAAGAGGGAATAAAACCCCTCTGCGGCGGATCTCTTCTCAACGATCTCTACGTACTAACAGCAGCGCATTGCGTGCAGGAATTTCCAGGCGTCAAACTGTAAGTATAAACTTATGCCGCTACATGTTTCGGGAATCAGTTGTTATTATTATTATCAAAAATAAAACTACAAGTTGAACATTCGGTCGGGTGGTAACATAAATAGATTTTACCCAAGTTAATGCAAGACGCTTCCTTGAAAAAAATATATACAAGGAGAAACATCTAAACAGCAATACAATATAAACTTTACTCTAAACATGGTAAAAATACAAAATGAAAAATATCCTAACAATACAATAGTATCTTAACTTCTCATGGAAGGTCTTTCGGTAACGCGGGAAGAGTTTAAAAAAACTACCTTTGGACACATCGTTCCAATCCCTTTTCCCCCGATGCAAGAAAGAATATTTCACAGAATCGGAAATCCCTTTCGGAGCGTCTATTTTGTGCTTTTGATCCTTTCTTGACAGAGAGAGAGAGAGAGAGAGAGCGGCTCTTTAAATCTAAATCACAAATAAATAATCGGAAATATATTTTCAATTGGAGTATCATGCCACCTAAACCATAATCAAATAGTGATTGAAACGATGATCGCCGATTTTCTAGAGTCCGTACTGATAACTAATCCATAAAATATTATATCGAGGTTACTGGGGATAAATACGTAGAATTTTGTACTAATTGGTCTCGGAGCAGAGCAGCAGGAGCCATGTTAGAACTTTATCCTAAAATTTTGTAACCTTTGTAAACGATTCGACTGGCTACTGGCACGTGACGTCAGCAATAATTACAAAATTAAATTCATTCGGTGCATTTGAACGTCATGATTCCTCAATTTTCCTTAGAATGCTATGCTATAATCACATATTCCGTACATTTAATTGTATTATATCATACCTTGACTGCACAAATAGAAATTGCATATCATCACTTAAGCATTAGGCGTATATCAACGGTGCGTGGCTTCTTTGAAGACACTCTTGTACCACAGGAATAGAAGGATCAACAACTTCATCAGGAATAAAAGGATCAACAGGAATAGAAGGAACAAATAGAAGGACCTTGATAATGTTACTTTGTAACGAAACCATGGTCGGTCTCAATAAATTACCATGTGGAAATAGCAAAGTTGTTGATCCTTCTATTCCTGCGATTATGGATTTCCACCAAGTTACGCCCGCTACTATTAATTATATTCTTGTACCAATTAACCGGAAAAAACTCGCGGAACTTTTCAACTGGATTCTTTCGTAGATTTGTCCCAAGTATACGGCTGCCCTGAAAATCTACGGGGCCCAATTAATCTGAAAGGTTAAAACCTTGAATTGCATTTATCTCCTACCTATCCTTAAATCTCGATAACGTCGAATGAACAAATAAATTCTCAACATTTTTAACAACGCTGTATTACATTAAAGGGTTTCTTACATGAATAACTATTACTTATACCACTTCTTTAAATTAAGCGACCGAGGATTCGATGAATAATCGTCATCAGGCGCATATTATTATTATTATTATTATGTGTTATAATAATATAATATAATTAAATACGCCTGATGAAAATTATTATTCATCGAAATCCGGGTCACCTTATTTAAAAAAAGAAGTGGTACAAGTAATAGTTATTCATCTAAGAAACTCTCGAATAAATTCTGTCGCATCAATAACTTATTTCTGAGGTGAGTCCACTGCGCACAGATATGTTGCAATGTTTTCCATGAGGAAATATTTCTCCCTTTCCACGAGCTCAGTTTAGGTGTGAGACTGGGTGAGCACAACGTGGAAACGGACCCAGATTGCCAGGAGTACGGCGAAGACAGTGAGTGCGCAGATCCTGTGCAGAGGCGCCGGGTCAGCGAGGCAGTCTGTCATCCCAAATACAAGCACCAGAGGAGCTACCTCGAAAATGACATCGCTCTCATCCGAATGCACTCCCCGGTCACATTCTCAGGTGAGTGAGCTGCGTGTCCAAGACACAAGTATTACAATAGGGGATTCTAGATGTATGATCTCGTCGTTTCCCGACGTGATGTCTCGTAGTTGAACTCGGGCTATCCAGGGGCGCAGTTAGGAATTTTAGGCGCAAAACACTGGGGGGTCTGAGGGTGTGGAATACCCACCAGGGTAAGCGGCAGTTGCGAGGTCCCTTCCCTAGAAAATTTTTCAGATTAATGGCTCAAAATGGTGAGTTTAACAGGTTTCTGAGGGATATTTTATTAATCCTCACAGTACTCTGTAAGTAGTATTAATCCAATTAGGTGAAATGGATTAACGCTGAGATTTGGGAAGGGGGGTTTATAACCTCCAAAACCCCCCTCGCTGCGCCACTGTCTTGGAGGGTAGATCTTGAAGCATTTTTTTTTATTTTTGCCGAAGTTCCAGTAAATTTCTACACCTTCATAAGGGCGACGAATGAATAAGAGTGCATAAATCTGATGCATAAAGGCATAAAAGGTTACTGCAATGTTATTTATTTTATTATTATTATTATATCATTATTATTTGCAGTAATAAAAATTCTTGTCCATCCTTCTTAATTAATTTATCGCTAAATTTATTTTTATATTTTATACTTTATTATTGTAAAAAATTAATAACCTTTAATGACCTCACGAATAAAACTTTCTGTATTCACATTCATTCATAGTTCTAATTAAGGTATATACATACTGTATACCGAAAAGTAGGAAAAATTTTTTATTGAAAGTCTTCAAGACCTACACTCCAAGACATTAATCAGCATAATAATAATTGTGTTCGTGGTAGGCTCTTGACCTGGATAGAGTAGTGGTTTGTGCAGTGGTCCGGAAAGCCAAAGGTCCTTGGATGAAACCCTCTCGGGTTCCCAACCGGGTCAGGGTCTCCATGGTGTAAGCCGACGTTTCGTTGAGAGACTTCCTCAGCATCTTCAGGGTTGATGAAATTTTGTAATGGGGTTTTTTAAATATTAGGTTGGGTAATAGGATGTTTGAACTGCGTAACAGTGTATTTCACGGGTTGGTATGTGCGCACCTTCACGTTGAAATAAGTGTCAAAGTGAGAGAAAAGCGAGGCACTAGTTCCGGAGTCGCAGACGCCTAAATGGACGGTCGATTTTAAACTATGATTACAGTACACTGGCCCTTTTGATTTTATATTTTTTAACTTGCAATCAATTGGAATAAATATGGAAAATATAAATTTGCTTTTACTATTTATAATTTGGAAAAAAATAGCCGTGGAGAAATTAATTATCATGAGTGGAACGTCGTTCATTTTTCACGGTGAAAAGTTTTATTCAATTAGAGAAAAGTTATATAATCGGACGGAATCGTAACGTGATTTTTAGATATGTTATTAATCGAAGAATGCGCTAAATAATGTAAAAGAAATCAACTGCCATCGAGTTGCAAAAAGGGTTTTATGATAAAAGATTAGCTATGCATGACAAGCTGAAAGGGAATCCATCCGGCCGCTATGGCCGCACAGCAACGGGTAAACTATAATATAAACAGTGTCCATTAAGATATTATTATTTTGTAATAAATCAAATTTGCATGCATTACATATTTTGTCTATTCATAGATACAAGCGGTGAAGTTTTCTACACAAGAGCTGAGATTTTTGAAATGTAGAGTGGCCATTCCCGAGGCTCCCACCCTGTCTTGAATGAAGTGCTCGAAAAGGTTATTTCCGTTCAACTGAGGTGTACTTATTCGATTCCGGAATGCCAATTTAGTACTCTTTCACTCTCTACGTGCAATAAACCATATTCTATTGTATTTTATTTTTGAAAGTTAAAATACCTCTTCAAAGCAGTATTTTCTTTCTTTGTGTATTGGGAAGTGGTACATGCAAACTTATGAGCAAATCTTTATTTTTCTATTAAGCATGAAGGTTTTTTCAAAGATATTGATAAAATAATTTTGCAAATTTTATATCAGATTTTTTTCTGGTCACTAGGATTATTGACTTGAACTTTATTATTTTTATTATTTAAAATTTTTATAAATCTATTTTTACAACTAATCAAGTTACTTTTAAAATTCTAAAAGTAATGAAATTGAAAAAATATCGAAAGATCGAAAATATTGAAAACTTAATATTTGATTTCATTAAAGCGGTCTCTAAAACATATATATGAATATTTTAGGGTTGTTAGTAAAAGTTTTAGACTTTTGTCCGACTAAAGTGGGGTTTGGCCCCACTGTGCGTCGGCCCATGCAGATCCTGACCCGGTTGAAAACCCGAAAAGCTTTCATCCATGCTATTCACCGGGAAAAGCTCAGATTCTCCAAATTTAACTCCCAGGGGATTTTTTTCTCATGGAAATCCATGTATACTACATTCTATAGTCATTTGCTTTCTTAGTACAGTCATTAAAGCTTTCAAATCAATTAAACCCGAAAGGTTGGTTTTGATAGGTTAAGATAGAGCTCACCTTGGAATAAACGACGTACGGTTGGTTTGCGGTCATTAAACACAGGGGATGGGGGTAGTTTCTTTCTCTGGGCCACCCTTTATCACAAACACTTCTGTTTGATGTGTCAGAACCTTTATTTTGTACCACAAGCCTTCTATCAGAAGGCAAGAAATCCTACTACTAATTTTATGAGCAAGATATTTTTCGCACGAAGTTAATATCAATGTCTCTTTATATTGATAAATATAAGTCTTTGAAAGAAAAAACGCTAATTTCTTCGCTAATAATACGAAGCTCCCTAAGCTAATAAGGGAAAGCTAATAAGCTAATAAGGGAAGAAATTAGCTGCTTTCATTACGATTGTAATTCAATATTTATATGGCAATAACATTTAGCTGCAGCTAACCATTAGCAACTAAAGAACCGGATAGAAAGCCCGGGAAGAAATAAAAGTCCGGTAGTCTAATCCGCAGACATGCAATTTTGCAGTAAACGATGAAATGAAATTATATTAAAACTTAAATTTGAGCGAAAACGATGCCCTCGGCCCCAAACTATGCTGGCCTTGACACTGACATCCTTGGCACGGGAAAGAAATCGTCCTCCTTCTCAAACTGGTTTTTTCCGCTTGTCCCTGAATTTCACCATCAATATTTTTTTAGATTGGAGTATGTTTTACATAATCACACGGCATGTAGGCATTTCCAATTGTTTTATCGTATCGAATATATAGAATTAAGTTCAATCTAATCCCAGAGGCACGAGAATTAAAGAAGAGAAAACTATTTGGATACTTGAAAATTAATCTTTAAGGCAGGATTTTTTAAAAGTAGCCTTCTACCGTAGTCTAGACAACTGGCTGCTGAAATGAAGACAAATTTTATGGTTACACCTTCGTTTGTTGCTCATTAATAATTTTAGGGATAGGTAGGTTTCTCAATGATAATTTACGTACGAAATTTTATAATAACACTCCGACTCTCACTCTGATCATGAAAATAAAATAAAATAAATAGACTGCAAAACAGAGAGATTTAAAATGTCATTCTTCCCTCGTACTATTAAGGATAGCAACGTTGTCTCAATTGATAGGATTAATGGCGTCGCTCGCTAGGATCACTCATTGCATGTTTTTTCATAGTTCTAACCTTGCATATATTTGCACTAGGAATTACTAACCATTAGCAATTTTTTTATGAATTAGCATGCATATTTTTCTAGTGTGCGTAATATTTCTATGACCGTGCGGTGTGCATGTGGCGGTCCTCTGGCATGCTGCTTGTTGGTGATTGGTCACCCCCTGCCAAACACCCTATAGGTGGCTTGCAGGGTATTATGTAAATGTAGACTCTTCTCTGACGATGGAAATAACTATTCCGATATTCGCTGGCACCTACTATCGGCAATGTAATATAGAAAAACATTTTTTTTATTTGTTGACGAGAGAAGGTATTTTAATCCACCGAACCTAATTTATATAAGGCTTACAACCGAATTTCATCATGTTTCTGAATGGCTGAGAATTCCCTTCTATTTTCCAAATAAGGGGGTAATGTTTTATCAATTTTTGGTGCAACGAGTTCTCATTCAATTTATATTGTCCTACCAATCTTAGTAGGAATTTTCCCAATTTAATGCATTTGTAATTAATTAATGTATACAGCCTAACGTAAGCTAATTCTATTCGCAGATTTCATAGTTCCTATCTGCCTCCCGAATGGTGATGCTTTGGTGAAGGAGTATTTGAAGCAACCGCTGTTCGTGGCCGGATGGGGAAGGACTGAAAACAGTAAGTGCGAAATTTTGCCTGATACCAAATACTTGCCGACGTGCAAATGACCAAAATGCATCCATTAGAATGAATTATGAGTTCAAAAGTTCGGAGCTGCGACTGAGGATTCTTATTTTTGTCCTGAGTAAAGATTTTCTGTATCCATGTTTAGGGATGAATTGTGGAATGATTTAGTGATGGCAAGAACATTCGAGAACAAGGGCAGGTGCAGTCATGATCAGTCAGTTTACATTGAAGTTTTTAGTAGTTAAGTTACATAAAGCAATTTTAACAACTTGTGCCAACTCTCCAAGGTTAAAACTGTCATGAGAAAACACTTAAGGTCATCCAAAATACTTTTTCTTCAACAATGTCTTATTTACATTCATTTTTTGTTGATAATGAAAAACACATTTTTTCAATTGTAGCTCAAAAGGCACCATTCAATAGGTTGGCTGGCATCCTGAAAATGTTTCAAAAAAGGTAAATTTTACTGTTGTAGTAACTCGACGTATTTTCTCTCCGATTTTAATTGCTACGTTTATCTCTCTGAAAAACTTTCCAGTCAAGCGCAGCTGCGTTTATTTCGTTGTGAGTCCATATCTGCCTGTAAGCCGCATGCTCCATAATAATAATGATAATAATAAGTTTATTGTTCTAGGACCTTGTCCTATGGCACATATCACATTCTAAAAATAAGTCTCAGCAGTGAACAACAAAACAAAAGTGAAGATACAATTTTACAGTATTAATGATGCTATTACAGTATTCCACACACAAAAGCATGCCAAGATTTGATTCTAAACTAAGAGCTAACGCCAACGGCTTGTTACCTCCACATTATCCTCCGCTAAATAAGCAAATAATCCTAGGTGTAAGCTGCCTCGCCTCCACCAAAATCGCTGTGTCGATCTGACAGGGTTATAAATGCAACCACGTCAATGTCGATAAAAATAATGTTGACCTTTCGCTGTTGACACACATGAAACACAACAGGGCTTCAACCCACTGATTTATTTTGTTGATACTACATGTTTCGAGTGCCTGATGATGAGGTGGATATGATTAAAAATCGTGAAACAAGAAAAATTTTTAAATGTTCATGTTTCATGTGTGGAATTCACTTCCACGTATTCTATTATTGCTGAACTTGAGCTGATTTTTATCATGAAATAAAGTTAAATTTGGTGTCACTAGATAACTAGTTTTTTTTATTTCCAAAATAGTTGTTTTTTTTCAAAATACAGGGAATATAGGTTTTTCATTTAGATATAACTTCAGTTCTGAGTTTTACGCACAGAATTACTTCAACTTTTTTTAGCTTTACGTGTATTGAGTATTTTATTGTTTACGTATTTTTATTACACGAGTTTGAGTATTTTTGGTTTTACGTTCTTCCTTTCCGCATTTAAGAATTTTACAGTAAGCCCAATTGAAGGCTTATTCCATTACAGGCTATTTTACTTCCCTGAATGGGGATAATTTACTGCATGTGCATATGTAAGGAAGGATATATATTATCATTATTCATGATTTTAATAATTTGGCGACGTCATCGACCAAAATGTCAGATCGGACCTTGTCAAACAAATGCAGAGAAATGTCAACCAACCGACTTGAAATTAGAGTTTCCTTCATTTTGCCAACAGGCTCGCACAGTAAGGTCAAACTGTGGGTCAGCGTCCCGGTGGTGACCAACGAGGACTGTTCCCTAGTGTACGCCAGCCTGACCAGAGTGACGGAAGAGCAGATGTGCGCTGGGGGTCAGGCGGGCAAAGACACCTGCATGGGCGACAGCGGAGGACCCCTGATGGTCATCGACGACGTGGTGCCGGGCAGACGGGGGGGACAGTGGGTGGTCATCGGCATTGTTTCAGCCGGGCCAGTCGCCTGCGCGTTGGGTGGCAAACCTGGTATCTACACCCGAGTCCCTCCTCACATGTCATGGATCCTGGACAACCTGAGGCCTTAGAGAATACAAGAACCATTCCCTGAGACAGTGGTACTGAACGTTTGCATACACATCCATAAGTTTTGCCATCACTCGTAATCGGAAAAGTTGGAAACCTCTCGGGTGCAGCTCGTCTATTGGGAAGGAGTCGAACGGTCGGGGAGATACTGATCTTCTTTTATTAAGTTTTGAGGTTAACGAAAGAAGTTACAGGCACAGAAGTGTTCATTAGTTTGATAGCGATAGTGAAAAAACATTTTTGATTCCTGGTATTCAGCACACTGGCGAGAATTCACGCTAAATCAAAAAAATATTTTTAAAGTGATATTTTTGCCCATGTTGGAAGAAAATTACTCACATTTTTATTCTATTCTAGCTAATTTTTATTAAGATTTTATTTCGTATACGGGGCAAAAGGAAATAAATAAATATGGGAGCTTTCCTTTGCATATAATACGAATTTTATTTTTTTCAGCACCAGGACTTCACCTTCAGTATGCAAAGTTATCATTCCATGTAATACCATACATGAGATATCTGATTAATTCATTATTAATGTCTTGCACCAGACCAGTCTGGTGATTTGTTTTTAAACATCTGATTTCGTGCCAATAAACTTTAATGATTTTGAAGTTTTCATCTCCTTTATTTCCCACGGCTGGTAATACTGAGCGCGCATGTATACATGATCAAATGTTTATAGGTAACTACAAAAATTAAGACTGAAATTATTGTCATATATTACTCCGTAACAGTGAGAGTAAAATTATGATTAATCGATCATCATCATTAGTCAACAATCCTAAGATTGGTTTGACGCAGCTCTCCATTTCTCTCTCCTATCCGCTAATCTCTTCATAGCTACATATTTATTCTCTTTTACATCCTTTATAACCTGTCTTATATAACTCATTCGGGGCCGTCCCTTGCCCTTATCCCCTTCCACTTGTCCTTCAACGATTGTCTTCATCAGACCATCGTGCCTCAGAATGTGGCCAACTAAGTTGCCCCTTCTTCTGCTTATTTTTTTAGGAGGCTTCTCTTTTCTCCTACTCTCCTTAGCACTTCATGGTTACTCACACGGTCAATCCATTTTATCTTCATCATTCTTCGGTAGCACCACATTTCGAATGCTTCCACTCTTGACTTCTCTGCTGCTGTCAACGTCCAAGCCTCGCTTCCATAGAGAAACATACTCCATATGTAGCATCTGATGAATTGTTTCCTTACTTCTATGCTGGTATTTTCAGCTGTAAGAAGATTCTTCTTTTTGTAGAAAGCCCTCTTCGCCTGCGCTATTCTACTGTGTATTTCTTTCTTGCTCCGTCCATCGCTGGTAATTCGGCTTCCCAGGTAAGAGAACTCGTTCACCTCTTCAAGCTTATGCTTTCCTAGGTTGATGTTTGTTTTAGCCTCCTCTCTTAAACTGCAAACTAATATCTCAGTCTTCTTTTTGTTGATTTTCAGCTGCTATCTGGCCATTGTCCTTTCCATGTTTGTCAACGTCTTCTTCAAATTCTTCTCTGTCTCGGCTATGACTGCTATGTCGTCAGCAAATCGCAGCATACTAATTTTTTCTCCGTGGATATTGACACCCGAAGCTTTCTGCTTGATTTCGTTGATGGCTTTCTCTATGTAAACATTAAAAATTAAGGGGGAAAGCGCACAACCTTGTCTCACCCCTTTTCTTATTCTCGCTTCTGCACCGTTTGGTCCACATTTGATCACAGCTACTTGGTTTTTATACAAACTATGAATAATTCTACGATCATTGTAGAGTACGCCGATTTCTTTCAAAATTCTAAGCATTGAATTCCATTCCACGTTATCAAAGGCCTTCTCCAAATCGACAAATGCTATGAAGGTTGGTTTGTTTTTCTCCATTCTCTTCTCTATGATCATCCTAAGAGCCAAAATTGCTTCCCTTGTGCCCCTGCTTTTCCTAAATCCGAATTGGTCCTCATCCAGGAATTCTTCTGCTCTTCGTTCAATTCTCCTGTAAATGATTCTTGTCAGAATCTTCGACGCATGTGTCGTCAGGCTTATGGTCCTAAATTCTTCGCACTTCTCAGCTCTCTTCTTTTTGGGTATGGGAATGATGATGTTCTTCTCGAAGTCACTAGGTAAATCTCCTGTTGAGTACATATCGCAGATAGTTTTATACAGTTGAGTTAAGACCTTTTCTCCTGCATTTTTTATTAACTCTGCTGGAATGTCATCTATTCCTGGGGCCTTATTCTTTCGCAGGTCTCTTACTGCAGCGTCAAATTCCGATCTTGAGATGCTTGCTCCAATGTCATCCTTTTCAACTTCACTTTCCTCTTCGAGAACTTTTGAGCTAAGTTTGCTCCCGTTGTATAATTTCTCCAGGTATTCCTTCCATCTCTCGGCTTTGTCTTCGTTTTCAATTAGAATGTTTCCATTCCTATCCCTTATGCTATTACATTTTGTGTTTCGTTCCTTGAAATGGTTCCTCACTATTCTATAGGCCGCTTCCACTTTCCCTTTTACGAGGTTATTTTGTACGTCCTCACATATGTTCCTCATCCACGCTTCTCTGGCTTTCCTCGCTTGGCGGCAAATCTCGTTCCTTATTCTCTTGTAGCAAGCCTGTCCTTCCTCAGAATTAATCGATAAAGAATATTATTACAATTCTCTTAGAAAAAAACAGCAAACCAAAATCGCTCGTACAATAATATTTACTCCGACGAATGCAAATGTATTCGCATTTTTCTTTCTCTTGAGGTGTCATCATGATTAGTCAACAATCCTAAGATTGGTTTGACGCCGCTCCTCATTCCTCTCTCCCATCCGCTAGCCTTTCCAAATCTACGTTTTTATTCTCTTTTACATCCTTTGTAACCTGCCCTATGTAACTCCTTCGGGGCCATTCCTTGTCCTTCTTCCCATCCACAAGTCCTTCTACGATTGTCATCAGACCAAAATGCCTCATAAGATGGCCAACTAAGTTATTCCAGGTTGTTGGAATTGAGGTAAGTAATTGACAAAAAAGTGAAATTTTGGATGGCTTTCAAAGTGAAATTTGGGTTTATTTCTAAGAAAATTGCACCGAGCTGCCGGAATCCGGGTCGGACAACATCAAAGTAAGTGTGGAGTTTACAATATCGTTTCATTACTAAATTCAGAAGCTAACGAAACGCAAAATGTTTCAATTGATTGCATATTACAATTCACGACCCAAGCTTAAGTCTTAAGCTAAATTAAAACCCGTTGTGCTAAGGTATAAATGACCACGGGAAGAAAATGAAAGAAACTTGACTGAAAACAGAGATTTAAAATTTAATTCTTTCCTCGTACTATTAAGGATATCAACGGTGTCTCAAATAATAGAATCATTGGAGTCACTCGCTAGGACGGCTCATTGCAAGTTTAAATTTTTTCCATTGTTCTAACCTTTCATGGGTTTGCATAGGATTAATAACCGTTGGCAAGTTTCGTCTTCGCATGAATATGCACGTACATTTTGCTATTATGCGTAATATTTCTATGACCGTGCTGTGTGCTTGTGGAAGTCCCCTTGCAGGCTGCATGTTGGTGCTTTATCATTCCTGCCAAACACCCTAGAGGTGGCTCGAAGGGTATTATGTAAACGTAGTCGTAAAGCATTTGTTCAACATCAAAGTAAGTGTGGAGCTAGCAGTAGTGTATCATTACGAAGTGCAGAAGCTAAGAAATCCAGAGTATTTCACGTGATATAATTTTCAAATACAAGCTAAAGCACTGGTCATCTAGTGCGATGCACAGACGCACGATTAACTCGATCCTCACGCGATCAATGCGCAGTTTCTCCTCTTTCTTTCCTCGCGTCTGCTTCCTCCTCTCTCGCGAGGAGCCGCGCGGCGGTTTTTCCTCCTTCCTTCCCGAGGATGACGTCAGCTTTCCCCACTCTCCCCCACCCATCCCGCCCCCTTTCCCCTCTTTTAACTCCTCATCTCGCCCCAAGCGATCTTTCCCGAGGACGTCAGGTTTATCGAGTAAAAGTGGAGGGGGGAAGGCAGGTCAACTCCTTCCCTCCCCCACCACTTGACCCCTCCACTCCCCTAAAATCCCCACCCCCTTGATCCTCCTCCCTCGCTGCCCCACCACCATCCCCACGGATTTTATCGTGGATGTTCCGCCGGCGAAACTCAAAACAAATAAGTCTCGCGAATGTTCGCAAAAAAAAGAAATTGATATAGTGGAAGACATCCATCGAGGTTTTAAGGCAAAATTATCGTACTTAAAATGTGGGCAAATCAATATTTATATATTTAAGTTAATATCTGTTCCAGACACTTAGGGACAGCGAAGGGTTATTATATTGTCAATAGTGTCATTTGACTTCCATTACAGATTTCCGCTTCACCACCTACCGAATAGAATCCGCTCATCTAGTACTATATGGGCTATCTAGATGAGCGGATTGGATTCGGTGGGCGATTGTTGAGCGTTTATGCAGTGGACGTATCGATATTCATTAATGATACAATAAGCAATGCGGTGGTGCACCTCTATTTTCCTTTTAAAATAATTTCTACGGTATAACGCGCACTATATAAGATTTATGGCATAAAAGCAACAATCAATATTTTCCTCATGCTTGTATGTATTACAGTATACAGGTACTTACTGCCATTAGAACCTGCATGATTTTGCATATTTTCAAACGCAATTTCCAAAAAATATACTCGCATCCCAGAAATTCCGTTCTTTATCGGCTGAAGGCCACAAAAATACAGTGTAATGGGAAAGCCATTGAAAGAAAATTCCCCAAGGCCGTACTCTTTATCGGGCGAAAAAGGAGGGACTGGAAGGGGAACATATTTTAATGTATGAAAAATATTTTAACTGTCCACATAAGCGCTACTGAACTGTAGACCTGCGTTTCATGGAGCGATGGAATCTTTTTGAGCGATTACACTATCCGCGTGAATCTGGAAATGTGATATAAACCATTTGTCACTGCACATATTTGCAAGGTGTACTTTTAAATGTTAATAGCAGAATGATAGTGTAAGCTACTTGCTTAACGAAAGTAAAACGTATGATTATACGACTAGAAAAAATAGTAGTTGTTTCCCTAAAAACTACCCTGGGAAAAAACTTTAAAAGTCACGATAACTGACATTCGACAATTAATTTTCGCATGAAGATTTTCACAGCTTCTTTTATCAATGTTTGCGGTTGTTTTCGGGAATTGCCTGCGTAGGTAACATTTTCTCACTCGACGTTTCACTCCTCCTACTGGGAGCTTTATCAAGAGAATGGGAGGGGAACCGTTCTCGTCCCGAGCTTATATAGGTTTCCTTAACCCATTGTTGACCAGATTTTGAATTTACACGGAAGGCGATGGCCGTTGGTCATTATATTGGGCCAGGAACCCTCTCCATATGCGGCTGAGGTTATATCCATCCTCCCTATTGAAATTATTTGGCCTTTTCGCTATCTCGACGGATTCACGAATAAGACGCGGATGGTATTCTTCCGTCTTCGCCAATACCCGTGTAGCGTCAAACATTATTCTATGCCCAGGGCTGGAGGCAAAATATTCAGCGACCGCTGATGCGTCCCACTGATGTAGTTTTAACGCTCTTTCATGCTCTTTAAGCCTTTGGGAGATAGAACGCTTGCTCTGTCCCACGTAGCTTCTGCCGCAGCAGCAGGGAACCTCATACACTCCCATGGATTGAAGGGGAGGATGGCTATCCTTCGGTGAAGGTAGGATATTTTGAATTTTCTTCACCGAGCAGAAACGAGTTTTGATGTTGCCTTTATGAAGGATTCTAGATATTCTATCGGTGACCCCGGAGATGGAAGAATATGGAAGTTTAGCGTATGTCAATGGCTTCTTCCCCTTGTGTTCGTCATCTTGAGGCGGGTGCCTTTCTTTCATCGCTCTTTTCATGAAAGAGAGACTGTAACCATAACCTTTCAGTGCCCAAGACATACCTTAAAGTCAGTTAAAACGTAATGAAAAGCAGAAACAGCAAAACAATACCTCTGAATCTACATACTACCCCGCACGCCGCGCCGCCTAAAAGGCGTGTGGCAGGAGGCGTTAG
Source organism: Ischnura elegans (assembly GCF_921293095.1). Classification (NCBI taxonomy): domain Eukaryota; kingdom Metazoa; phylum Arthropoda; class Insecta; order Odonata; family Coenagrionidae; genus Ischnura; species Ischnura elegans. Next base: position 89,613,256 of record NC_060256.1, on the reverse strand, counting down.
GACGCCAGCCATTTACATATAAAAAGCAAATGCTCAAACAATATTACGGCTAGCATTAATTTAAGTCCTTTATGGTTGGGAGAAAACGAATTCCCATATCTATCCGTTCGGTAAAATATCTCTCTTAATTTATCGCTTCCGTCGGACACGGAAATATGGTACGGAAAGTCGGGTCTGGAAATACCGGGCGTTTATAAATGAATATCGGGGTTTTATCGCTTTATAATATTCATTACATTATACTTAAGTTATAAATTATAAGCCAAATGAAAGAGCAGCTCAAACAGTTTTGTTTTTTAGCAGTAATGCACATGTACGTGAAATGTTTCGCCGCGATCCGCTAGAAAGCGGTAGTAGCGGTAGTTTTAAACTCGGATGGGAATCTCTGTCGGACCGTAGATAGAAAAATAGACGAAACCTTTTAGATAAATTCAAGAGCAGTGTCTTTTCTGACGAAGTTATCCATATCTTGCGGACGCCAACGTACTACGGAAGATCAGATCATATAAATAAAATAAGAGAGATAGATTGCAGAACAGACAGATTCCGAATGTCATTTTTTCCACGATCAATAAGAGATTATAACGGCAGCAATAGAACTCGTAAATAGATTGCATGACTTGTAGTGTAACCTACTAACCTATGTAAAACTTAGTGCATGTTTCTTAATTTTATTATTATTTCTAACAGCATATAGTAGTATAGTTCGTTATTATACGGGACGTTTTTTGGACGGTGTGTTGTGCATGTGGGAGTCCAAATGCATGCTGCATGCTGGTGATTGATCACCCCCTGCCAAACACCCTAGAGGTGGCTCGCAGGGTATTATGTAGAAGTAGATGTAGATGTAGCAAACATGGCAACAAGTGAACAGAGAGCGTCTTGTGTTTTACAGTTTGCAAAGACTGAATCTGTAGTTACTATGCAACGTTTGTTGCACAGTAAATCCAGATTCGCACATTATGAGTGTTAACATGTCCACCGAGGTGAAATGTCGATTCATCACTGAAGACAACATGATCCAGAAAATCATCATAATGAAACAGCATTTCCATCGTGAGGTTGGTAGCTAATCCGTGGTCTGTAGGCTTTAGAGCCTGCAATAGCTGTAAACGGTAAGGACGTAGCTGTAAGCGTTTCTTAAAACTTACGAAGCAGTTGACACAGGAATTTCTAATTCACGACTACCCATCCGGACTGATTTCTTTGGGCTACGAGTGAACGACTCTCTCACTCGCTCAACAGTCTCTTCGCCAACTCTTGGTCGTTCCGTCCTCTTCCCTAAACAAAGGCAGCCTGTATCTTCAAACTGATGATACCATCTACGGATTTTACTGTCACTTGGAGGATCACAACCTAATTTGATACGGAACGCACGTTGCACAGATTCAGTCTTTGCAAATTGTAAATCACAAAACGCTTTCTTTTCACCAGTCGACGTCTTTTCTACTACCGCTTTCGAGCGGATCGCGGCGGAAACATTACACGCACATGCGCATTGCTGCTAAAAAAATTGTTTGAGTTGCTGTATAATTTATAACTGTAAGTATAATATAATAAATTTTAATTATAAAGCGTTAAAACCCCGATATTCATTTATAAACACCCGGTGCATGGACGACCACATACACGATGAAAGAGGGAATGTTGTCAGCTATAAAAAATCTGAAAGACATGTAAAGTTCGTAACAGAAATTGTCTTTACTTTGCAAAAATAGTGTTCGCAAAGTTGCATAAATGAACAATTGAAAAAATCATTCCAATGGAAATGAAAATAAAATCCCTTTTAAAACGAATAAGATCCTTTAAATGAGCTCTAATAATCCCTGATATTTTGAGGAAAGGCAGAACTTTTTGCTTTCATAGGATAGATAACAATAGGGTGGTTTCCTATTATTTTTTTATTACCTAAATCGAAAGATTATTACTCCTGAAGTACGTATTTCACGCTATTACATTTTTAAATGACGATACTAATTTTTCGCGATTAAATGAAAACTGAAAATTTTCAAGCGCGCGAAAACGCGACGGCTAAGTATGAATGCCGGGAAAAACCCGGTGTGACGTCGTTCTGGTTCCCGCTCCCGCAAGTGAGGTGACCTTGGGGCGAGGCTTAGAGCGCTGATACGACGCTGGATGCTAGCAGGTAGCAGAGTACCCTGCTAGCTGGTAGCGCTTGGCTTAAATAAGGATTGTTAATACCTTATCAAATGAAGAAAACTTTCCGACCTTAGCCAGTTTTAATAAGTGATTATTAAGAGATGTTTCCCTGAGCTCAGTGCCTCATGCATGCATTGTTAATCTCAGACGATGTAAAACTCCTATCCACTCGTGTAGAAACTAGGTCCCAGTGACGTCACGCGGAGTGGCATCGCATGGGCGCCAATGTGGCCTTTTTCAAATGAGGATAAAAATTGGCCATTGCCATTCGTCTAAACCGGTATTTCTAAAACCAAATAATTTGTATATTATGAATACACTAATGGTGGGTAATGAATCGCAATCAATGCCTTTCGTTTTCTTTGATGGAGGAAACTACCCTATTATAAAAATAGGCGTAAACTGCAGCCTCCTGGGAGTAAACAAAATTCATTCCCTTCAAAACACCGTGAATAGTGGTTTACAGACATGGTGAGGGGTGGTAGGTCTTCTTTTCAGCTAAAGAGAGAAATAAATGAGATTGGGAATCGTCGAGGTTAAACATTAAGGTCGACTCCACTGTTTTTCTCAGATAGCACTCCAGAACACCGATAAAGTGATAGCTAATAAGGCATGCTTTTCCTTAACTTGCTTCGACTGTTTGTTTGTTTCATCGACGGGATATTGTAATAGATTTTAACCCAATACCCATTGTCGGATCGGCTTGAAATTTTCAGTACAAATCAGAAATTGATCACAATTCTCGCTCTCGTCCGACCGCACCTTGAATATGCAGCGAGCATATGGTATCCGGTGCAGAAAGACTTAATCCGTGAACTGAATAAAATACAAAGGAAGGCTGCGCGTTTCGTCAAAAACTGCTACTGGCGTAAAGACAGAATTATCCAGATGTTAAGCGAATTAAGCTGGGAGCCGCTGGAGACTCGGAGGCTGCGCGCTAGGCTTAGATTGCTTGAACAATTGAGAATGGATATTGATGCACTGAATAGTAGAGGCCTTCACGTTGTAGAAATCCATCTTACTGATTTGTGATTACAGCAAAGTTTTTCATTCACAAATCAGGAGAATGGATATCTTTAAGAGCGACAAAGAGAACATAATATTAGAGCCACACTATATTTCCAGGTCCGATAGAAGCGATAAATTAAGAGAGATGTTTTGCCGACATAGATATGGGAATTCGTTTTTCCCCCGAGCCATGAAGAACTTTAGTAAACGCTATTCCCAACTTCGTTAGAGCACTTTTTTTTTGCTATAAACGGCTGGTGTCCTAACACCCCCTGCCACACGACTTTTAGGCGGCTTGCTAGGTATTATGTAGATGTAGTTCTTCAGAAGGCCGTTTTACATGGGGACGGAATTGCGCAGGATAGAATTGCATTAATTTCTGAAATGGCGGGAATTGCTCGAATGCATGTACGAAATTAGAACAGGGGCTATTTTGCCATCTCGCGTCCTCGCATTCTCGCATGTGTTCTAGCAATTCATCGCTTTACACGACGCAATTTTCACTGCGCCTTGGTACACACGTCAGACTGTGCAAGAACGTGTAAAACGGCCTAGGGGCAGTATGAGCAGCTATTTTTGAAAATATCGCTCATTTTCAGCTTCATGGTAACTATTAGTTACTTCATTCTTTGTCAGTTCAACAGGTGTCATCTGGCGCAACGGTTAACACGTCTGCCTAGCGGAAAGAAGATTACAGTTTTGAATCCTGGAACAGGGGTTTGTTTTCCTTAAATTATCAAATGTTTACTCGATGGCTTTACATGGCTTGCATCGTTTTAGGCTTTGTAATTTCGCTTTTTATCCGAAGTTTTTTTGTGGCCTTATAAGCCTCATTTTTATAAAATTATGAATATAATATTAAAATGGACTTGAAAATTAATTTAATGCTCACATTTATATTCTTACTGAAAAGGATAAAATATATATTTATTTATGCACTGGGCATACCATTGGAGCAGAACACAACACATAAGAAGAAAATAAAAAGATAAAAAAACACCCTTTTCCCAAAAAAGTATACTAAATAGTAAAAAAAAAAGCTTTTCATAATTCGGAGAGCAAGAACAAGGCTTTCAATCCTTACTCGCCTATCAGGCTCTCCTGCACTCATTTCTGATAAATATAATCAGCAGTTTTCTGATAAATGCGTGTTTTTATTTTTTTGCGATTTAGTTTGTTTTTACGTTGGGAAGATATAATGAATGGCGAAGAAGAAGAATGACGAAGTGGATAAACGAGGAGAGAAAACTCCTACAGGAGATACGTCGGAGCATGAATATCTGGATGGAGCAAGTACGAATCGGAGAGGGGTTGCTCACAACCGTGTTGGAGGTAAGTTTGTTAGGTAAACGGAGAAGGGAGAAGAAGGAAATAGGACATATAGACAGAATGAAATGGAATATGCCTTATTGTGAAATGAAAAGGAGAAACACAATTTGGGATGGAAGGCGGGCTGGGTGGATTCACAACTGCTAAAAGTAAGCGCACTCGTAAACCCGTAAATAACGTAATTGATTTTTTCGGACTTAACTGTGTGAAAGTCTTACATCATGGAAAACGAAAGAATAAACTTTGTTCGGTTCACTAATATATATGAAAATGCAAGACCCGGGTTTCATAGCATAATTACATCGTCAGGTACATCTATCACGCATGCATCCCTTTTTATATCGATTCCGGTGCGACAATGAGATAGATAGATGTTTTCCCCACAGTTAGATGTCCTTTCCATCGCACCAGACCTGTTGGAGATGCATGCATAATAGATGTCCCTTACCATCTGACTATGTTATGAGACCCGTGTCCAGATTTTTCAAATATATTAGTGAACCTCACAAGTTAATTCTATCATTTTCGATAAATAAAGTGATCATGATTCCCATACTATTATCAGCAATTTACTTCCTTTTCATTCAAACTCAAATGGAATTCGACTTTTTGAAAGTACGACAGAGACGAGAAAATGTCATTGGCACCGTCCAGTCACCTATGACTGAATGAAAGGAGAAAATATACAAACAAGACTAGTAGACCATCTATTATAACGGTTAACTTCTGTTCGAGAAAACTAATATTTTTCTGGAATTCATAGCAATATTAGAGTGCGGTGAGTAAACAATACGGAGGAAACAAAAAGCAGTTAACCTTGTGATCTTCCATCACTTTGTCTTATCAACCAGGATGTAAATGGCAAATGAAAATATGAGGTGAACTTCTGATTGAGTTTTCCTATAATCCTGCTTCACTTAGCTGTACTAATGTTGATTATTAACGGTGGCATCCGATTACGATGTGTAAAAAATCTAACTGGGTTGAGTATTGCACAATTATTATTGTTGAAGGTAATCTATATCTATATAATACCCTTAAAGCACCTTTAAGAATTTATGGCCTAGGTGGGCTTCAAATCAACATTACCAACACATATTGCATAGACTTTATTTCGAATGCAAGCTGAAAAGGAAATAATTAACTACCTGCACAAGAAAGGTATTAAAAATGCATATACGTATAAACAGAATAGTGGTTGCTTCCCTAAATACGACAGTACAATAAATCTTTCAATAATAATCATAACTAACAATCAGTAATTTATTTTAATTATGCTTTAAATAAAAATATGCTTTATAGAGAATGGAGATTTGTGAGAAGTAATTTTTTCCTCACACTTTCGTGGATAAAGTGTCCCTAATTTATTTCAAGTAATCATTTCAACCATAATGCCTCGGAACCAATGAAATACCTCGGTAAAGTTTGGTTTCTAATGCAATACAGCACACCCATGTTAGTGTTCATTCTTTCCCAATTTCTTGCTTCCGTTGTATTCCTTCCTGAGTTTTCTAATTACGCCATGTTGCATATAAAAAAACCCCGCAAGTATTATTTTCAATTATCATTATGTACTTAAAGTTCATGTCCGGAATTCACCGCTCCTGTTGAAATTGCTCATTTTCCAACGCTCCGTCAACGTCGCTGCCACCATATCAATCCTACGCATTGCCGAGGAGTATCTACGCATACTAACAAGCAGTAAAACACACTCTGTGGTACAACCTACAGAGGAATCGATTCTTCTCTGCCATTTAGTCGACGACCGCAGCTTTAAATTGACCTCTAATAATACTACAAAGGGTTTGCAGTGCAATGAGGAAGTAAAATTCAAAGTCATCACCAACAGCAAACATGGGGAAACATGTGAGCTATTGTCCGTTGCCATGAGAAGATATAAAAAAATCGCATTTGGTGGAATATATATGTTAGCCTGGAAAACACTACGTTTTTTCATCATAAATGTTTGCTTGATGTGTACCATTACATATCACAAACTTGCCGTGGCAGTGGGCACCCTTTCTAACCAAAACACGGGGTATTTCCGAAAACAGACGTTGCACATGGTTTCTTTCGAAAAATCACTTAGTGAGGACTAACATTTACAGAGGCGATGGAGTGAAAAATATAATTTGATAATTATCTCCGTTAAGATATGCCCATTATTATCAAAAGGTATTCCACACGTTTTGGCATTAATTAGAAAACAGAGAATGCACGGTTTATACATTTGTAGATAGGCAAAAAAGCGTTCACGATATTTGGGTTGCACGGAAGAGGAAAAAATATGCGTCATCATTAATGTTAAGAAAGTAATAGCGCCAACATAGGAGGTGTTAATTTAAGTATCAAAGAGTTAAAGAGAGGAGAATTGTGCCGGAACATTAAAAAAAAGTGTAAAGAAAAGTCTGATTTGGTGTACATGGGCCATTCAAATTCAATCAAATAGATTAAAGAAAAAAATCCATTTTTATCACTCGCAATATAGCACTTGACCTTACTTTTTTTATCATGCACATTTAAGGAATCAGCCATTCGTCTAAAAACCATTAGGAGTCGAATGCTGAGGTATCTGAATGATTTATCGTCCATTGGCCGTCACAAAGGAATTCGAAACCATTCATATTTATTGATCTAATACATAAATTAGCCTTCAATACCAATAGTTCAAATTAGGCTAGTTTTTAGAGGAAATAAGGCCATCCGGAGCTATGTGCATATGATATAACAACTGTATTCGGGTCAGGCCGGAGAAATCAGCAAATTGGAGGGGAGGAGGATGTTGAAGATGGACTACTTTTTCAAAACTTTCCACTGGTAACGCATACATTCAACTCTTGGATATAATCGCTGGCGAATTAAATTAAAATCGATTGTTATTGACCTTGGCGGGAGCTAGAAGGAAAGATCTGAAGCTCAAGAACGACCAATAAGAGACTATAACGGCAGCATTGGAACTCGCAAATCCATTAGATGACTTGTATTTTAGCTTACTAACTTATGTATACCTTAATGCATGTTTCTGAGTTTTCTTATTATTTCTAACAGCATTTTTTGTGTGCTCTAGCTTTATTGGCTGAAAACATTAATGAGTAGTTAGCAAGTTTTGCCTCTGAACGAATGCGGTAGCATAATTTGTTAGTATGCGTGACGTTTTTTGTTCCGTGTTGAGTGCATATGGGAATCCTATTGCATGCTGAACGCTGGCGATTAATCACCCCTTGCCAAACACCCCAGAGGTGGCTCGCAGAGTATTATATAGATGTAGATAGATGTGTCAGACCATCACTAATTAATAGGAGAAATATGTATTTTTTTATCGTTGTTAGTCACAGGATACTGCAAGCATATATACCCATACCGCATCCATTTTTGATAACCATATTATACTGTGGATTTAAAAAAATATCTTACGCACACTTTCTGGTAGGATTTGTTTACCACGCGTGAATTGAAATACTTCCAATCGGTTCAAATTGTGAAGAGGGCAACGGGAAAGAAGCAATTACTTTCCAAGATTCATTTTTAATCTTTAAAATTGATATTAAAAATAACCGCTTCCTCACTAAACAAAGTCAATTCCTCCTCTCTCGTTGCTCAGGTCTATTTAAAGATGCTGCGTTGCTCAGTAATTTTAGCCACAAACATAGATACAGACCGTCATATTTTTTGCGATCGATAAGATACTTCTACGGAAGCGTTAGAACATAGAAATAGGTCAGTTGACTAATAGAGTATCTTACTGACTCATGCATTCCTTAATGCATGTTTCTGAATTTTAATAGTACTTCTAACAGCATGTTTTTAATATTTCAGCGTCACAGGTAGAATGCCTTCATAAGTAGTATATATATTAATGCCATAGCGTATGTATCACGTGTAACGTACACCTTGCGTAGCGCATGTTCGTGGACGTAAATTTTAATCCACTGGTGCACGTAAAAAGAAATAAGTATACTGGAAAAGTATAGGATAAGTGTACTGGAAAAGTATAGGAGAAATAAAAAGAAGCATAGGAATGGCGAAAGAAGTTTTCAAGAAAACGAAAAGAGCCTTGTGTACCAAGGCACTGGAATTAAAATTGAGGCAGAGATTGGTGAAATGCCATAAAACAAATACACCCTTTATTATGACTTGAAAATAGGCAATTAGCGCAGGTAGACGCCCAGAAGTTGAAATGACCAGACCTTAAACGACCACAGAATCTGCACGCGGTTTTCTATTGTATTCAAGGTTAAAGTCCTGAGTGAAAGTGCGCACATAGTAGCCGGCTGAATGAGCAATGCGTGGAGTGTGTTTATGTATGGATGTGAGACTTGGACGATGGGGAAGAGAGACAGGGACAGGATTGGGGCGTTTGAGATGTGGGTTTGGAGGAAGATGCAGGGAATACGGTGGACGGATAGAGTTAAGAATGAGCGAGTGTTAAATAGGATAGATGAGAAAAGAACGTTGATGGACAAAATAAATCAAAGGAAGGGTAACTGGCTGGGACATTTGATGAGAGGGAAGAGAATTTTGAAAGTAGCTTTGGAGGGAACGATGGAAGGGGTCAGGAGAAGGGGAAGGAGAAGGCTGAAGTTTATTTACAACATAAAAATTGGAAGATATGGGGACTTCAGGAGATAGCCGGAGACAGGAGGGAATGGAGACAGCATTGGCGCGGGGGACCTGCCGACGGGCAGAACACCACAAGATGATGGTGCACGTAGGTAATGGTTCACCCCCGCCAAACACCTCTGTAGATACCTTGCAGGTAATATGTAGGGGTAGATCATCAAGTATTTTTCCAACTTTTGAAGAGAAGTAGGGTGGAGACACAACAAATACACCCTTTATTATGACTTGAAAATAGGCAATCATTGCAGGTAGACGCCCAGAAGTTGAAATGACAAGACCGTAAACGACCACAGAATCTGCGCGCGGTTTTCTATTGTATTCAAGGTTAAAGCCCTTAGTGAAAGTGCGCACATAGTAGCCGGCTGAATGCATTTCGAGAGCTCGGGTTAGTGACGTTGACACCTAGGGATAATGGGCAAAGAGAGGAAGTTCATTTTCAGGAAAGGGAAGGAAAAGCTCTCTGCGGTCAGAGAATACGAAGAGTATCCCTCTGGCGTCTCATTCAGTTTAGGTATGCACTTCATAGGTGCGACTCCGGGCAACCATCGCTTGAGTTTGAGCCGGATTATGTGTCCGTTAAAGAGACTCCACCGGGAAATGCGGTGCGGAGAATTGGATACATCACATTGTGTAGCGGCAAGTGAAAATTTCTTCTCTTCGATGCCTCCTTAGTTTACCCTAAAGGGAGGGACAAAATTTTTTACCCGTCCGAAAAGAAGTGCTAGACCAAAATCCGAAATTTTATAATCATATATTACTTTTTGTGCGTGTGGAAAGCAGCAATGATTTCTGAATATATAAAGTAGGAATGCGTGTGTTTTTGTCCTTGTGTGTTCATTTGTACGATTGTGTGTTCATTGTATTCCCTGGTTGAAATTCGACATGGACATACAAATTTAAGCTTGGATCTCAAGACTGCTTTCCTCCAGTGATTTTTGACCAACACAAATTTTCCCGAGTGACTTATATGACTTCCACTGTCCATTACCTCTGTCCTCGGCGTGAAGGTCAGGAGCAGCGACTCTGAAGTATGGTGCTCAAGTGTGGAATTCATTGAGCACCTGACTCATGCCTATCTTTGATTCCGTCAGCGGAAGATCGACCAACTGATGGCAAGTCTGCGTTGTTTACCATGAGGACGACCAATCAGAAGGTATGTACATACCATATTACATAACACGCATTTCCTAAGTATAAAGCTAAATATGCCTGTATACATCCGTGCAGAGGAGAATTGTACCAAAAATAACCTAGAAAATGAAAACTTTGCAGAATTTCACCGAAAATTTGCAATTAGTTGACGCAGTATGATTTAACACTCTCCCGGCGAACAACATGTAAAAACTTTTCTCGGGAAACCGCGCGGGTAAGATTATAAGAGAGCGCCGACGCACAGTGGTCTGAAATCGGAAAAAGCTGGACAAAAGTCCAAAATTGCGTTTATTGAGGTAGAGACTTGAAACTTGGCGTATATACTCACAAATAGTTGGTGATCACGGTATAATAAGTTATTTCTCCTATATCTAATCCGTTACAGAGATACAGGGGATCAAACATGACCAAATTTCCAAAAACACGCCCGATCTCGTTTTTCTCCGAAAAACCTCGGAGTTAAACTGCTGGTAGAGTTTTTGAAGGATTTTAATGCAGTAAAAAACGTTATATTCCAAAAATATGGTACTTTATCTACATTTTCCATTATTTTTTAACTTTTTGGTTAGTATTGGTGCAGTATAATGTCGCAAAATGGCGGACCCTTTTTTATGGCCAAATTTGACATAAAGTAGACAATATCTTTAGTTTAAGAAAAAACATATCTCCAAATTTTCCTCAGAGTATTTAATAGACATCATTTAAGAGAATGGAGCAAAAATCTTTGAAAAAAGTTTGCCCCTTCATTAATGAACGCGATTTTTCGATCGCGCTGCACGTCCCGGCTCCGCGACACGGGGGCCTAGAGACTCGGGGACACCGTTGGATATTTCACTTTGTTTGGAACTTAATTATTTAAAATCGTAATTTTAAGCACACTATACAGTCTCTATTGACCCAAAATACTTAACTGAAGACATTACTAGAATATTGGATCGATATACTTGGTTACTGAACGCCGTAACTCTGGTAAACATGCTTTGGTTTCGAAACCTAACTGAATCATTACACTTTTTCTTTCACTACGGAAGCACATTAGGAACACCCTTTGGGTAGGATTTAAGTTTTCTCGCGAAGCTTGCCATGCACAGTTACCAGGAAAGGCTGCAGCCCGGATTCTTTCACTAATTCTTTCCCTTTTCACCCACGCCGAGGAGGAGCGTGCGAAAAGGGACATTTTATGATACCGCGCGGCCGTTGAGGGAATTTCCGAAGGGGTTTTTCCAAAGGGGTATTTTTCTTTCCCCTTCAGAAATGCATCTTACAAAATAGTCTTCAGAAGGCGTTTAGAGAAAGGATGGGGCTAATTGTGGATGTGCCAAGGCCTGGCACAGGAAACACCAACGATGACAATACGGCAAGACGTTTTTTCGATTCTCCAGAGCTGGCCGCTGATATAACAGGTAATTGTATTAAGTGAACATCACTTCAGAGTAATAGCCACGCATAGGAGAAGTTACGTTTGTTTATACGCACGAACTGTGATAAAAATATCAATTTCTTATGTTTTTCGAATATTCTATTGTGGTTAATGCGAATTTATTCATATTTTCATTACAGGAGTTAATATTGACCTTATAAAATTTTTTTCAATAATTCTAAGGGCAGTATCTAGTGGAATAAGTCTCAATCATGCAGTATTCTCGGATTACTGCCGGAGAACAGCGGAACTGTACGTGGACCTGTACCCATGGTATTATATGCCAACCACGGTCCATAAAGTGCTGATGCATGGAGGAGAAATTGCGAAGGAGGCAATTCTCCCACTAGGGCAACTATCCGAAGAGGCATTGGAAGCTAGAAATAAGGACTCCCGAAAATTTCGTCAAAGGTTCACTAGAAACCACTCAAGAGTGGCCACTAATCAGGATCTCATTCAAAGACTGTTGATTACGTCGGATCCAGTTATTTCATCAACCCTAACAGTAAAACAGAAAATATCAAGGAAAATGCCTAAAGAATTGAGGGAACTACTAGATTTAGATGAAAGTGAAGGAGAAGAGTCAGATAGTGGTGATGACCAAGATTCTTCGGAGGACTGAAGTATTGAATTGATTGAAGTTTCAAACAATAATCATAATTACTAACACCCAGAGTGGTATTAGGCAACATCAAAATTGTACATTTTCTTATTCCTAGGTGTTTAAAATTAATTTTATTTCATTCGTAAGATTTATAGTTAGCATGTTTTGCTTATTTCATTGTACACATGTTTATTATGATTTCAAATTATTCCCTTCAGGAGTGTATATCCTGCTTTTTCTTCATCAAATTTGAAAAATATTTTTATTGGTCTGTCTTTTGATTTAGTATTAATTGAGGTATATTCTCTAGATAATTTACATTGGATGGGATGTTCAATAGTTAAACATGCAATGGAAGAATAAAAATGCTATTTCATAATTTCCATCTTTATATATAATACGCCATTTTATTAAAAAATAAGGTAAAAAAATCTATTTAACCATTTCATTATCCCATCATTACTAAAACTTCCTCGTGGTAATATTGCATGGTTAAAAAGGAAAGGGAGCGGAAAAAACCCTTTGGAAAAACCCCTTCGGAAATTCCCTCAACGGCCGCGCGGTATCATAAAATGTCCCTTTTCGCACGCTCCTCCTCGGCGTGGGTGAAAAGGGAAAGAATTAGTGAAAGAATCCGGGCTGCAGCCTTTCCTGGTAACTGTGCATGGCAAGCTTCGCGAGAAAACTTAAATCCTACCCAAAGGGTGTTCCTAATGTGCTTCCGTAGTGAAAGAAAAAGTGTAATGATTCAGTTAGGTTTCGAAACCAAAGCATGTTTACCAGAGTTACGGCGTTCAGTAACCAAGTATATCGATCCAATATTCTAGTAATGTCTTCAGTTAAGTATTTTGGGTCAATAGAGACTGTATAGTGTGCTTAAAATTACGATTTTAAATAATTAAGTTCCAAACAAAGTGAAATATCCAACGGTGTCCCCGAGTCTCTAGGCCCCCGTGTCGCGGAGCCGGGACGTGCAGCGCGATCGAAAAATCGCGTTCATTAATGAAGGGGCAAACTTTTTTCAAAGATTTTTGCTCCATTCTCTTAAATGATGTCTATTAAATACTCTGAGGAAAATTTGGAGATATGTTTTTTCTTAAACTAAAGATATTGTCTACTTTATGTCAAATTTGGCCATAAAAAAGGGTCCGCCATTTTGCGACATTATACTGCACCAATACTAACCAAAAAGTTAAAAAATAATGGAAAATGTAGATAAAGTACCATATTTTTGGAATATAACGTTTTTTACTGCATTAAAATCCTTCAAAAACTCTACCAGCAGTTTAACTCCGAGGTTTTTCGGAGAAAAACGAGATCGGGCGTGTTTTTGGAAATTTGGTCATGTTTGATCCCCTGTATCTCAGTAACGGATTAGATATAGGAGAAATAACTTATTATACCGTGATCACCAACTATTTGTGAGTATATACGCCAAGTTTCAAGTCTCTACCTCAATAAACGCAATTTTGGACTTTTGTCCAGCTTTTTCCGATTTCAGACCACTGTGCGACGTTTCGGGTACCGACTCGCTACCCATTCTCAGTAGCCGTAGTTGACGCAGGTTTATGGCTTTTAGAATCATTGCTCAGCTGTTGAGCAATAGGACCAGTTCATCTAAAAGATTTTCGAGTAATGCCGAAAAATTTTACTTTCCTCAGCAATATAGTTCGATTCCACCGCCTATTTCCTCCGCCTATCAATCACTCGACGGCAAGAGAGTATTACAGGTACTTTGGTACTTACAGGTACATTACAGGTTACCTGTACTTTGACTACTATTCAGCTGATACAGCATTGAATCTTTTCCGAAAAAATCATTTTTACATCAATGAATGTTTGAGTTGAAACTACTTGAAGGATATACTGCGGGTATAACAAGGGACGTGGCATTTTGCATGACATGGCTAAAGTGATTGAGAACGTATCTCTTGTGACGTGTTAACAAATTACGTGTGTATCTCTTATTACGAGTTAAAAATCTACTTAAATCGACTTAATCAGGACATTTGATTAAAATAAATGGTTTCGAAATAGATTCTGTCTAATTTTCTCACAGAAAATTGAGAGCATCTGTTTTCAACGCAATTGATTGCGATTAGCAGCGATAAAACTGGCCTTGATGAATAATGCAATAACATGTATAACATAATGAAGCAACATTCATAAATAGGGTGGTTTCCTATTGTTTTTTATCGCCTATATCGAAAGATTATTACTCCTGGAGTACGCATTTAAGGCTTTTATATTTTTAAATGACGATCTCTATTTTTCGCGATTAAATGAAAAGTGAAAATTTTCAAGCGCGAGAAAACGCAACGGCTAAGTATGAACGCTGGGAAAAGCCCGTGTGACGTCATTCAGGTTCCGGCTGCCGCCGTGTGAGGCCACCTTGACGCGAGGCTATTAGCGCCGCCACGATGCAGGCTGCTAGCAGGTAGCAGAGTACCCTGCTAACAGGTAGCGCTTGGCTTAAATTAGGATTATTAACACCCTATCAAACGGAGGAAACTTTCCTACCTCAGTCAATTTTAATGGGTGGTTGTTAAGAGATGTTTCCCTGAGCTCTGTGCCTCATGCATGCATTGTTAATCTCAGAGGATGTAAAACTGCTGACTACTCGTATAGCATCTAGGTCCCTGTGACGTCACGTGGAGTGGCATCGCATGCCCGCCAATCTGGCCGTTTTCAAATGAGGTTAAAATTGACCGTTGCCTTTCGTCTAAACTGGGAATTATAAAACCAAATAATTTGTATATTATGAATTCACAAATGGTGGGTAACGAATCGCAATCAATGCCTTTCGTTTTCTTTGATGAAGGAAACTACTCTATTGATAGTGCATGGAAAGTATTTCGCATCTACATACTTCCAAAAATATAAATTAAAAAAGGAGATATGAGTGATTCAGTTTAGTAACCCTATCTTGGCGAGTCTATTACATATGGACCCTGAAATAAGACGGGCGTTAAAATCCCCGACCCCCAAATCTAATGTAATTTGCGAAAGAACCAAAATACCACTTTGAAGACAGAAAACAAAGGATTATGTATCATATGATTCGAATGATAATTCATCACATATTTTAACCATAAGACGGGAAACAACTGTACCTCACTTAATTCTCAGATGCCTCTTAGTGACAGCGGTTTGGTTGAGATTATTTCATTAATTCTTCTTACATTCGCATTCTGGATGAAAAATAAAATATAACATCTATGGTTATGTCAGAGTTATTTATGAATAGCTCCTTAAGAGTACCTCCTTAGTATAAATGCGACTACTTTACTCCCATTATTATACAACTACACAATCATATTTTGAAATCAATACTTGCAATATTCCACGAATATTTAGCTTCGCTGGTACTATTTTTTCATATTGAAATAAACACTTTCAATTTTCTACCATTGCTTTTATTCCATGCTATATTCGTGGAAAATTGCAGGTCGTTTTTCAATATGGAAAAAATCCACTCTATCACGGATCTCTATCTTCGGATTTTATTCAATCATATTTCCTTTTGAAGAAAACGTTTATAATCAATTTTTACTTGAGTTGTGTTTTTTTTGCGCTTGTATAGTGTAAGCGATTTCTTAGAAATCATGAAATAATACGGCTGAATAATATTCGGATATTTAAAGTGAAGTTATTCCAATGTTTGGCGGAATAAATTAAATTAGAGATCGTAATTGCTCTTCTTTTATCATGTGCGATTAATTACTGAAATAATGACGGCATATCTTATTTTGCGATAGTTCAATTTTTATGACCAATCACATTTTATGCTGAAGTGACATGGGTTTGAAATGTTTCATCAATCTTTGATTTAAATGATATCCTCAAAATTTCTCGTTAGCATTTTTAACTAATAGTCTTATAAATTCGCAAATTAAAACTCAGCTAAAGAAGAGGCAAATATTAATCAACACAGGCGTAACTATTAGAAGAGAATATTGGTTAGCACATGTTTAACTTATGAAAGGCGGATGTCGATTGACACATACTTACCTGAAAGAAAGAAAATCACCGTCATTATTCGTGCATAGTTCAAATCGTTTCCTGAGTTTACAGCCCGAGCAATTATATATATCTAAATACTAAAGATGCAGTAATACTACAATTAATGTCGAACTACTACGTTGAACTATTACCGAACTACTACACCTAGTTTCTACATCGATTCACTTCTTAGATTGAAAGTTGCGGTGTATTTAAAAGGGAGCATGCTAAGATAATAGACTTAAAAGTCATACAGAAGAAATCATCTTTTCATTTATATCTGTAAACAACTTTTGTACGCTGATGTGAAAAATATTATCCAGCCATCACATTAGCAGATTATATTTTATTTAAACCACTCCTTCTTTAATAGCGGTGATTTTAAGTTTTGATACACAGGATTACTTTTTGACATCACTTGAAGTGTTATCGCATTTTATCCAGGCCTTTAGATTGCTGTGGGAGATGATCTACCCATCACCACGTCAACGGTTCGTAATTCTTAATGCTGCTCGGGTCATTTAATTTCTCGGATCAACCGCCTTATCAGCCTAAAACATGGGAAATGGTGATGACAAACGGCAAAGAGACACAAACAAGACGTTGTCACTTCATTGAGTGTTTGGTTCGCGACCCGCACCGCCATCATCCCTCCTTCCCGTTCCCCAACCGCCCCCTCCCCCGCTCATCAGAGCGCATTCCTTCCACCCCTCCCCCTCTCCGCCGTCCACGCACAGCCTACCCCCACTCCTCCTCACTCTCCCCCTCCCCCCAACCCAACTCCTCGTCTCTCCTCACCTCCCTCCCTGAGGTTAAACTCTGGCTCAGTTCGGAACCGCGCGCGGAAAAGACAGATCGACAATACAAGCGGTCGTGAGTCGACGCACTTCTTTAAAAACTTCTCTCATTCGCGCAATACATACTCAACGAGGAAGGGCGTTGAAATCTCCGAAAAGAACTCCAGGGTCACCAAATAGTTTCCCTGCATTGTCGTGTGCGTCGGTGTAGTCGTCCACCAAGAGAGGGACCTGCGTGAGGTGTGCGCCGGGAGCCGAAGACTCCCCTTCCAGACGAAGGCAGACGGTGAGACGAGGAAATTGTGTGCTGACCCAGGTGACTCGAGGTTCCCGTCGTAAGATGGCGGGCAAGACGTTGGGAGGCGCCTACCTGGCGGCTGCGGTCGTCATAATCGCCTCAACGCTCTGGGATTACTCGGACGCCCGTAAGTGGAAAGATCTACACCAATTTCCCCAATTAGGTGATGGACTAGCATTGCCAACCTTCTTGTACCACAGCCAGGTTGACTCCGCTGCGCTACCGGTCGTTGCCATGTCGCCTAACGTTGTGGCGATGTTTCCTGTCATAGTGTGCACTCGTTGTTGGAGTTTTTCATAGGACGACCACTGCAGAGGGGAGAAAGGAAATAATTATGGCTTGCCACAGTTGCCCCCTTTTTATGGAAAGGCTATTTTTGGTCCATTTTTTGCACATTGTTGCCCTCAACGTTACGCAATGTCGAGCTACAGCGCTGGGATTACGTTTAAAATGTACGTGAAGAGATTCTGTGTCGGACAAACTATACTCCAGCCCTGCACCACTTGGTCCGACCGAGATAGACCCCTAAGTGTGACTGCGCAAAAATCAAACAGACTGAAATGCTACACACTTAATAAATATAGAATGTGGTGAGCTGTACGGCCGAAACAGTACCGGTTCGTTTCACAGCTGTTTACAGATGAGAGTGTTAGATATATTTTGCCGAAGGGATAGGTAGAGGAATTCGTTTACCCGCAAAACAAAAATAAAGGACTTCAATAAATTCTAAGTCAAACCCTGGCAGTCAAATCCCTCACGACAAGGGCCTAATTTTGTTGTTTCCTATTTTAATTTAGCTGCTGGTGTCCCTGCACCACCAGCCACACGATTATTGGGGCGGTTTGTGTGGTAGTACGTTGATGTAGATGATTCGAACCACTGTTACTCGGGGGGATGAGATAAAGTCGAACCTATTCCCTAAATGACACTGTAATCACAAGAGAAATTAATTATTTAAATGTACGACATTCACATATGTGGATTAAGGGGGGCACGGCGGCACGTGCGCTTAAAGAATAGACAAGATATTTAATACGGTTGTCATTAAGTTCGTTTACTTTTGTATTTTACGTAGCCTCAATCATTTACTCTAATATCAATAACTTTCACATCAAAATCAAGAGAATATTAGAATATTTTCTACAGTAATTGTAATATGTTGTTTACAATCTCATGTATGAGAAGACCTGTCAGACCCTTGTGTTCCCCCCCCCCCCAGAAAAAAATTCTCGATCCGCTCCCTGACATTCATATACAACTGGTTAAGTATTCTAGGGTACGAGTTATTCCATCTGGGAGTTAGGAGTTTATCTCTCTCTGGGTAAAACAGCAACTCTAACCGTTCTCTGTCACGTGAGCTGGTCATAAGTGATACAATAACGCCAGAAGCAAACAAATACCCCCAAAACACACACTTTCTGCTGCTAAATGGTCTCTCGATACCGTGATAACAGTGAGGATGAATGTTGTTACCTCCACTTCGTTTCGTCATGCAAAAAACCTGTTTCAAACGCTCCGTCTTTTCTTTGTCCACTCAATTTACGCTGCTATTATCATGGTTTAAACGGTTCTCAGGCCAAAGCGAAGACGTCAACATAGGGATGTGCTGTGATGTTTGTCGAGCCATCTCTACACAACGTCTGAAGGAGTTTGTGGTAAGGGAGCGTAGGTTTTCAGGTGATATGACTTAGCATCTCCCAATAATGCACGCTGCTACATGCTGTTCACTTATCTGTATACAGCACCCGTGACGTAACTATGGGGGTAATGAGGGGATAGATGCCCCCCCCCCCAAAACACACCCTCAGAGAATTAAAAGAATTATTAAAAGTTATTGTTAGAATAAAAATTAGAATGTTTACGCCTACTTAATATGTTTCGTCGATTCTACTCATTTAATAATGGCTTCGCTGACGTTGTAAGATACATCTAGTTGCATTCATATGATTGATTGGTGGAAAAAGGTGATATTTTAGCAACCTTAATCACCGCGGAAGCCCCAGAATATATGCGGATTTTGTTCGGAGCATGGGACCATTCAAATAAGAAATTCAAGTGCGAATAGTGGACTAAAAGTTGACTAAGAGACCGTTATATTCGACTGCTCAATTTTATTGCTTTTTCAATAAGCCAAATGGAAGAGAGAACCGCTTTCGAAGTAGTTCCGGTTCCTCATCCCTCCTACTGTCCACTTCAATCTATTTTTTTCTGCGAGGTTACGGGGTATAAATACGACTGCGATCCACGATGCAGTGATGCAGGTCAAAATACGACATACACGTCAGTAGTTTTAAGTGTATAATTGAAACATAGCAATATGGAAACAAGGAAAATACTGTTCAACCGCCGCTAATGGAATCCTAGATCAAATGAACAAACTGAAGGTCAAATTATCACAAATAAAATTATGTAAATTTTACAATTATGTTCCCTTGTAAGGACGAGCGCCTAGCAAAACTGCGAGCCCAGATAAAATGCTCTTCCTAAAAACATCAGCATTTCCATCTGTCATCAAAAGCAATGACGGTGCCTCATCATATTCCGCTAGTTTATATTTTCACGGACCAAACGGAAATACTACCTGAATGTTGACACCGAGAAAGTGTGCAACTGTGGCTGATTACGTACGCGACCCAATTTCCTTCCTACAAACTCAATTGGCTCAGCCAGAAACTGCTATCAATTTATCTAATAAATGTACTACGAGTGTTTTACGAATTGTGACAGTCATCCCCACAAAATTCGTGGCTCAGGTAAAATGTTAGATTCGTCTTCAAAGATCCAAGGCTCTAAATCCTGTGCAACGTAGACAATATTTTAGCAATATGACCACAAGATGTTTCACTGTGTCAAATACACGGGTAAAGCATCCGGTTTTTAATACTGTGTGTATTTATGGGTTATGTTTCCTTCAACTAGGTCACGACCTCGATCTCTCCAGTTTTTCGTCGGGCGTCTTGAACATAATTCGAATTTAAGTAAGCCGATAGTCGAATATGGCAATTTAGCTGTTTGCTGAGCTTAACGATCTCAAGACGAAATAGACTGAATGCCTCAGCGCTGGTGTCTTAACTGGGTAGAAATCTCCAGGAAGTATCCTCACAGAGATCGAATAGTGCTTGCCTTCTTGCCGAGAGGAAATACATAACAAAGTACCAGTCGAGAGCCGCTAGGAGGTATAGTGAGCTAAAAAACGTTTGCGCGTTTTCCACAAGCCGAAAAGGTAAATTCTTCGGGGGTGTATTGGACTCTAAATCTTTTGTGAAATATTTACCCTACTAGTTTTTATCTTAAAACGAATGGATAGAGTTCATGTGCTCGCATGCATTTCCTCGGTTTCCTCGGGGCGAATACGAAGAGCGTGTTTTTGCCGTCATTAGCACGGCCTTTCCTTTCCTTGAACCTACGTCGGGACGACCAAATCTACATTTTCCTCGTTTATCCCCAGGCCTCGCGAAGGGCATTGTGGCCACGGCTGCGACTAGTCTTCGAGGCGAAAAAGTTTCTTATATTTCCTTTTTTGAGATTAGCCGAGCTCGTTAAAACATACCTCACTTGAAATACCTTCGCTTTTCCCTCTCCCTAAATGTTTAATTGAGAATAAACTCTTGGGTTTAACCTTCGGTCAACGTATTGGATGGAAAGGTAATTGCACTTTTCAACAATAATTAAGTTCGTACGACGCGTTTCGGCTCAAAGATCCATCATCTGGCAAAAGAAATTAATAATAAAAAAATAGAATGTTTTTATTTCTCTTTTCACTACTAAGTTTCGACGATCAAACTGCCATATTCAGGGCTGGGGAGTTATTCATGAATTAAATCCGTGGTCAAAATACGACATAAGCGTTAGTAGTCTTAAATTTCTAATTGTAAGATAGCGAAACGGAAAACGGAAAAGACCTCAACTGGACCAACCAATGGAATCCTAAATAAAGTGAACGAATTGAGGTCATATTATCACATATTAAAGTATATAAGTTTTGTAATTATGCTCTCTCGTAAGGATGAGTGCCATTTAAATCTGCGAGACCGGATAACATATTCTTTCAAAAAACTTTAATATTTCCATCCGTAATCAAAAGCAATGACCAGCAATTTCTTATACCAGATGCCGAAACGCGTCGTACGAATAAAATTGAGGAAAAGTGCAACCGCCTTTCATTTCAGTATGTCGAACTTCCACTATACGTATAACGACTGAATCGGTTGAACTTCTTCAGTCAATATGTTTAGTAGGCGTGTTTTTTCTCTTTCCGCGCCTAAGCTTTGACGAAAACAATGTCATATTTAGGGCTGGGGAGTTACTTATTTATGAACAAAATCCGAAGATTCAATCGTGGTCGAGTGGAATTTCTTCTTATTGAAATAAATACTTACTTGCAATTATTCACTATTATAAAACTTAATGCGACCTAAGTTTCAAAGCACTTGCATCATCCTCAAGTTTGATATACTTACACGATGGTGTAGTAAAAGTAAATAAGGCACGCGAGATGTAATGGAAAGACATACTTATTTAACGAAAAAGAGATATGGCAATTTTCCATAAATTTATTTAATATCATACGATGCGTTTAAACCGTCAGGTCATTTTCAAGTACAATGTACTTAAAAATACATTATTAAATTTGTGGAATTGTCAATTCTCTTTTTAATTAAATCATGATGTAGTGATATTGAAATCTAGGAGGTAATAAATTTTATTATCGTGGAAAATTGCAAGTATATATTTCAATGTATTTATGAAACTAGAAAACAAAAATTATCTGTTCAGTATGAGATCAGAATTCACTCCCGAATGCCAAACGCCTGAGGCACGTAGGCAGGATAGGTCTTTGTAGGCTTAGGCAGTCCCTTGAAATGTATTGCTTTCTAGCGGCTACCTGCGATAAATTTGCCATCTGCTCAGGAGACCACTAGCCAAGGGGCATATCTGTTGTTTTATACCAGTAGTTTCATTTCATAACGTCTGCCAATAAACAACGATAAATTTAACTTTCAGCATCATTCAAAAGATATCTACGTTGATTGTTGAAATAAAAATTCATTTCACATGAGGTTTGGTCAGTATAATTGCACAAAAAATCTTCGGCTACGTTTCGACAGTTGTACTGTCATCCACAGGACTGGGGATTTATTTATGAAACTGGAAACACAAACCAAATATTTGTCTAGGCATTAAGTTAGCTCCGGCCAGAAATTAGCTCCGGTGGGCAATGGTGGTGTGGGCTAATTTCACTGATATTTTTTGTCAATTCGCACGCATCGAAAAACCACACATTTCATTAAATAAACCATATATTTGTTACTCATAATATTAACATTCCACGGCCGCTTAACAGTTGAAAGAAATAAATTATCCGAGGCAGTACTCTTTGCTGAAATAAAATTAAACATGCACACTCAAACTAACGATTTTCGCGGATTTGCTCTAAGGAACAACTTTCCATGTAGCAACTAACCAACCAAGTTAACTAGAGCTTTAAGCGAGTATCAACAATACGATTGCGCAAATAATCTTTTATTGCCAATATTTATTCGCAGCATTGTAAAGTGAAGTCTCGTTATACCCAGAAAATATCGACTTTCTATCGATCCGTTTTCAAAAATTGGGTTTTAGGTAACCTAGCAACCACTAGTGACCTAAAGAATAACTTATGTTAGAGGCAGGATAATTGGCTTTATTATTTAAGTTTCAGGAATAAATTGAACGACGCAATTTTTTCATTTGGAAAGTCAACCTGTGCACATTTCTTCGTAGTTCTTTGATATTTCGTGATATTCCTGTTTCGGTGTAGTACAAAGAATACATTTTTAAGCAGGCCACACATATTCCAACGGTTCTCTTCCATTTTTTTGTCACCAAATGACCAAAAATGCCTCAGCCATCATTCAGTACCTTATCTACACTGACAATTTTTCCAGCGTGGTAAGCTTCACAGTTATTAATCAAAGCAAAGTTTCTACTTGGTTGAAAATTTCATCCATTTCCCAAATTTGTCACTCAAATACATGGTACATCATGTCCCCCTAATTCTTTTTAAATGGATCGGTCCAATGATGGGCATAAGCAGTTGCTCAGTTCGGGAAGTCCCTGTTAGTAAATTAAATATGCTTCGAAAACATTCTAACATTCACACTTAGATTTATGTTATAGAATATGGATTGAAACTAAAGAAATTCGGTTTGAAATAGTTTAGATAAAAAGAGAGATTCGTTTACTATTATTTACGGAGCATCTATTTTTGTGCTATTGAATAATAACTACACAAACATTTACAGTCATATTATCGGCGACCCACAAGAATGACTCTTTGACACTGTCTAAAGTCACGCAGCCACGTTGATTTCCAGACCTGATGCTGCAACTAAAGCGACTGAAGTTCCCCAAGGGTGTTAATATGATCCAATTTAGGTAACGATCATCAGCGGAAACAGCATATGTTTCTTTTTTTATGGGATACCCTATCACTAAATTCATTCCTTCGATATTCGCAATGGTGTGAGACAAAATAAAAATAGAACATGCGACGAGAAAGGCGAGAAAATACTCAGAAAAATAGCAAATAACTGACAGCATACATTAATTTAATGCTAGCAACGATACGAGACAGAATAAAAGCTTCACATGTGACGTGAAAAGCGAGAAATTACTCAGAATAAAACCGCTGATATCTGACATGGCACGCACAAAAATTAAACTATTGCATCTAACTGGCATTAGATACTGCCTTTACGATGGAAATAATTTTTTTACAGATTATGAAATCGTATTGATCGATGAAAGGAAAAGATTATCCACTGAGTATTTTAAAAACATTAGAAACCAAGGCGTCTTTAATATTTACCAGGATAAACGGCCGACGCAATGAATTCTCACAACCATTTGAGTACGTACTAAGTTATAAAACTGATTTAATTTATAGTGACTTCATCTCGGTACTCAATAAACTTGACTCAACAACAGTGAGACTAAAATTTGTAGAGCTCCCTTTTGTGTTCTGCAGCTACAGATGGTGTCGCCTTCGCCTACATATCACTGTAAAATTATTCTAAATTCATTATATATAAAGACCAAGATATAATAAGTTAACTTCCGCGGAATATTAATAAACAGTCACCGATCACGTGTTTTTTTTTCACTTTCATAGGGCTTACTTCATTATTAATTTGACATTTTGACCGCATTTTCTCACATAAGATTTTTTGAAAATATGGCGGACTGCGACAAATAACTTTTCATTTCGTAATTTGGCCGAATCACTCGTGCTTACAGTTCATAAATATCGAGTTTGTGGCACAATGTTTTTGATTCATGAGAAATAGTATGCACTGTGTCATTATACAGATAATTTTGAATTGACATAACATTCTGATATTATCATCACATGAAAGTAATTAGACGTAGAATCCTTCATCTTATTTAATAACAATTACCGCGGGTTATAGGACTTATCATCATCCCCTTAACCGTGCCTAAAACCAAACATAATGGTTGAAATTCGAGTAATTACCAGCACAGTAATATTTGCTGCCAGCTCTTTTCCTATTTCAAAATAAACAATATCACTCCATCTTTAAAGTAGAGAATGAGGCCGACATTAGAATGAGTTTCACATCTGTAGCAGGTTTACTGCAAATAAGAATTGCACAGTGCACCCAGCTCTACTCTATGGGTCAAATTTTGCATTTCACAAATAATTCTACGTCTATGTATGATTCATCATTATATGACGGTATTTTAATAATTAAGATCTCAATTAGACGACCTTTCTCCAATTATGACCTCCTTTCTTACCCTCTTTGATCTTGAAAAAGTCAATAAATCTTCCCTGCATGCTAAGGGACTGCAGGATTCTGGAGCTGCAAATTTCGAGCTTCTTTATCTCTGAGCCGATAAGGGCTATAAACATAGATAGACAACTCTTACTACCTCAGGTGACCTACAGCCCACTAGGACAACATAAAATCGGTCAAGAAATAAATATGTTTAAGAAATAACATTGATGACCAGTCTGCTTGATTTATAACATGAAGGCAAGTGAAATAGAATCTCGTGTTTCTTTGGGGAATGCTGATGATTATGAAAGTTTCTCCCGTTTCACAATGGGTCAAATCTTTAATGGCCGAGATTTTGAAAGTCAGCTCGTCGGTCATCCTCGGGGTGCAGAGTTGACATGCTACCGAAGTTTGGTGATCTTATTCAGCGCAAGCTTAATCAGTAGATGAAGGCATCTAGAGGGTGGCCCCTCGATTATTTTCAAACTTGTACACTTTTTGATGATTTATATTTCACAAATTATTCATCTTTGCGGGAAATAAAAATTAGATCGTGCGCACTTGCAAATTAACCAGTGAACCCCTTGCCCTGAAATGACCAGTCTAAATCGTTATGAACTTGCGATTCCATATCGCGCCATGGCGAATGTAGCACGTAATAAGATTTTCATAATTAAAGCCCGATTAAAGGGGACTGTATAATTTTTTGACAGTTTAACAATGTTAAACATCCATAATTTACATAAAGAACTCATATTTTATAAAATATGACACATTGGAAGGAATAAAATGATTTTATACGCGTAGCGAATGCTCTGGTCTCGATGTTTAATGATCACTTTGCATTTCACTGTTCTACAAGTAGCAAAACATAATTTCATCATCTACTATTGGATTTGGAAAGAACCACAGAAAAAATAGATAGAGAATAGGAAATTCAGAAAATAAATTGAAGGGGAGGGGGTCATTCAAATTGAGTAATTTACGATACGAAAATGAATTTTAATCCCGATGGAGCGCCTTCTGAACCACATTATGGGAATAGGATGTTCAAATATAGAAGACACTCGTGAGGAAATGGATGAAGTCACCAATTGACCTTTACAGGAAAGGTGATTTTACCCGATCATTTTGTCATTTTCCCCCATAGTCCGACTCCACACACACAAAAAAAAAGATCCCCGACATCCTGTCCAGTATTCCTTCCTGGAAACCTTGCTTATTGTAAAATCATACTAGCAAACGTCCTCTCTAACTCGTCGCTCATGTTCATCACTTTAGGTTTTCCGTCGACCAGAACGAGGTTCAGGGATCATGCATAGTTTTGCACAAGCTTTTAGAGAGCAGAGATATTTTCATCAACTTCAGCTAACGTAAAAACTATATTCAAAGCGTCGAAATAGTTGATACTAACATGGGCGCAGTGAAAGACAATTGATTAAAAAGAAGAACCTGCCCCAATTACGTTGAAAATAAAACTTCACTGGGGATCATCTGAATTAAGGCCAGACATTGATTTAAAACCCGTATCCTACCCTACGGTGAATAAGTGTTTGCACACTACAATCTACTGTCAATTATTGAATTTTATAATAATAAAGATATTTATTTCACAACCCAAAAATGCAAAATATTTCCCAAACACCTAGATACACAGGTAATCAGAGAAATTAGACACCCCAGAAGATACAATCTTTTGTACAGATCTTAATACCGTAATCTTTTGATAAAATATTTTTTTACGCTGAAATGACGGAATATTGGCGATTGAAGGGATAAGTAAAATAGGAGAGAAACGTAATAACTTTTAAATGGAAACAGCTGCCTAAATAACTGCCATTTCATGTTAAGGACAATAATATAGCTTACTTCAAATACATAAGAAAACGTTTAGTTAAAAAATGAACTACGATTTCATTTTTTGTCCCAAATGAAAGGCACTTATGTAAAATTAAATTAAAAATACAGATTTTAACAATTTATTTATTCTATCACAGCCGTGTTTTTAACCCAGTCTTACAACTTCAATTTTTGATGGTAAACTTTGGGTCAGACGTAATTTCCACTGTAGGGTCAGAGTCATGATTATTCAGCGCAAGGTTACGGAGAAACCAACACCGCAGAGATGAGGAAACCGACCTTCACATTATAAAACAAAGAGCATCTCTTGGCTCGGCTCTGACCCAGCGCAGTTGTTGCCTATCATGTCCACTCGTAAGAGTCTTGACTCCTTCCAGGCTGCTCCTTAGGGACTCGATATTCTTCAGCGTCTCGGACTGAAATCTCAAGCGTGGCTTTATTGGAATTGTCCAATAAGTTTTGTTTTCGTCAAAATAATAAATTTCAATCAATTTAAAATCATCAGCCTTGTGTATAAGAGATAATATATCGGTAGTTTTATATATTCACTCGTGAAAACATGAGTTGCTTGTTCACCACATCCACCTCCAAATCATATTAATAGAGATATACAAAAGCAAATGGGGAAATATTATCAGGGGATGTCCACAGCGCTAGACTACCATTCGCAAAATAATGGTGCTACTTGGTATGATTTTTAATTAATTTCCTCTCGAATCCATAATTGGAATAAATATTTTTAACGCTAAATGACCCAATGAATGCAATTTCTGTATTCAAGGCCCTCAAGAAGGAATAAATTACATTCCAAAACGTTGGCGAAAAATTACCTGAATTTTACGGACCTAAACATGTAATGCATCCCTGCATTTACAATATATCACAGTATATAACAATAATACAATTAACGACTGCAGAATTATTTCAAACTAAAGCACGAAGTACAATGAATTATACTTGATAAATGTTCAGCAATCATTTCAATAGAAACTCTTGAATCGGGTTCCATCCTTTCCATTATCGTCAATCCCACACATTCCATTATAAAAACATTATGGATATCTCTCACCGCCTTCATTTAAACAAAAACAACTCCATTTTCGGTAGAGGTACAACGACACAGAAGTACGGCACCAAATTTTTTCACGTTTTACTATTTTCATGTTCTTCGGGTTTTTTCGGCGATATAATTCATGTCGCACTTCCAGTTTGTGCGTAATATGTACATAAAATTTATAAATATAATTAAAGAGAGCAGAATAATGATTTTCTGAAACTATTCTTCCCTCGGAAGAACGCTCATATTGGTTAATTGTCGGCTGAGTGACAAGCATATTATTTTCACGAGGACCAAAGCAGTGATTGCGAAAGGGCAATTTTCACCAGCTACTTGGTTCAAAATACTAGTTAGAATCGATCATGGTAGGCATTCATCAAAGAGCGCCAAAAATTCTTGATAGGGCACTCATATGCACGTGAAATTGCCAGTGGTGTAGCCAGAATTGAGGACAGCTGACTAAAGAGCAACTTGGCCATGCCGATAGAAGTTGCACAACGAGATAAATTTTCAAATAATATTTTACACCGGAGGATACAATGGAGACATTTTGAATTGACGTGAACAGAAAATAACCATATAAGTTAAGGAGGAATTGTGCCTTCAAACACCCGCTGAGTTACACCATTCTCCATCGCCAGCGGTATAGACGGATTGGACCGCACCATAGTAGATGTGTTCTTAATAATGACACCCAGAAGGATATGCAGTATCTCTGGTGTAATTGCGTACGGATGTAGAGGTTTTCAACACTCAAAGGCAAAAAATGAAGGGAAAAAATGGTTCGATAGCCACTTATGATAAATATTGAATAATAGACATTACAAAAAATTTTAAATAAAAAAATGCAGCATAATACGTTAAAATTACAGCTATAATTCTATTAATCTCCTATTATAGGTCAAGCATATTTCAAGCTATTATAGGTAGCGACATCCGCCGGGTCTTAGTTGCCAGAAAGCAAACCCTGCCTATGCCGTACGACTGACGAATATATTTAATTTTCGGCGATGCCAACATTCGCACGAAATTCCATAGGATTCACACTAAGTATAACAGTTTTAAGGCCTAATTTGCGTCGATTCTTCCATAATTCAAGTGCCTCAATAGAAGGATGCCCTTTATTTACATAAGTAGAATGAAATGAAATACATAGTATCCGTCATTATATCTCATTCGGATGACAAAATTCATCCTTAAGAACGTGTTCATTCAATAATAGGATCTATTTCATCAAATAATCAGTTTTTATTCCAACTATTTGCTGCAAAAGGTTTGGTATTAAGCAATTTCCTAAAAAATGAAACAATTGACTTTCCCAATATATTAGTTCAACTGTGAGCCCACGTATGTTCGCATAACTAAAAAATAGGGCAAATAACTTGCATCACATGTAAGAATTTTCTGGAAAACACATGCAAAGTTTGAACATACGGACTAAAAAAAAACAAGCGTGAGGCTTTGGCAATCTTTTGCAATCCCAACCAACTGTGCCCCAGTTTATTTTACCAGTCAAGCGTCCGCCCCTACCCAAAAATGTTATTTATTTGCCGCTCCAATAATCATTTTTCGGGAAAATGAAAAATAGGACGATTATTTTTGCTTGTTCAACATACCTAAGGGCTATCTTTTCAGGCTAAACTATGTTGCATTCATAATGAAAATAGCCTGTTTTAAATCTACACATGAACTTTGGTAACCGACCTCGGTTTCAAAACTACAGAAGTGTCCTCAATTGGATCACAGGCATGGGTGGAGTTTTGGGGGGGGACAAGGGGAGCCTGGCCTCTCCAACTTAAAAGGTAATTTATCCGAAAAAAGTACGAGACCTCTACACTCAAGCACAATAAAAACAAAAACATCATGATTTTAAATACATTTTAGCCTTAGATAATAATTAAAATGCTGTTATCACTGGTTAATTTTTTTTTATTTTTAGGAACTGTTGAAGGGTCTTCCGTAGCCCCTAAGCCCCAGGCAGGATTTGTGGTCCACGTAAGGTAAATTCTATACTTCGCTCATGGTCACCGCAGACAGATCATACATTGTTGAAACATGGTTCGGGTTATGATTTAAAACCGTGGATATGAAGTGATTAAAACTGTTATCTTTTAATGTGAATACATAAGGGGATTTTTTTTCCTGAAGTTAGTGATTACAATACAGATAAAAATGTGAAAATTGGAATATAAGATACTCGCGGTAGATTAACCCTCAAATGAACAGATCATTCTCCTCGACATTTACATGCAATGTTCCTTTTCTTTCACATCCTTTTACGCTCATGTGTCACCAGGCCTGGAACAAGGGCGGGGCAGAGGGGGCACGTGCCCCAGGCAACAGATTACAGGGGGCGGCAAAAATTGAAAAGTGTCTCAAGATGTGGCCTATAAGGTTGTTCCGTCTTCTTGTTAAGGTTTTCATTGGGCTTCTCTTCTCTCCTACTCTTCTTAGGACTTCGTTACTAACTCGGTCGATCCATTTGATCTTCATCATTCTTCTATAGCACCACATTTCGAAGGCCTCTATCCTTGCTTTCTCCGCTTCGGTCATTCTCCATGCCTCACTTCCATATAGGAGCATACTACAAATGTAGGTTCTTATAAATTGTTTCTTTACTTACATATTTAAGTTTCCCGCTGTTAGCAGGCCTTTCTTTTGGTGGAATGATCTCTTCGCCACGGCTATTCTGCTGATGATTTCTTTCTTGCTTCTGTGTAATTAAAAATTACCGCATCTCAAAAAAATAGTTGACGGATAGCTATTTTACTGGAAGGGGAGATAGGGGGAACAGGTTAGGGGGGACGGCATACTGATCTTTGCCCCCTGACAAAACGCCTAGTTCCGGCCCTGGGTGTCACTGCCGATATCTATTACCGATCTGTTATCGCCCAGCTTTCTTGCAAAGGCTTCTGCGGGGAGTGGTACATTCACCGCGTCAAGCATCATACAACACACTAGAAATCCGGAAAATACGATCGCATTTTTCACCAAACTCTCCTATGCAGCTCAATTTCTTAGAAGCTCAGAAGTCAAGGCTTAGGGGGAAACACAATCATTATACCGTATTTAAGGTGACCTTTCATGATTTATTCTTATACTACCTCCTGAGTGGAAGAGTCGGCAGATTGATTCAAGAGAAAGTGATTTGAAATATAGTTCAAGGCCAGGGTTGAGGTTGGATCAAATTTGAGGCAGGCGGCTGATAGGTTGCTAATAGGTGAGGTAGGAGAGAGAGAAGTGAACGGGAGGGGGTGAAGGTCAGTCAATGCTGCGTAGGATGATGATGATGGGGAACTATCTGCCGGAGGAATTAATGGGAAGGCTACTACACATAACCGATGAACTCGGTGAGTTCCGGATTAGAGTGGGTACGCGAAGACGAGGAGAAAGTTTTGGTAGCTCCAAGAAGTTCGGAGGCCATTATGGTAATAATTAACATTAACCATGGCATCAAAAAAGGAGGTTGCAAGAACAGATGCTGTTATTAAACGCGTGTTACGGATCATTTCCGATAAATATCATTCCAGATTTACGATTTCGATTTACAATGTGAATTAGGAAGGGATGCCCTTCGAGGCCGAAGGGAAAAATACAGTCTCTCCGTCTCAAAATAATAAATAAACTCAATCAGTCAATTTGGATCATTTTTTATATCTTAAGGTCATAAGGGCATTTAGCGGGTTCCGTGGATTGCAATAAAATCTTATGATACACAAAACTCTAAGAACTGCGTTAAAAACAGAAGTATTTAAAATGGCCTCATTTTCCTCCGGCTCCAAGAGAAATTATCAATCTCGATTCGTGTGATCATGGCCATCCATGAATTCGTTTATGCTTTAAAATGTGTAGATCTTTTCTATTCATCGCTGCAACATGGTAATATTGCTGCATTCCTAGCATAGGCAATAACAGAATTCCTTCAATAAATAATAATTTCCATCTATCCCGCACTTCATGTCACGTATGTAGCATCAAATTGTACATGAAACGTCAGCCTAATATATATTTAGTGAATTATTTTACTAAGGAAACAGTTATGCTATAATAAACAAAAAACGTTGATATCACACATGGCACAACATAAATGCAGACTAAAAGACGAAGATTTAAGGAAGCTTGCTAACCAACTAATGTTTTTCCAGCAGCATCAACGTGGATATAGTGATTTTTCCCCAAATGCATTTAAATAAATTCTCCATTTTAGTAATTTTCATGTTCACAAAGCATAAAAAGATTTTTCAGTCCTATTTTTTCTATATTACTCTTACGTAACCATCAGATTTCAATTATCGGCAAAACCGATAGTAACTGCCCAGTCTAACTGGAGTGCATTATTGAATAACAATTTGGATAAACAGTAAATGTCACTTAATAATTACTGGAGCTTTTACAGATAAATAATTGATATGTCTTGTAATTTTAAAGTTGAACAAATTAGTTTTCACTGTTTTAATTACTAATCTGGAGTACAATTTATCAATTTCGTACAATTTCGGTTTGGTTTACATTATTATAAAGCTGTTCGGTTATATACGGCGAAAGCTAACACTGGCCGCTTGTACGAGAACATTTTAGTAACGTTTTTCACAATTGCACCGCAGGACGAGTTTCGTTTTGGTGGAGTACATAAATGCCTTAATAAACACCCGAATATTTTGTTAGCAGATTTTAACTCTAACAAATAAGGTTGCGAGCTGAAATAGAAAATGAGCAAATAAAGACACGTATTCACTTGAAATAGTGACTCATTAGGAATCGAAAGCACGTACCTTTCCTCACGGAATCATTCAGGAGCCAATTTGACTTACTGCGGACCTCATCTACATCTACATAATACCCTGCGAGCCACCTCTAGGGTTTTTGGCAGGGGGTAATCAATCACCAGCATGCAGCATGCAATTGGACTCCCACATGCACACCACACGGTCCAAAAAACGTCACGTATACTAACAAATTATACTACCATATGCTGTTATAAATAAAAATAAAATTAAGATACATGCATTAAGTTTTACATAAGTTAAAAGGCTACAACACAAGTCATGCAATCTATTTATGAGATCTATCGCTGCCGTTATAATCTCTTATTGATCGTGGAAAAAAGACATTCTGAATCTGTATGTTCCACAATCTAAACTTCTTCTTAAATAAAGAATCTAAACTTATTCTTAAAAGACTTCTATGCCCAAATATTATCATTTCTGCGAAACTGTGACATTATTTGTAACTTCACCAAACTTTGCTTCAGAAATATTTCCTATAATGTATGTTTTCCCTAAATGCGTGGCTTCTCGATTCGAACAGATTGACGACTAAAATCATATGGGAAACTAGTATATCTACCACCCACCCGCGAAGCAAATTTCTGGCTACATGACTGCTGCCTGTTGCAATCTTCGCATGTTCCTCTTACGAGTATCGTATGCAAAATCATATGCTGACTCACTTGGATGGTGAACTGGCCCAGCAACCAGGATTTTGGCGTAGGGATTCACAACACTTAAACCGTTCCCCCAGCCAAGCGAAACGCTAAGGCACTATGATCTGAGCCGTGACGGAGTTGTCTGAGAGGATGTCTCCATACAATGAGAATACACGGTTTTTCCCATGGAATATAAACTCGCAGCGGACGATGTGGAAAACAATGGATCGGGAGGGAGTTTTTTTTTCTTTGGATGAGTAAGAAGTGTTTCCCATTAACCCCCGTATATAATACCGAAACCTGTCTTCACCGCACATATCGTCAAACCATTTGAATTTACCAAGCCGATTCAGAAGAATACGCAGAAGGAAATGGAAATATGTCAGTATATCCGTATTAAAATTATTTATCCTTGAAAATGGCACATTGTGTTGAAACCATGGTCGGTTGAGTTTTTAATTAATAGTGTGGAAATTACATTTGCTTTCTTTTATCATCAGTACATCGAACTTCCACAAAATTAAGCCAGAAACGATTTAATGCGTATTATTCCGAGGTATTACTAAGCCTAAAAGAGACGTTTAACATATTAAAAATAAGGTTCTATGCGAGACCGAGATCCAGAATTTCATAACTACTTTCATATTTCTCCATTCACTCGTGTCACCAAGAACGTTGGAACGCTGCTGGTGCTGCATAGGATTGAGCATCACCCGAATTTTTTTCAACTCTCCCGAACACAAAACCGACTAAACAATAAGTTGTAACTAGCATTTGATATTTTGTTTATGAATTCATATTTTTACATTATTCAGTTTATCTCCCAACAAAATACTTTATTTACCAATGGAATTTGTTCAATACCAGCATTTATAGTTAGCAAATGTCTGAAAATACGCTCTCTTCCTTATAAATTTCTGAACAAGTGCCTCGATGGCGCGCATTCTTACAAATCGCCTTGGTTATTTAATAATTATAATCAGTAACGCAATCCATGGTTTAATTCATTTCACAGGGCAAATAGGGAGTTAATAGAATGATACGTGATAGCGATTATTGGCTCCCGAGAATGGTACTATCGGTAAGACTGAAAGGAGAAAAATTGAAATCACGTGATGACTCTGATGAATCTCATTGGCTGACACTGAAAGTAGCGTTTTTTTCTTCACTAGTCTCGATTTGAAATTTAATATACATTAAATTTAGCACCCACAAAGAAGGATAAATATAAAAGTTTTGATAAAGTAAACGTATTAGTGCTTCATTTCCATACTTCTGACATTTCCCAGCGGCATACTGAAGTTTACACACGCACGCCTTGCTTTTAAACACGCAAATACGTTCCCGTGCAACTCGAAATGGTATGTTTCGTGAAATTATTAGCATATAATAGTGGATAACTCTTCAAAAAAATTGATCTCGTATTTGATAATTCTATTTATGCATGAAGAAACCTACTACAAATTATGCATGGGCGTAGAAAAACGTGTAGATGATCGAAGTGTAGATTCACAACATTGCACCCCGTCCACATATCAACACTGAGTTCAAATAGGAAATCCAAAGACTCGTCATCAACATTAAGATAGGGCCTGCAGAGCGGATGTACCGTTGAAACTTGACCGCAACATTTTAGAGAATAGTACCATTCATTAAAAAAATCAAAGCAGTAATAAGTTAGAAGTCCGAAGATTCGGGCGAAAAGGAGTGAAATATCAATAAATAATATTGAGCAAAAATAGATCAACTTTTCCAATACTGCATTTCAATGGCTGGTAAACGTTCTCACAGCTTCAACCTTGATGCCAAAAAGGTATTATTTTCCCACGTAAAATTTGGCATAAAGTTACCTAGTGGGATATATATTCATCCCTATATAACAATGAGAAACATTTAGTACCATCAGCACTACGTCTTGTAGGTGTGTCCTTGGATATTTTATAATACCTTTTGGCATCCTCTAAGGATAAGGATAATGCTCATATCATCCACGTTTTACTGCCGTGTATTTTATTCATTAACAAGCTCGCCCATATTTCTCGTATCTGGTTGAACAAAATTTCTATTACAGAGCATACATTAATACTTAACGTAGCTGGTTTAGTTATAGAATATCGTAGAGGTAGAAATATTTTCTTTGAAGTTTTATCGCCAATTGCTGAGGTTATGAACTAGGTCTATTAAGCGCTGAAGAAACTACGACGGAATTGGATTGGGTGTCTCATGAGGTCATTTTAATTTGGATTCAATATCAAAATCACTTCACTTACTTTGATTCGGGGAAAATGGCAAGGTAGAAGACTCAAAATTTTCCACTTTCAAGCCAAGTGCAAGGCAATAATGGCAGCTGGATTCCCATATCTTACGGCAATTATTTTACATATATCACAGCCTCTTGTGGTGACCTTTGTTGGTCTTATATGACAGTATCTCGTCCCTTTAACTCTGATTCAGTTCCGGACTCATTTTACACTCTTAGATTCGTGGAAATGACGACGCAGAAGGTTCTCAAATTTTCCAATCGTATACCGACCGCAAAGCAGTAAAAGAAGCTGGACTCCCTTATCGTAAGGCGATGATTTCATGTCTCGCGGACTCTAGTGGTGACCTTTGTTGGCCCTTGACCTGAAATCGCGTACGATGCCAAACAAACGAGAGATGTAGCAGGGAAATGAGGTCAATCCTAAATATCTCCCTCTTTTTAAATACCCAAGGGATTTGACTCATGCTGGTCAATAACCAATAAATCATAAATTATTGATAGTTAAATAAATTTCTCTGTTTCTAAATTGCGGATATTATCCTCCTATTGCCACCACAGTATCTGTGCTCTAATATCCATCTTCCGCGAAGAGATGCGACAATAATAGGTAATTTTGCTTTACTATAGCTTGCTACAAAAACTCACTCAGTAGCTTCATTTGCAGCTAGTCTCACAATGTTTAAGGAAAAAACCCTGTCACCTCCAAGGTTGTCAGGCGGGCATGGGGTTATTCCAATTATATGTTAGCCAGCATAGCTTTCAATTTTCCTTACTAAAATGCATGGGCGTGCCCAGCGGGGGGCAGGAGGGGGTTGCTGACCCCCCTAGAAGCAAAATTAAATTTAGTTCAAAGGAAGTTTTGAAAAATTTTCTTCAAATACATGAAAAGTGATATTAGTAGAAAACATGTAATTAAAATAAAAACATTTTTTCCGAGTAAATTATTTTTGAAACTAATACAGCGCTGTTACAATTTTTTGAAATTTTGATTTCACAACCTTTTCTGTTTTACAACCTGAACGACCTCGGCTTCCCCCTCTATTTTTGATCCTGGGCATGCCCCTGCTAAAATGGAATATGTAAATACGCTACTTCAGTTGCTCATGAACATTTCTCGCTTATAATATAACTGAAAAAAAACATGGGACACCTTGACGTCCACCACGAAAGCTAATTGGGGGTCAACCCAAGTCAACTCAGCAGAAAAAAGGCAAAGTTCATGTTTAAAGGCTGCAATAATAGTACAAAGAGAGTTTTATACGTTATTACGCAGACACAAATGCTCAAAAGTACAAAAAAAACAAGTTTGGTGTCCTGTAAATCTCATAATTCATTAATTTCTTTCTCTTACTGTTAATTTTTCTTCTAATTAGTATTTTTTCATTATTTTCAATGGTAACTAAATATTCGAAATTGAAAGGGAAGGATTAATGACCGGGTGATTGGTGTGTCAAATTCATATAACATGACCATAGGAAAAATCGTATCAAGTCATTTAATAAATCAACAAGAAGCGAAAGATCAGTATGTAAAACAGGGACCTATACGTAGTTCATTACAGAGGTCTTTCAATTGAAGATAATTTTCATTTGGTCAACAGGAGTTAACATTTAGGTCAATTATGAGTAATCGTGACTCAATCAATATGGTTGAGTTTGAATGTTAGGTCATGCATAGAATACAGACGAACCCAAATTTTAGTTGCGAGATACCTAAAGGAAGAGCTACCTCGAACGTCATCAATCTAAGTGCGCAAGGTCGTGCAAACTGAGAGGCAGAGTAAAAAGTATCGAACCCTCCCACGCCGAAATTATGCGCGTATACAACCTAAGTGAATCCCTCTCCTGGTTGCGGCCTTGTGAGCGTATACACGACGAATATTGCACTCATCTTTCTCCGTGCACCAATCTAACTAATCGTTTTTTTTCAACTTTATGATCAAATGAAAACAAAGCAAAAACATAGTAAGATCCGCAGAATCCACCCTTGAGATAATGGAAGCTTCCGAAACTGAGCTAACCATTCGTACCGATATAACATTTTTCTGCGGATTTTTACTAAACTAGAAACTTTTTATTCTACAGTGTTTATCAGTGGCGCCGACTCCATGGGGCATAAGGGGGCACGAGCCCCCTCCAAAATTCGTTATGGGGGTGAGGAAAAAATGTGTCGGGCTTTTCGTATTTCCCCGGAGTGTCCAGTTATCGAGAGTCGAGTTTTCAGGGTTCTATTGTTGACTCTTAACAACTCTTCTAAAATGCCTTAATGCACTTCTCTTAAAAACTCTTCTTAAATAACTCTTCTAAAATACTTTTAAAAACTTTAAAACTCACTATTTATACAGCTTCCCGGGGCAAGACCCCTGGAATTGGCACGCCAATATTTCTTATAAGTCGGCACCCCTGGTGTTTATTAAATTCAAATCATGGGATTATAATTCATGCTTTCCGACGTGTTGAGACACTAGTAACTGCCGCAAATCATTTCGTTTACGTCTTTCATGGACACGGACCGAAGGAATGAGTAGCAATCCCATTGTCTATTGTCTCACCCACAATCATTTGCAGGTGAAAACTCATATTTTGATCCCCTACACTTTCGAACGTGGACGCGAGGAGGCGACTGGATGATACAATCGGAAGATGATCCAACGCGCCACCACTCGTACACACGCCGAACCATTAGAAGCACGCTGCAAACCATTCCCTTAGCAGTAATGTGGTTTAGGGTAATTTCACAATAACGGGCTGTGTGCGAGGTGTAAATGAATCTTTGGCACCAGACTACGAATCAAATGTAATTCCGAGCCCCACGCCTGTTATTTATGCAATCGACTGAAATAAAGCTTTGACGAAGGTAAAATTCTATTGGTACTTATTGATATTTCTAAGTCATCGTTTCTTCTCCACACCACAAAAAAATTTACCTAAATAGACGGAAGTAAAGCAAAAAAGTGAGAGGAGTATTCTATTATCTAGGAGTATAATAGGAGAAAAGGCACAGTCATGGATATAGAGTTTATATTACTAGTATTTATGGTCATGGACAAAAATAAACCACGTTCGTGCGGCAAGAGGCGGAACTCCTAACTCAAAGCGAGCCTTACATTATGAGACACTTCCGTGCACACTCCACTTTACTTGATTGTGAGTGCATTCCGCTAGGGCAATAAACAATTTTTTCCTGGACAATAAGGTAACTCTATAAAGGTCAATGGTTAACAAAACTTGCAATAGAAAATACTGTAGAAACATTTCAAGATAAGGTCCTCCAGTCCGCATTAGCCGATATTAGTTACAGTGTTATTTTATTAATATTTATTTCCAACGAATTCAACCCCGCAAAATACTGCATCGTACTTGGAAGCTCACACCTACCTTCACATGTATGTATTTGCTGATTTTTTAGCACAGTACTAAGTCCTCAACTTGAATCAATTTCGCTATAGGATGTGAGCTTTCATCAATATTTTATATCCAATTTACGATGAATCCGACCTTTTCGTTCACGTGGCTTTCAATTATTCTTAAAGGCCGCTATACACGGGGAATGATTTCATTCGCATGATAATGCGCATGATCATTCACCGTGTACGACGGAACAATTCACGAATAAACCTTCATGCGCATGAACATTCAGTGAAAATGAGAACATGCTCGCATGACCCTGTGAATGATCACGTGGTCATTCAGCATGATCATTCACCGCGCAGCATTCCATTCCCATTTGCTGTTTCTATTAGGCGTGGTAACAGTAATCTCAAATCTGCAACCCTTAAGTACATCCTGGCTTTTTATCCCAACTATTTACTTTAATTTGGTGGTTGTACGGGAAAAAGTATGCCGGGAAAATTTAGAGTAAAAAACGGAAAAAACAAAATGATACTCGTACGGCAGCATTCACGAAAGAGCTTCAACTTATTGGTGCACGGTGGAAATACCTCAATACTAGTCGTAAAGCAGATAGGAAGGGTAATGAAAAGATATTAGAAGGCAATATTTTGACCTGCTAGTACCGTTTATTCATGCCGAAATTGTCGATTAGAGTTTGCCTGTAAATTTTGAGCTCAATTATTTTGGCTCCTCTGCAGTTAACAGATACTGCAGGTGCTAACTTACGTCAAGAACCATGCTTACGTCACATGCTGAGTTGAAGACGTTAATATTCAAGGTACTTTTTACAATATTTCAGGCACTCCTACACACTTAGTATGCATTTTATGTATCAACATAATCACACAATTTGATTGCATTATCGCTCCTACTTTATGAACAACATAATCTCTCCTATTAAAGAAAAACAAACTTGGTCAGGCAAGTTACGACATGTGACTAAGAAGTGTGAGCGGCAAATTAGTCTATCAAAATTAGATATAAATGTCATCGTGTATCCAATGACAATCAAATTACGGAGAACCTCACCACTTCTTTTTCGATTTAAAAATTGCATGCAAGACCAAATCAAACATAAAGGAGGAACTTACCTCATCCGACGAATCCCACGCTTAGCAGCCGATGAGTATCACATACATGAGTTTATATTTATGATAACGCACGTCCTTTCTCAAACTATGCTCAGAAATTGATCATGAACACTTTGCACAACACTGCTCACAACACTTAGTAAATACTTTGCACAACAAAATCACTCAATTTGATAACGTGACGCATCTCACGGATCGAGAGAACAGATCACAAATGAACCAAGTTATAAATGAAGCCAGTGGCGCTAGTCTAGCGAGAGACAATTTTGCCAACCAAAAAAAAAGGCTACTTAAAAAACAAAGAGGTGATACTGCACTTCATACATACATATATGGTTTAAAGTGAGTATTGGTTTCCATGCATATACTGAGAAATATAGTGTCCGATGGAATGAAAGCTTGAAGTGTTAAACAGAAAATAGGTAAACACTTGACTGTTGGGTGCGCGGTTGCCCCGTCGAGACAAATGGAAATCAGATTCCGTTTAATCAAGGAAATAACTTAATGAAAACGGTAACATTAGCGTAATAAAAAACAATGTATAACTATCAGCGAGGTACAACACGTTTAATCGTCAATCTGGAGGTAATCGTCAATTTTATTTCGGGGTTAGGTTTGCGATTATATTGACGGTGAAACAATAGGTAGGTCAGTCATTTGTTGATGTTTCATTTCTACTAGATAATTCCCCTACATTAATCAACTTTATTTCAAACAAGTTCTCACTGGAAGGAATTTCTTGTAGTTGTTATAATTCCGCGGTAATTACTTAAGATTTCTGTATTTCTTTTTCCCTCTCAAACGGAATTGGTAGGCTATCACAATTTTATTCGCATAGCTTGCCAGTGTAGGATCTTAGTTCGACCGGGTATATGGACCTTGGTATCTTTATATTCATTATCATAATTATGATTTGCACTGGATGTATCGTAGTGGCTGGTTTCATCTATAATGGAGTGCCTTCTATTCTACCGATACAAGGGCATACTCAGGATCATAACTAGGGGGGGGGTGGCAAGTCATGGTCTAGGGCGGGGGGGTAAGCAAAGTTGTGACGTTTTAGCATGGAAAAGGTGAATGAAACCGACATTTTAAGAGAATTATAACAGCGCTTTATTAGTTTCTGAGAGTATTTCCGTGAAAAAATAGTTTAATTTTAGCTGCATATCTTATACTAATACATATCATTTTTCGTGTGTTTAAAGAAATTTTTTTGAATACTTTCGTTCCAATTCAGTACTGATTTTGCTTAAAGACTTGCGATTTCTGCTTCTAGGGGGTACGCCCACGTACCGATAGTAAACATTCCGAAGTGAACTGGACATTCTTCACCGTTATATGCTCCTTTACAAGAAGATACGCTGATATCATGGGCGTACCCAGCAGGGGGCAGCTGCCCCACCCCCTAGAAGCAAAAGTAAATTTAGTATTTTTCTATATACAAGAAAAGTGATATTAGTATAAAATATGGAATTGCAATTAATTTATTTTTCCGAGCAAATAATTTAAAAACTAATAAAGCGCTGTTGTTATTATTTTTTTATTTATTTTGGTTTTCTTAACCTTTACTGAGTTACAACTTGAACGACCAAGGCTTGCCTCCCCCTCGTTTTGATCTTAGGTACGCCCTTGGTGTCACCCTAACTTTTGTCGTGATGACAAATAATGAAGTCACATGCAAAGTTTAAGAAAGTCTTATTTAAAATGATAATACGCATATATGAGACAACGCCATCCCACGATGTAAAAAAGTTAAATTATGGTTCCTCAATGTTATGCTAAGTGGGCGGCCCCGCAAGGCCTAAGTGGGCGGCCCCCCTTCTGTCCCTCATATAGGTAAGCCCCAGATATTTCCTTTTGATAAGGGTTTGTGATCCAGGATACGTATAAAAAGAGAAAGATATATTTTATAATCCGCTCTCGACTCAATCCTGCCCCCTCTACCTCCCCATGTATCCGCCACTGTGATCGCAAGAATGGACGCCAAAATTCACCGTGTGACCACCCAACTTGTGCGATTGCAAGGACAGAAAATAGAACCTGTTCCCATTTTATTCATGCATTCGTACATTTTCCTATCCGGTCCACCAAAATAATTTATGCAATCAGACACCTGTGCATGTTAATGTTAAGTGTACATAGGCCTTCAACGTCTCCACTCCAGAGACAATTGGTGGGCAATGTTGTCATGAAAGGACAGAATATAGAACAGTACACATTTGATTAAAGAATTTGAACATTTTTGAGGATAGACAGACACCCGTGCTTGTTAATGTTTCTTATAAATAGACCTTAAACGTCTCCGGAGTCATATTAGAACCACAATGTATTTCTGTGTCCGAATAAAGCGATAAATTAAGAGATTTTGCTGAGCGGATATACATGGGAACTCGTTTTTCCCCCGAACCTTGCAGGACTTTAACCAATGCAAGTCGTAATTTCGTTAGAGCACTTCCTTTTCATTTGTAAGAGGCTGGTGTATCTTACCCCGCCACCCACCGGCGTAAGATACTCCAGCCTCTTACAAATCAGCCATCTCCAAAGCTAAGAATATATTTTAAAATATATGAAATATAAAATGACGGAATGTAGTATGTGGCGGAATGTGCCGTGGCAATGCCATGAATCGCTTAACCATTTCACAATAAGGTACTTTTTGTTTCCTTCAATTTTTGTCTTCTCTCACTTCAGGGGTCCCCCTTCAAGGGACCCCCTTCTGTCCCTCATATAGGTAAGCCTCAGATATTTCCTTTTGATAAGGGTTTGTGATCCAGGATATGTATGAAAAGAGAAAGATATATTTTATAATTCGCTCTCGACTCAATCCTGGATCGATGTCTATCCATGGGCTAACTTAGCTCATCACCCAAAGTTAATTTTCCAGTGGAACTCGGGGAGACTTGCACGAATCCGGACAGGATGCGCGGAACTTGCATCGGCATCCGGAGCTGCCCGCCGCTCCTGAGCGCCCTGCAGGCCAAGCCACTGCCGCAGTCCACCCTGGACTTCCTGCGCCGCTCGCAGTGCGGCTTCCAGGGCCGGGACCCCTTGGTCTGCTGCCCCTCAACAAACCCTCCGCCCGGGTCTTCGACGACGCCGCCGCCGGCCAGTGACAACGAAGTGACGGAGGACGTGCGCTCGCACCCCAACCTGCGTCTGCTGCGGCTCGACATCTGCGGCCCCGTGTCCGAGGATCGCATCATCAACGGACAGGAGGCCAGCCTGATGGAGCTGCCGTGGATGGCGCTACTCGGATACACAGTCCGTGAGTCCATCCAGTCATTATCAAGGACTTATCATTATTATCAGCACTGGTCAGCAATTCTAAGACTGCTTGGAATCAGCTCTCCACTCAATTCTCCTATCGGCTAATCTTTTCACTCTCTCATGCTTCGCTCCTTCCCCCCCACCCTGAATAAATGAATTTCACAAACCTGTGGCTTAGTTAGTCCGAGGTGAGCTCTATCATCACGTGTTTAACCAATTTGAGGGCCGAATCGCGTGGGGAGTGAGCGAATAAACAATAAATATTAGAGTTCAAAATGACTCTCACCGTCACTAGTTCCTAAAATTGGTTTGACGCAGCTCTCCCTTCAATTCCCTGTCAGCTAATCTTTTCACACCCACGTATTTCTTCCCTTCCGCATTCTTCTTATGCTGTTCCATATATTTTGTTTTCCTTTTCCGTGCTTTCCATCCACTCGTCCTTAGACGATAGTCTTCACGAGGCCAGGATTTCTCAAGATGTGGCCGATCGGGTCGTATCGTCATCTTACAAAGGTTTTCAAAAGGCTTCTCTTCTTCCCCACTCTTCTTAGGACTTCCTCATTACGTACTCGGTCGGTGTATTTGATCCTTACAAGGCCTTAATGTAATCTACTTAAGTATTCTTTCTGTTAAGGTAGGTTTGTTTACATGGAGCAATTTGCAGAATACTTCGGCCTGCCTTCCCTCCCAAATTGGACTCCCACTTCAATTTTAAATTAGACCCACTCTCTTATTTTCTGTCCATAAA
This sequence comes from Ischnura elegans, assembly GCF_921293095.1. Classification (NCBI taxonomy): domain Eukaryota; kingdom Metazoa; phylum Arthropoda; class Insecta; order Odonata; family Coenagrionidae; genus Ischnura; species Ischnura elegans. The sequence goes on along the minus strand of NC_060256.1, from coordinate 89,568,982 downwards.
TCATATTCTCCTCCTTCATCTCCCTCGCTTGGCCTACATTCTTCCCTCTACGTTTTTACAATCCACTAGCCTTTCCTTCAACTTAGAGGCGGAAATAGCATAAGCTCTCGGTAGCTTCCTCAAAATACCCTACCACCTTAACTTACCCCGGGTTGTACCACATAATGTAACAACACAGCTGATTTTCTAAATCAAATATATTCAATCGACCACCATAGACGGATTTATTTAATTATTTATTTATCACATCCCCCGTAAACAGCACATAACGGCCTTTTACAACGAGGGTTTCCAATATGAACAAAGTACAACACAAACATCCATGCCCTGGATAGGGGATCACCTACCCAGGCGGGATTCGAACCCACGACCTACGGTTTGGCAGGCGAGGACTTTACCCCACCGCCGCCGAGGCCGGCATTGATTGATGTTGTTTTAATTTTAGAGTGATTTCATTTCTTGCAAGCAGAGAATTAAAACATAGAGACTTCTTAAGGGGTGTAGCAGAACATGCCGTTTGAACAATTTTAGATGATTCTGCCATTTAATCAGGCGGTATTAGGCTGTGCAAAATTTATGTAATAAAGTATTTTGCTCCTTTTTTGGCTTCCACAACTATATATTTACCTATGTCTGAGAGTTGCATAATATCTCTGCCTACGTTGTTTAACATTTAATTCTAGATATCATTTTTGCTTACTTAAGTAAATGTGTGCTAGGCTGCTCCAGTCACTGTCACCGTAATGTCAATCATTTTGGCAGCCATATATTTTTATTACCTGACTACCTTGATCCTACCTTATCAAACTTGTGGTCAAATTTCCCATCCTTATAAAATTAACCGAGACAGACTAGTTATAGTGGAATGACACGCTGATTCAACTAAAAAGAGAGATGGCAATTTTTCACAAGAAAAGTTTCTCGGGTTTTCCACCGGTTGATGTCGTCCATGTCATTCGGAAGATCCCCTGAACACGATCAGCAAGTCGCGGATCGAAACGTCGGGAGACATGGACGACATCAACCGGGGAAAACCCGAGAAACTTTTCTGCAACTGAGACGCCGGGAAAACCTAAGATCATACACAATTTTTCACAAACTTATTTAAAAATGTACATTGTGCATCATTTAATAAATTAAAATTTTAAATATAGTACTTGAGAATGACCTGACGGTCGAAACGCGTCGTGCATTATTCAGTAAATTTCTGTAAAATTGCCAGCTCTCTTTTTCGTTAAATATCTAGGCGGAAATAAAAATTGCATTCAGGTGATTTTTTTTTAAATTTACAACTGGATGAGGAAACAAAAAATTCTTCCGACATTTCAGGATCTGGATCCCCGTTCAAGTGCGGTGGCAGCATCATCAACGAGCGATACATCCTGACTGCTGCTCATTGCGTCACTCGACTCCAAAGTAACCTGCGGCTGTGAGTACCTTTTGACGAACCCGTGGGCTAAACGGCTAAGTTCATTTATTGTGTTTTTTTCATTTGTTGCCTTTTCGTAAGAGAGGGACGGTAAACCATTATTAATCGATCCATTTCCCCCAGAAAACTTTCTGCTCGGGATTGTGAAGATATTTAGGTTATTTAGGATATTTATGGTCGTCTTCAGTAACCCAATGAAACATTTTAGTGATATATCAACTTGTTTATTGAGAGTGGCCCGTATCCATATAGCTACGCTGGGTAGTAACGAGGTCATAATCAAGTGTTGTTCAATTTCTACTTTTGACCTCGATAGAAAGGATGAATCTTTTGGAAAAATCTCATTTTTGGTCGAAGGAAAGTTAAAATCAACTGTTCAATGCCATTTCCTATTTATTTTTATGGTACTTTAATTTAATATTCCAGACAGTAGACGTCCATATTTAATATCTGTTTCGCATATGTCTCTTTCCGTCATTGTGTTTATTTCTACTGGCTTCATAAATAAACTAATAAGCGGATTAAGCTGATGCAAGCTTCAACAACATATTCGTGATGATTCGATAGCAAAAAGGAGTGCGGGTTTTCTTCAATATCCTCAGAATGGTAGGATGAAGCCACATGGCTACGATAGGCGGAAATGGGTTAAGCCTTCGCTTCGACTTTTTCCCATAATTTATTATGTGCTAAGTGCCTCATTTAAAATCCATTAATTGGATCTCAATCAAAGCAACAGCTCTTTTATAAAATCCTTCCCAAAAATAAAAATAAACTGTTGAACCCTAATTCCTCTCAAGACTACTTTTGTCATTTCGGAATTAATTACATTATTTGTCGTTTAAAAAATACTTTTTTCTATGCCACATTTAGTGATGGAAACATAATAAGCAAATAATTTAAAATCGGTGGTATCGAATATCTCTCACTTAGCTCTACCCAGGAGTTTCCTAATGAAAATATTCATTGGGGAACGTTGGTATTGATGGGCTTGTCATAGAGAGTACAAATATAAATTATGCAATAAAAACATTCAATATAAACCTTTCTTCATTTTAGCAGATATTTGTTGCCATGCATCCATAAACTACTACTTAATGAAGGAAATTGACGTTGTTGAATAAAAAATCTATCATTTGCAGATTTCAACTTGGAAATAAAACTTTGTTGCACAGCGAGTTTTAATTTTTCCACTGAGACTTCTATTGATACCGTGGCCGTTTTTTAATAAAACAAAACTCAGTGTAAGAACCAAATTTTAAGTTATTCTTTTCATATGTTCTGCTAATTCAAAAAAATATCGCTGGAAACCACCGACTTTGTCAATTGAATCATTAGCAAAGGAATGCTTGAAAAAAAACGAATGTAAATCAAACAACACTTATTCAGAGAAATGACGTGCTTAACTGTTTGTTTATTTTTATTTTCCAGGGTATCCATTCGAGTTGGAGAACACAATCTGTCGTCTCCCATCGACTGCCAAGTGGACGAAGAGAGCGAGACTCAAATTTGTACTCCAAATCCTCAGAACATTCAAGTTGAGCAAGTCATCCCTCATCCTAGATACGTTGGAAAGCCGAATCTGCAATACGACGTTGCTCTTGTCAGGGTTTCCCGGCCAATAGATTTCACCCATGGTAAATATATGTAGGGCATACGTCTTTCCGCTATACATAATTTGTATTTTTATGCTTGCATTCTGCAATTAGAGATAAGATTCAACCTAGGAAAAAGTATTAAATTATACCTATAGAGAAACAGGGTTGATGGGAAGATCAATAAATATTTAAATAAAATGCGATCAATTAAATCCATAATCTAAAGAGGGGTGGTAATTAAACAATAATTTAAAATTTAATTAATTCAGTTCATTTTTTATCACTTTTGGAAAGGATAACAATGCGAAGTAATTACGTAATAATGCGTAACTTTCGGGATAATTTTTAGTTAAACTATTTGATATCCAAACTGCATTCGCGTTTTCATTTTGATAACGTAATAGTATTGAAATAATTTATTTAAAACCACAAAATATCAGTTAATAAACGTAAAAGGAAACTCTGCATAAGTGCATCGTTACTACTGCAGTCAAATTTAATTTCCTCGTTTTTGATGAGGTAACTGTGTTCATTTCTCTCTCGTGTATGAAATGAAATAATCATATGTACTTTCCGCACCTATAAGGTCAGAATAGATTTTTCGATTTAAAAATGAGTAATGGATAACCTAAAGAGAATGTCAATATAAAATCCTATTAAATATAATGAGATCGAGTGAGGTATAAAATCTGTATGAACTCTACCAAATTACAAAGCATCGTTGAAATACATATTTCCAGTTTACCATGAAATTATAATTAAGTTTATGTGCTACAATTTCTTCAAGAAAGTAAGTTAGTAAAAAATTAAGCCAGTGGGAGTTTTGACTCACAAAATAACACCAGAGACATATTTGATTTGCTGTGAAATTGTGTGAGATTAAAAATGCATATTTCTGGGGACTTATATGTTCTTGGTGAAGGACTCAGTTATTTCCAACAATGCCAAAGCTAGGAAATACTGTTTAATTTTAATATTATGTAAACTAAATAATACATCATATTTTAATCATTGTATAAAATTATTTCACACCGAAGGATATTAAAATATTTCATCACATAATCTTATGACATCATGAACATATTTTGAAATAGTTGGATTGCTTCGATTCGACCGAGCTTGGCTAAATTTTTTAATGAATCGATGTTTTAAGTTTAGTGAACCCGTGCCCAAATGTATTCTTTCTTGCTCAGTAATTGGTGAACAAAATGAATACCTGTACTCTATAAATATTTCAGCCTTTCAAACTTTTTCAACCCGTGCTTCAACCTTTTGGCTTACGCAAGCTTACTTTTGGCTTTGGCAAAACTGTTCCAATCTAATAGCCAAGTCGGTTAGTGTGGTCATTTCGATTTGATTACTCTTGATGTAAATTCAATGATTGTGTGCTGCAGGGAGACATAATATTCTTAATCGTAAATATATATGGTTAAATTTAAGTTCGTTCTAACTTTTAAATGTATTCTTTTAGATGCTGTGAGGCCCATATGCTTACCCGTTGAGCTGGGATTGCAGACGCAAAACCTCGTCGGAAAGAAGGTGGTCGTGTCCGGCTGGGGAGCTACAGAGAAACGTAAGTTCAACAGTTTGACTTGAGCACTTATTGTCAGTAGAGAGACAAGAGAATTAGTATATTTTATTTTTTATGAATTTATTGCACTTAACTACGTGCGGCTACTTTTTCCTGAAGTACTTAACGATTTTTGAGCGATGAGTAGTTCTCAGATAGTCTTTACGTACTTCTACATATACGAGCTGCCGTGCAAGCCAACATCACGTTGTGTGGCGCGGGTTGTTTCCACACCAGGCATGCACCACTCATCCTAGCCTTAATGAGAAACGCGCCCGCTTGCCAGACACAGTTTATTTAAGTTAATGATAAAATTAAGCATATAAGTATTGAATATTAAAAGTATGAGTACTTTATATAAAATGTGAAGATGTTCCTTGTGTCTTCTCTTCTGTCTATCATATTAAGGAGGAAATGGCAGATTATAAGGAAACTGGTGTCGCCAGCTACATGCTGGGTGACCCAACACCTTATAGATGGCTCGCAGAATATTATTTAGATGGTATAAGACTCCATTTCTCCCTTTCTTAAGCTAACTCCTTCAATTCCACGATGCTCTTTTTCCTCGCGTCCTTCCTTATCCGCCCTAAGTTTTAATATCTAACTCTTTCTCCTTCAGTTTTTCTCCTTTTTCTACTCAATGTCAATGGTTCAATTTTCCCTTCTGCAAAATATCTTTCTACCAATCTTGTCTTACTTAAGACATACTGAATGACATCTGAATAAGTTGTCTGCAAATCCAGGTAATAATTTTTTTTATTCAGCCATTTTGTATAGCTTCATGTTAGAAGTGGATGGCTATAAGTGAAGTGAATTTACACGTTAATCTTATGGGATTTTTTCAATGAAATTAACGTTAAACTAAATAATATTAGACACGACGGTCACTTTGGACTGCCTTCTAATATCTATTTTTCATTCACGCACTCCCTACTTGATTCAGCCCTTAAATTGGTTAGTATATTTGAGGCTAGAGCTTACTCCTGACTAAGCCACAGGTTTTTTAATTTTATTCATGTAGAGTATGGGGTCAGTTCCTTTTCCTATAACTTCGAGAATTTGTATGTGGGGACGTCCTGAACCTTCACGGTGAACTGAACCTGGACGTATCTTTTTTTCATTATGACTTTGATTTTCAAGTTAATTTTATAAAAAAATGAAAATCTCTCTTTTTTATGAGTTTTCAAAAGTGATTGGAAGGAAAAGCAGGTGGTAGGTATTTAATTGGAAGTCCAATAATTTTGTAGTAAACATCAAAGGAATTCTACATGAAATCTCAAAAATACCCTCTAGGGTGTTTGGCAGGAGGTGATTAATCACCAGCATGCAAAATGCAAGAGGATTCCGTCATGCACACCAAACGGTTATAAAAATCGTACGCATACTGTCAAATTTTACTGCCACATTCATTGAAAGGCAAAAACTTCCCAATTACTCATGAAAGCAATCTTTTAATATAGCTGCAGTGAAGTTTTCTCGGATTTCGCCCCGGGTCAGGTCCTCCATGTCTCCTTCCAACGTTTCGATGAACAATTCTCCCATCGTCATCAGGGATCCATAAATCAAAATTATGATTAAGCCTGAATCACACGATCATTTTTTTCGTCGCGAAAGTGATCACTATCGCGATCACTTTTCCCGTCGCGAAAAGCGATCGCTCGAGTGATCATTTTTCTGAGTCACTCCCGCCTTCGCTTTTCGCATCATTTCCGATATCACAGCTCGTTGTAGTAGGACCCGCATCACGAAAATATATAGCGTGTTTGTTTATCTCTGTCGTTCCCACAATTGTCAAACGCTGCGCTGCAACCACACCATACGGTCATGCGCTCTGATTGGCTGATACGGGGTTTTAGGGACGGTTTTAGCGACGGAAAAAGCGACCGGACGAGTGATGAAAAATAGCGATGGGAATCCTCATCGCGATCGCGAAAAGCAATTGCTGGCGACGATCATTTTGCGAGTGATCACTCTAGTGATCGCGATAGTGATCACTTTCGCGACGAAAAAAAATGATCGAGTGATTCAGGCTTTACTGGATCCCTGACGACGATGGCCGAGTTGCTCAACGAAACGTCGGAAGGAGATATGGAAGACCTGACCCGGTGAGAAACCCGAGAAAACCTTACTGCAATTGTTCGCCGGGAAAAAAACAAATATTATATACGTTAATATAGCTGTAACACACATTAGAAATACTAGGAATATTCAGAAACATGCATTAAGTAATACATAAGTTAATAGGTTAAACTACAAGTCAACTAGCCTATTTGTAAGTTCTAACGCTGCCGCTATAGTCTGTTATTGATAGTGGAAAAAGCGGCATTCTGAATCTATCTGTTCTAATACAATCTATCTCTCTTATTTTATTTATGTGATCTTATGTACCGTAGTATGTTGGTGTTCGTAAGGCTAATGTCGTCGGAAAATACACATGATAATGCTCTAGAATTCACATAATAATCACTTGGGGACGTAGGAATTACTTTGGGACAGATACTAAAACATGAAAAATGCAAATCAGTCTTTTGAAATTGATGGAATACTTTCAATGAACGAAGAAGGAATTATGAATGACGCTTGAGTTCGCAGAGAAGGGAAAATCATTCGTGTGCACTATCATCTCTTCGGAATCCAACAGAATTCGGAAACCTCTGAACGGCGGGGGAAGTCGTGGTTTTCGTTCCGTGCTTCCGTTGCCATTCACGGCGAAATTGAAAGAAACAGGAAGTGGCTACAATTTTGCGGTTAAATGCTGTTGCTAAGAGAACAAATACAGATACAGAAGGTAGCAAATTTTGCGTTTTTTCGCATCTCAATCGCTGATTGTAAAATCACAAGTTACCCACATTTAGTGTTAACGCGTAAGGTCATGCCACAAGGAAACAGTAAATTATGGATAGTAAGGGTAGGATTAAACTGTTATAGAAAATGTGCATTCGGCAATAGCGAAATAAAGTTTCAGCATTACATAGCTCCAACATTTAAACATAAATTTTCTGCCAAAACCAGTCTACTATTTCTGGTAAAATTAAGACGATTTCTTTTCCTTTATCTAAAATGTATCGAATTATGTCACCTTTTTTTAATTATATCCATTTGAACGTGCTTTGATATGTACGCATGAGGCCAGACCTTATGAATTGAAGAAGCTTATGCATGAAAGTTTCTTACAATTAACACGTATCATGGATAAAATTTGCATTAAAATGTTGCAAGTATTCATCCTAGGAATTAGTGTGAGCCAATAATTACTCAATCAATCGAAAGTTAATATGGTAATCAGTGTATTACATGAGCAGGTACTCTAATGAACACAGACAGACATAGCAACCAAGGTCTCGTACCATTCGGTGGATTTTATTGATAGAAAAATCTTAACAAAAATGTTTCAGCGAGTACCCTTGTACCTCGACCATCATCTACATATGCATACTACCCTCCAATCCGCCTCAATAGGTGAGCAATTATTTGTAGTGCAACTATTTTTTGCAATTATGCGTAATATTTTATGACCTTGAAGTATTCGTATCTGTATCTCCATTCATGGCGGTCCTCTACCATACTTACTGTATGTTGGCGATTGATCACCCCCTGCCAAATACCCTATATGTAGTTCGCAGGGTAATACATAGGTGTAGCCATAGGTGTGTGGCTTTGTCTTGGACACCAGCTATTAATAATAAAAGGAGATACGAGTACTGAGTCTCACCTAGAATTTATGGAATTCCTTTATTTTTCAAGGGAAAAAAGAAATCATATACCTATCCGCTTGGCAAAATATCTCTCTTCATTAATAGTTTCTGTTGAACCTAGACATAGTGGGGTTCTAAGATGATGATATCAGTATTCTATTGTTGAGTGCTCAAGAAATCTAAGCCTAACGCCGTAGCCTTCGATTCTCTATCGCCACGATTTTGCTAATTCTCCTGAATCTCCTAATTGCTATAGTATTCGCCTGGGTATTCATAGTAATCATCGGAGTACTCAGTATTCATATGAGGAGTACTCACCTCAAAGCCGCAGCTAGAATCGGAGGAAGCATTGACTCACACACTAAACAGCGGGAAGGGTCGACGCCACCACATGTATTTAATTGAAAAACTATACTTAGAAAAGCTTTTGTGCATTCTGTTTGTTTCCTGCACTAGACCAATATCACAGGCCAACAATGAAAAAACTTTTTTACTGAAAATTGTTTTTAAAAACTTATATTTTTAAAGTTAATGAATCCAAAAATGATGGTTTTAAAGTTGTATCACCCACCATTTATTCACATTTTACAGTTAAATTTATGAAATCAAGCAATATTTTTAGAATTTAACAGCTTTTATATAGTCACAATAAAATTGAAAAAGTAGATGTAATGAACGAAGATAATGGGGATTACTGTTGGTATTACACCGAGAAGTTCAGCAAGCGATTCATCGCAGAAAAAACTACACAAGAAGCTTCAAGGAAAAAAGGGAAAGAAAATGTAGACCAATTCCAGTTGACAGGTGAACCCTGAATTATCACGCTGTAGTAAATACAAACCATTTTATCACGATGTAGTGAACAGTAAATACAACAATTTTATGATGTAACACAGTGTTTCATTGATTTCCCTGTATACCGTACAGGGGTATTTGACTAAATATTAAATACATATTGCTTGGAAACCACGGGTGATAAAAAAACTAAGGCCAGGTTTGGATTCGGCACATCAAAATCTATAAAGATCAGCTATTAAAATAAAAAAAGTTTTCAAAAACAAAATTTTTTTGTTGGCCTGTGTAATCCGCCTATCACACGGTTGCATATTCGTCAGAGATCGCCCTGTAGATGAAATCAAGTATTAAAATGTCGCCATTTAATCGTCCTTTCAACTCCTACTCCTCTTTGCAGTTCAACCGTCTCCTGTGCTGCTCAAGGTTTCCGTGCCCGTGATGTCCTACCCGGATTGCTCCGATGCCTTCCGCGGTGTGGTGCCCATCTCGCGCGTCACCCAGCTCTGCGCCGGCGGCGTCCGCAACGGCGGAGACTCCTGCTCCGGCGACTCCGGAGGCCCGCTCACCTACTTCGGCCAGATCCAGACGAGCACGCGCACGATACAGCACGGTATCGTCTCCTACGGACCCAAGAACTGCGGATCTCCGGGACAGCCGGGAGTGTACACGCGAGTCGGTCACTATATGAAGTGGATCCTGGACAACATGAAGGCTTAGAGAGGAGAGAAAAAAAAACAAACAATTTCGCTCGTTTTTTTTTGAAACATGTGTTTTGTTTTGGAAAGGGTGACTACTCAGATATGAAAGGAAAGAAACAATAAATATTTCAAGGACAAGTGCGTCTCCAGAGCATCAAAAGACTTAAGGAGTATGACTGTGTTACTGGATCCCATTACCTCGGAATAAATGTTGGTGAAAAGCCTTGTGCGAATTAAGGATCGATTTTGAAAACGAAAAGACTTTATATTGGGTTGGAAAATTCCATCGACATTCAAGAAGTCCTCTTAAATTTTTTGAAATTTATTTTACCTACTATGGTTCAATGAATATTCATGCAAAATTCTCTGTTATTTTAATCCTATCATATTGCCCCTCGAAGTGAGGAGACGCGGTATCTATGGAAACGAGTGGCATTATATTAACGTGTAGATAGCAAGGCGATCAATGGTTCGTTGAATGCTATATTCACGACAGTAAACGGCAGAGTACGAATTTAATTTGGTTTCTGCATTTAAATTACATTTTATTACTGTGGCTCTGGTGATAATAATTCAATTTTGAACTGATAATCACATAGGGTTTAGTCCGTGCGTGAGGTTTTATCCCTATAGAATTTCTGTATTCGTTTCGATCCAATTCATCATTATGAATACTTGGAAGGAAAAAAACAAATATCCTCTTACGAGGCGCTCTCAACCGTATTTTGAAATTCTGCATATGACGTTCCTTGTGCTAATGATGATGTCATCTCTGAGGTAATCGTGAACACGTCTCTGCTTCACCATATTTCATTTTAATGATGCTCAAAATATTTCCATAGCTACCGTTTCTCAGAAAGTCAATCTTAAGAATGGCAATGCATGTGGGAATGAGTAAACTTGCTTTAAAGAAGACGCTACTGTCATTTTCTTGGTATTGACGTGGACCAATTAAAAGTCCTTAAACTCTCAGCCGCGAAAAAATTTTAGTTCAGAACCGAATTAGAAATGACGAAATATATTTTCGTAAATTAATCCATTAAAATTTACTCAGGCATCGCATTTGTATATTTATGTGTATAATTATTATTGCTTCCCTAAAAATGAAATAGAAGGGCAAAATATCACAATATCATCTCATTTCTCGTTATTACTTTGTACTTTTATTCGAGCTAAATGCCTGCTAGGAGCGAGCTCGAAATGGGTGCCTCATCAAGGTTGAAAATATGGTAGGTATGTTTTTAATGGCAAAATCAAGGTAAGGTTCATGTTTTCCTAGTCTAGATGAAAATCTTGCATTGCTCAAAGTATATAAGTTAAATCTAGTTGTTCACTCCGAGAGTAAATTATCAGTTGGCTAACTATCTTATGCCAAGTGGTCACGAAAGTAGTGGCTGAGTATCTATTCAAATGCTGTGTATCGATCTAACTCCGACATTCCGTTTTAAACACCCTGTATTTGAAAACTTTTCTCTTAACTTAAATAAATATGAATTTCCTAATTTATTCGAGAGCATTTTCTATTCTTTTCTTGTGCATGATAAAAGCCACAAATTCCCTGTAAGCAATCCGATTAAATCCCATACTATCCCAAGATTTAGGAGCAGACATAAAAATCACCAAAAATTTCATTTTAATAGTATTATATTACTGAACAGATGTGTGACACTGATAGCTCAGGTGAAGAGAGTGTTCCACCAAAAGAAATATCTACTTACAGCTGGAAGTTTAAAATGTAGAAGTAAAGAAACAATTTATCAGAACTTCCATTTGACGTATTATTTTCTACGGAAGTGAGGCATGGTCAATGACAGCAGCGGAAAATTAAGAGTGGAGGCCTTCGAAATGTGGTGCTATGGAAGAATGATGGGGATCAAATGGATCGATCGAGTTAGTAGTGAGGAAGTCCTAAGAAGAGTAGGAGAGCAGGGAAACCTCATGAAAACATTGATAAGAAAAAAACTTATAGGCCACATCTTGAGACATGTTGGCCTGATGAAGACAATCGTCGAGGGACAAGAGGAAGGCAAGAACGGAAAAGGAGGACCTCGAACATAAAAAATGGAACCCGTAAAGAAGGATATGAAAGAGAAGAAATACGTAGGTGTGAAAAGATTAGCTGATAGGAGAACTGAGTGGAGAACTGCGTTAAACCAATCTTAGGATTGTCGGCCAGTGATGATGATAATATTTCAATACAAATGTCAAATGCTTTTGCCATAGTTTAGGAGGTGTATGACAAGTTCTATTTCTAAAGGACTCGATTGTATGAATAGGGGAGTGGCGTACATGTCACTTGAAAATAAAAAGTATTTAAATTTAATAAAAAAAACTGAATCCTCTGATAAATTGATGAATCTCACAAAAAAATTGCTTGCAATTTTCTTTGAAGCCTCATTAATAATTCATTTAAAATTTCAAAGAGGCGACTCTTAACCTGAAAGAAATGGCAAAGCAAATATTTGCTTCCGTTATTTCTGTAACTCATAAAAAAGTTGAGTTGAGGGAAAGAAGGATAAACTGGAAAAATAAGGAATATGTTAGCATTTCATGTTCCATTATGCTTCATTTTTTCATTCACCTTCATATCACACTATAATCATAATGAGAACATATTCTATACTTAAATTAATTTCAGTAAGTTCATTAATTCAGTTTCAGAAAATTCATAAATATATGGTTTACGAAAATACTTCGAGTTGAAACGAAGAATTAGGTACCACTTATGAAAACTCTTGCAATGGAAATAGGACCAAAACAAGTTAATCGGTATGTTCCAGAGAAAAGTATAGATGCGACGCAAGTTTACTGGGACTAAATTTAGCCTGTGAATTTGGTTATCCTATCCTATCCTTCATCAGTTATTAATTTTAAACTAATTAATTTTTTTCAATAATTGGTAAGATCATTAAATACTAGAAAAACTGTAAGCATTTTCCCCAATGGCTCTTATATACCGCAAAGTTATACATGGACATAATGATGCATCACAATGAGAATATATTGCTGAAAGATTAATTTAAATGAGAAATTATGGAAAACTCGAATGTGAGTGAATATTTTTTGAAGTATACAATAAAGAACTAGAGACAACCGTAAAAAAAAGACAACTACTTCAACAACCGACATTTACGAATTCATCATCATCATTACAGGCAATAATAAATGCTAGTCGTAATTTTGTTTCGGCATTTGCTCATTTCGGCATATGTAGACGTCTGGAGTCCTAGCACCCGCTGCCACGCCTCCTTAGGCGGCTTGCGGGGTAGTAAGTAGATGTAGAACAGTAAACAAGATTGGTTTGACGCTTGATTTTGAAGTTTACATCACCTTGATTTCCCACGGCTGGTAATACTCTGCGCGCATGCATTCATGATCAAATTTTTGTAGGTAACTACAAAAATGAAGACTGAAATTACTATCGTATATTATTCCTTAACAGTGAGAGTAAAATTAAAATTAATCGATAAATAATATTATTATAGTCAAAGAAATACAGCATATTATTATTCGAAGAAAGACAGCAAGCCAAAATCACTCGTACAATAATTTTTACGCCGACGAATTCAAATGCATTCGCATTTTTCTTTCTCTTGAGGTAAGTCATCATGATTAGTCAATAATACTAAGATTTAGGGATGTGCGTGAAACAATTTTTGATCTCGAGTCGAGTATCTAGTCGTGTTGAAAAGTACTCGTGAGTATCGAGTCGAGTATGATAATTTCTTAACCAGGCAATACAGCAATGCATACTACAATATATTCTACTCCAATTTTCTATGACGAATGTCTAGCCTAGCGAAAGAAGGAAAATATAAAGAGGATCGTTGATGGTTAATGTCAGAAGTAGGAGATGAATGAAAATTAATGTGTCTTCAATAGTTCCATGGGCACAATTGAAATTATTCAACCCCAAGTAATATGTCGACCATTTAAGTCATATATGTATCAAAACTACAAGGGGGAGCCCTGAGTATAGTCTTTTTCTCATATATAAAAAATATTACATAATACGTATATGAATCATGTATTTTTTGGCCCATTTCAAATTCTCAAGTAGAAAAACCAATTATTCTACATGCTCAGCCAGCAGGTTTTGACGTCTCCGTGTCACAGTATTACTGCGTGCAGAAAATTGCCTTTGGCTACACACTTGTATGACTGAACAAGTACTTTCCTACCAAAATTTCAAGATTTCGTAGCCTTTGGAATTTTTATTAAAATTATATCAACGATTTTTATGGATCTTGAATCTTTATGGAATTCAAGTGGACGAACCGAACGACCTATAGAACTTAGCTTTAGTTTTGTAGAGCCAAAAACAATTCTATACTTCTCACGTCGTTTAATCAACCTTAAAAACTCTTGTTTTTCAGAAAGTTAAAGAAAGAAAGTAAACGCAACAAATGAATATCACATCGGACGGACGCAGTAATAAAAAAGGCTAAAAATTGCCTTGAGATGTGAACTCCCCTTTCCGCACGACTCACCTCGGCGAAGGTGAAAAGGGAAAAAAGGGTATCGGTTGTTGCCTTTCGCAGAAACAGTTCATTTTTCTCTCTCTTAAGCATGCCAACTTAATCTCTTCGCTCTACTTCAATAACCGAGCCATATTTCTTATGCGTGGTATGGTTCCGAAAAATATCCAATCCTTAGCATTTTCACTCGAGCAATGAATAAATGGTCAAGTCGATCTATACATACTCCTTTTTAACATCCTCAGCTTAGTATTTTAGGCCAATGAAGACGATATTCCGTGCTTTAAATGACAATTTTCAAGAATAAAGTTTTTTTAAATCTTGTAAAATCGGCCTCAGTTACCGAGCCTCAGGGTTCCGCCGCGTGTAGCTCAGCCTTGACGCGCGATTGAAAAATCGCTCTCACTTCCTTCGTTGCAAACGTTTTTTTCCAAGATTTCTACTTAGTACTCTTTATAAATCTCTACTTTATATTGTGGTTTAAATTTTCCGAGTTATATTTTTCGTAAACGAAAGATCTCCTACTACTACTTTACGTCAAATTTCACGTGAAAAATGGGTCGGCCATTTTGCGTTGTAAAACCAGATAGATGCGAGCAAAAATCTTCAAAAGTCATTGAAAGTATAGGCAAAGCACCAGGTCAAAGAAATATTGCGTTTTTTATTCCATAAAAATCATACCAACGCAACACCACCTGGATAGATTCAAATATTTTCGAGGACAAACGAGAACGCGCGTGGTATTGAAAAGTTGGTCATGTTTTGCCCACTATAGGGTCGTATTTATGTAAAATGGCATATAAATCTACATCTAGTAATCATTTATGATTATTTGCGCTAAGTTTCAAGTCTCTATCCCCACATAATTTTGGACTTTATTCCACCTTTTACCGATTTCGGACCACTGTGCGCCGGGTCGGAAGACGATCGGCCACCGCGGCTGACGTAAAGGTATTCGGCGCGCACGTCGACAACTATAGTGTATACAGCAAGCTGAAACTACCAGGACAAGGCATTAGTATGACTTATCGGCTTTGAAAATTGTATTATTACATGAGTTTCATGATAGTGCTTCCTGTCGGCAGATTGCTGGGCCTACTAGCCTCAGAAGCTCTGTGACCGTAACTATTCGACTCGACTCGACATTCGTAATGCTAATCGAAACGCTCGAGTCGAGTACCAACTACTCGACTGGACTCCAATTTTCGAGTACTCACATATCCCTTCTAAGATTGGTTTGACGCAGCTCTCCATTCTTCTCTCCTATCCGCTATCATTTTCATAGCGACGTATTTCTTCTCTTTTGCATCCTTTACAACCCGTCCTATGTAACTCAATCGGGGCCCTCCCATGCCCTTTCTCCCTTCCACCTGTCCTCCTACGATTGTTTTCATCAGGCCATCATGTCTCATAATGTGGCCAACTAAAATGTCCCGTCTTTTGCTTAAGATTTTTAGAAGACTTCACTTTTCTACCACTCTTCTTAAGGCCTCTTTACACGGTACATTAACACGTACAGGTTAATGTCTAAATGTATGAACGCGGGAATGAACGCGAAAATGCACCGTGTAACCACCCAACTTGTGCGAATGCATGCACAGAAAATAGAACCTGTTCTAAATTGGTCCATGCATTCGTACATGTTCCGTTCCGGTCCACAAAAATCATTCACGCAAACAGACATTAACTCGTGCGTGTTAATGTATCGCGTAAACAGGCCTTTAGAACTTCCTCAATTATGAATTATCACCGCTTTAATCCAATTTAAAAAGATATACCATTGAAATTCAAGTCCATATGACTGATTTTTAGTCCCCCATATTCGATATTAAAAAAATGTCAACTAGCGGATACGGTGAAAACCAGTATTGCGAAGGTTACGGTAAATGAACGTTGAGTGGAGGGGGTAAGGCGGGTTGTTCTGTAGGAAGGGGGAGTTTGTAGGGGAGTGGGGAAGTGTCTCAGCTCCACGGATGAGGATGAGGGTTGGAGATTACGCTGACCGGACTCTTCAGAAGCCGCATCTTCGAAACACTGGCACACGAAAGAAAATCGCGAGTTTTAAGATAATACACAAAAGTATTATTAATTCATTATTTCAGCGTCTTCCTTATTGGATATATTTCAACCGAGGACCACTTTATAAGCAATATTTCCTCTTTCAGATGATGTCCCTCACTCGAGGACCGTCTTGGAGGTAATTTCCGACATATTTTTGACTAGCTTTATCATAAAAAATTCTAAAAATGTGCAGTAACGCCCAAGTTTCACGAGAACTAAATTTAGGAAATCCATCGACAATTGTTTCTATGTCCACTTTTTCTTTCAGGAGCCATCTTCGCCTCATGGATTTCCTGGCCACGATTCTGCTTCTAATTCTACGGCTTCAAAATGGTGAGTTATTTTTTAATGTAACTAATTAATTTATTAAAGTAAGAATTCACAACCAGCAGTTCTTTCAATTGACGGTGACGCAGTCACAAACACGGAACATAAACGTAAGCACTCAAAATGAAGAATACAGGCTAAAAATAGTAAAGAACGAAAATGGAAGACACGCACAATGGGAGATTAGAGAAAGAGGTTTATTTATTCGCCAGAGAATGGGACATGATGAGATTGATAAATGAGTTTAAGAGCAAAAAAACGGATCAATATTATCCGGCAATGAATTCAGTATAGGGAGGGAAGGCCTTGACCTGGAGTAAGGAATGTACGATAATTATGCAGGACGAAAACGAGGAAATTATTCGCGGAGCATATTCAAGAGAATGTTTCCCATGAATCAATACTATAATTGGTAATTGAGGAAACACGACAAAATGAATGGAATTCTTAGGATGAGGTAGGCTACAAACGTTTAACTGAATAATACGCGAAAATGAAACAATATAAACAAAAGTATACTGTCATAGATTTCATGGGTTGTGAGAAGATTAACCCTTCAAGAATAGCGCCTTGGTGGATTATAAAAAAGCTGCATTTGGCGTCGATCGAACAGATGGGTCATTCACAGCCGGCATCGGTAGAAATTCCTTCGGGCTACGGAATACGTATAACAATGAAAGGTATCCAATTCTAACAATAGAGTTAGGATTCGTAATTGCATAACCGAGATATTTCGTGAGGGAAAGGAAGCTCTCTAAAGAAATTAACATTTTATGGGCTTCATAAAATATTAAATAATCATTTATTTGTAGAGGGAATATAATTTATTTTCGTTCCTTTACGGGAAAATAAACCTAAGGTTTCTTTATAGTGAACATTAATTTCACTGGCCATACCTCGATTGATTGATGGAATAAATACGGCAAATCATTTCTCCATGTGATAAAAGTGTATTGTCACTCTCATTGATAAATAATTTAGGATGAAGTATGATAGCCCGACACGTTAAAAGCGTCACATGTTTCTGCATCAGATTTTTTCACTTCATAGAACACCTCGATTGAAAACTTTTTCAATAAGTATGTATAGAATTTAGTTTTTGTTGTTATTACGATATGGAATAGAGCTCCTATTTTTCCTCTTAGAGATGCCAATGAGAGTAATCTACGCATAGTCGTAATTAACTTAATACTAAAGTACCTAAAATGTGCACGCCTTTTCTTCAGCAAACAAATTAATTCAAAAGTTAGCCTGATTATATAATGATGAGAATTTTCTTCCTTGACGTGTTCTTTGAAGAGTAATATGTGAGTAATATGGATGTAGAAATATACTAAAGAGTCACAGAAATAACGCTTTTATTATTTCTATATGGCTTTATTAATTTTACTGAGGCACCGCCGAGTTATCGAATTTTTCAAGTTTGATGCAACTCATTTCTGTATGCAAATTTTTTGCAAGGTTTCCTAGCAGTACCTTAATCCAAGTCAAAAAACTATATTCTAGGATCAATTATTATAATGTTGACATACTTTTCATTCACCTATTTTTGTTCTATTCCTTTATTCATCGCATTTTTTCGAGAGGCTTGATATCTTTCATTGGAGCCATGTTTTTTATTAAACAAAATTTACTTACACTGTAAAATTGTATTTTTTTGACAAACCAGTGAGGAAAGTGACAAATAAGATAACGGTGTTACCATTAACTTTATCGATAAATTTTAGGATGCGTATTTTTTTGATCTTATGATATCTAAATTTTCGATATATTTTCGAAAGCACTTTATCTTTATCCACATCTTTACGTCACAGGAAGTACGTTTTCTCCACAACCTCGCTGGCTATTGCGAGTGAACTTCAAAAGTGATTTTGAAAATAAATAATTTCTAAAAAGAAACACAAGGTGCATACATGTTCTAAGGCTTGCGATTTTTTTCTTAACTGATTATTCACCCGAAAACTATGAAACTGGTGTAACTTCTCATTGTAATATCCCTGCAGAATTACACATTTTTCACGATGCCGACGCCTTGCTTCAATGGCCGCGGCTTCTTTGGGGGTCTGTTTTGACCACTGGAAAATCACCTAGATTGCTTTGGTTAATTGTCACTCGATGTTCTGCCTTCGTTAAACTGTCGTACCATGGACGTAATTTCTATAGCGTCATCACCACATGTCCCCTTAAACTGTCGATGAATTTCAATTGGCGTCTCACCAGGAATGCAGAATGCGAAATCAGAAATGAAGAAAACGAATGATTCCACGCTGTTCGTGGAAGGAAAACGTCTTCACTTCATGTACTAAAACAGTTCTCATTCTAGATGCTGTAGAAAGTGTTCCATCTGTCCCGTAGGTCAGCCATCTCGGTCATATATAAAAAGTGCTCAATCATTTTAAAACAATACAAATGTTCCTATTCATTTTCATTCCGGAGATAAAAATCGGAGGCCTTAGAACTTGAAAGCACCTCTTATTATTTATTATTTCCGCAGGCTACGCTCTGAACCCGGGGGACAGGTGCATAAACCCAGTGGAAGATGAAGGGACCTGCATTGACCTTTCGGACTGCGAAGCAATCCTCAGGACGCTGAAGGTCAAACCAATACCACAAGAGGCGATGGATTTCCTGAGGAGATCACGGTGCGGTTTCAGGGGTTTCCATCCATTGGTGTGCTGTCCATCGGGCAACAAGACGGCGAACGTTTCGGCCCTGAGACCACTGGTAACCCACGACGTTACTCATCACCCAAATCTCGCACTTTTGAGAACGGACATATGCGGACCCGAGTACTGGAATCAAGTGGTCGGGAACGTCCACTTGACGGAACTCCCGTGGATGGCACTGCTGGAATATTCCGTCAGTAAGTTGTCGTATTAAGCAGCGATTGCATTAATTTCCAGACCACTACTTACAATTTATTATGTTTCTTTATTTATTTTCTTTGGAAGATTTTCCGAACAAATATGTGGAATTCTGCGTTCTATTTCTTCCCCTGTCCAAATCGACAACTTCTCACATTATTGTTTTCTCCATGGCAACTTCCAGATTAAGAGGTGTTGAGGGTTTTCTTTATCATTAAGACCATAAGCAAAAGTTCATCAGCATCTACAGCACCATTGTTTAAATGTAGTTAAAAAAAAAAGAATTCACCACGATAAGAAGAACAGTATTTCGTTTAATAGCTTATTTAACCAGTTATTATTACCAATTGGTATTTTGAGGAAGCAACCGACTACTAAGGTCATCCACCATAAGGGAAGGATATTGAGGGAAGAAACCCGGCGTCGGTATTTGCCTGCTATTAACGAAAGCCTCCAAAGAGACCACGGCTTAACTTCCCATCCGACGGACGGAGTGTTTGAAATGTCCTCCACGAAGCATTCAAGAGGGGATCGGGCAGCCTCTAAAAAATCTCTACCACCGCCGGGATTTGAACCCGGACTACATGGGATGCGGATGAAAACTCTCACATGTGTTGCAGTGAAATGTTGAACGCACCTGAAATTATTTGGTTTGGTTTATTTGGTTTATTAATTGGTTAATTTGGTTTGGTTTAGATCCCTTTATTCATCGCTTATTCTGTCACTTTTCGTATTTATAATATTGTTAGTCATTGCGGGTACGAAAAAAACAAAATGTATGCATCGGGATAAATCAATACATCCTACTCTTGATATGAACAATTTTGGTTTTACCTGATAGTTCAGATTTTCCACCACCCATTATTTTCTTCTTTCCAGAGACGGGATCGCCCTTCCGATGCGGAGGAGCCATAATCAGCGACCGATACGTCATAACGGCGGCGCATTGCGTGATTGGCCTACCGAGGAATAGCTCTGTGTAAGTATATTTTGTATTTGCCCCAAAAAAGGAGCAAGTGTTAAGCATTTATTTCCTTTATTAGGTCATCGTCATTCATTATTATTCAACAATCATAAGATCGGTTTGACGTAGTTCTCCATTCCTCTCTCCTATCCGCTATTATTTTCATAGCCACGTATTTCTGCTCGTTCACATCCTTTATCACCTGTCCTACGTAACTCCTTCGGAGCCGTCCCTCGCTATTCTTCCCTTCCACTATTCCTCGAATGAATGTTTTCATCAGGCAAATATGCCTCGTAATAAGGCCAACTAAGTTGTCCTGTATTTTCCTTGTGGTTTTTAGAAGACTTCTCTATAATCCCATTCTTCTCAGCACTTCCTCATTACCTCATTACCTTGATTAGGTAACTACTTAATTTCTATAGCGGATTCAAATGCTGAATCGATGCCAATGAACGGTTTTAATTGCCAACATTTTAAAAGTTCCATAGATTAGGAATTGTGGAGAAAAGGGTTATGGTGAGGCCGCATTGTAGAGGAGTGAATTGAGGGGTAGTGAGGGGAGCCTCCCTATTTTTGTTGCCCATCCTTCAGAGCATAACAATAGGGGGCCCTATTATGAAAGGACGAAATACGTATTAGGGATAAAGAGAATAGGGTGGTTTCCTATTATTTTTTTATTGCCTAAATCGAAAGATTATTACTCCTGGAGAACGTATTTCACGCTTTTAGGTTTTAAATGACGATATCTATTTATCGCGATTAAATTACAAGTGAAAATTTTCAAGCGCGCGAAAACGCGACGGCTAAGTATGAATGCTGGGAAAAGTCCGTGCGACGTCGTTCTGGTTCCCGCTGCAGCAGTGAGGTGACCTTGGGGCGAGGCTTTGACCGCTGATACGACGCAGGATGCTAGCAGGTAGCAGAGTACCATACTAGCTCGTAGCGCTTGGCTTAAATAAGGATTATTAATACCCTATCATACGAAGGAAACTTTCCGACCACAGGCAGTTTTAATTAGTGATTATTAAGAGATGTTCCTTTAAGCTCTGTGCCTCATGCATGCATTGGTAATCTCAGACGACGTAAAACTCCTATCTACTCATAAAGAAACTAGGTCCCTGTGACGTCACGTGGAGTGGCATCGCATGGTCGCCAATCTGGCCTTTTTCAAATGAGGATAAAATTGATCATTGCCATTCGTCTAAACTGGCATTTCTAAAACCAAATAATTTGTTTATTATGATTACACTAATGGTGGGTAACGAATCGCAATCAATGCTTTTCGCTTTCTTTGGTGAAGGAAACTACCCTATTTGGTGAGACCCCATCCTAGAGGGTTTGAAGGGAGCAATGAAGGGGGGCCTCCCTCTTCTTCGAGGTGCGCCTCTTCTAATTATGAAGCCTGAATCGAATAATAATTTTTTCTGTCCTTCTGAGTGATAACTCCATCGATAGGTTTTCATGGACCAAATGAGTGATAGCTCGACCCATCATTTTCTGAACGATACGGTCATTCCCACCATCCCTTTATTCATCGCTTATTTCCGTCACTTTTCGTATTTATAATACAACTGTCATTTAATTAAAAGCCAAGCTTAGCGTCACGATCGCTGTTTAGCGGCCGCATTCTGATTGGCTCAAAGACGGTACCAACCACGGATATTGCGATAGAAGATCGTCAAGTATTCCTCATAATGTATAGTCGCCCACCGCGCATGTGAATGAGTTTGCGAAATTCGCCACTCCCGTCGCTGACGGACAATAAGTTCCGAGTTTCGCGGGGAAATAAGGTAAAATCCAGTGGCGGATACATGTGGGGGGGGGGGGGGGGCGCCCCACACTTACGGGGCCGCCCGCTTAGCCGAACATTGCCGAACCGCAATTGTAATTTTTTTATATCATAAGAGGGCATTGTTGTGCGTGTGTATAATCAGTTTAAATCATACTTTCTTTAATATTACGTGTAACTTGATTATTTTTCATTACGATTAAAGTATAGGTAGCTCAAAATACATTTTGCGCCCCCCCCCCCTTGAATGTTTTCTGTATTCGCTACTGTTAAAATTTGGGGTGTAAACCGAAATTTACATTCATGATGATATTATTTATTAAATGCATAACTCTTCAATGCTATTCCTCGCATTTACAAACATTATACTGCTAAACATTGAAAAAAAGTGGATCGCATTGCACTCATCACCACGCTGCGGACATTTTTGAAAGCTGAAATAAACCGCAGTGGTAAGAGAAATCAAACTTCTGTCGTATGGAATTGGGCCTCGTCAATGCAGTCCCCTTGGTACCAGCGATGGTTTCAGGGACGGAAAAGAGGAAGTGCCGGGTGATGGGAAAAGGGATGGGATTCCCATCTCTTGAGACATCTCGAACAATTATTGCGTGAAACGATCATTTTTCCGCCATCATTGGAGCGATCATTCGGAAGGGGCATAAAAAATGACAGCGTGAATCGTGCTGAACAATAGGGTGATTTCCTATTATTTTTTTATTTCCTAAATCAAAAGATTATTACTCCTGGAGTACGTATTTCACGCTTTTAGATTTTTAAATGACGATACCTATTTTTCGCGATTAAATGAAAAGTGAAAATTTTCAAGCGCGCGAAAACGCGACGGCTAAGTATGAATGTTGGGAAAAGTCCGTGTGACGTCGTTCTGGTTCCCGCTGCAGCAAGTGAGGTGACCTTGGGGCGAGGCTTTGACCGCTGATACGACGCAGGATGCTAGCAGGTAGCTGAGTACCATGCTAGCTCGTAGCGCTTGGCTTAAATAAGGATTATTAATACCCTATCATACGAAGGAAACTTTCCGACCACAGGCAGTTTTAATAAGTGATTATTAAGAGATGTTCCTTTGAGCTCTGTGCCTCATGCATGCATTGGTAATCTCTGACGATGTAAAAATCCTATCTACTCTTATAGAAACTAGGTCCCTGTTACGTCTCGTGGAGTGGCATCGCATGGGCGCCAATCTGGCCTTTTTCAAATGAGGTTAAAATCGATTGCCATTCGTTTAAACTGGTATTTCTAACACCAAATACATAATTTGTATATTATGAATACACTAATGGTGGGTAAGGAATCGTAATCAATGCCTTTCGCTTTCTTTGATGAAGGAAACTACCCTATTAGTGAACCCTTTCAGGGAAGAACTTCATGGACTGGTAAGGCCTCCCATCAACCCATTGCGCTTGGATGTGGCCATATCCCCAAAAGTTAGTTACGTGACAGGACACAGAATTTAGATTGTATGTAAATGTAGAAAACGGATAAAGGAGCGGTTAAAATTTGTGTTTTCAAACTATCAAACTCGACCGTAGAAGAATTGGTGAAAAGGTCTAAAAAATTTTAGTGATCGATGTATATATCCCACTGCATTCATTAATTCTTTCTAAATTATTTTTTTGTATTTCAGAATATCTGTAAGAATTGGTGAATACAATTTGACATCTCCAATCGACTGTGAAGATGATTACATGGGAGAATTAAAATACTGTTCACCAGCCCCTCAAGATATAGCCGTTGAGAAAGTGGTTGTCCATCCGCATTTCATCGGATGGCCAGATTCACATAACGACATCGGGCTGATCAGGCTTTCCAGACCAATCAACTTCACTGACGGTAAATTTCAAGTCCATGATGTACGCATGCGTGAAAAGTACATGCGATACGACTCATAAGATATATATGAATCCATATGAGTGGTGTCATAAAAAAATGACCCACAATATGGATGAAACACGCAACAATTCATTGATTTTTTAGCAAGCATTACTCATGGAAAATAAATTTAATAATTTCTATAGTTCACTAGGCATTAGCCGATTTCAATAGGCACATCTCGGGTTAAATAACAGAGTTATACATTCAGGCGATGGAACCTAGGTAGTCCCTATTTAAATTCGGAAGTGAAGCTTATAAATACTATTTTTTTATTTTCCCTTTCTAAAAAGCTTCACATGGAAAGCCATCAATCATAAAAATTATTCATACAGTCCAAATGCATGCAAGTGTTGTGAATGGGTAATTGGGCTATGTGAGCAGCCGCTACAGAATTGAGATATGCGCGTATACTTAAGTAACTAGATATATCATTATCATCAGAGTTTCCAAATTACTGCATTGAAGTTTAATAAAAAGCTGTTGTGAACAACATAATGTGTGGAAAATATGGGTGAAATTACAGTTATCTTAATTTAACATCCTTAATTCGAAACAATTTCGTGATATATTTTCCCTACTTCATGTTATTTTCCTACATTAGTCTAACACCACCATAGAGGTGAAGTCGGAAATTATCCTATTTAATAGGCACTACTTATTTTTATGGCAATGGCATTAAAATTAATCGCCATGAGTAAAAATAATTTTGCTCGGGAATCGAACCATGACCTTTTAGTTAAGTAGATTGTTTTATTTATTTTTTCATAATAAAACGTGCCAACGCTAAAGGTAATACAGAAGTATTCAATTTTGACCAGAAATTTTGTAGGATAGATTTTTTATACACTCTTCGCATTTCAGAAGCTGTTCGCCCTATTTGTATGCCAGTGGGATTGGCGCAGCAGACGGAAGATCTGATCGGCAAAAATGTTGAAGTATCCGGCTGGGGAAGTTTATGGTCGAGTAAGTATCACGGTACCGTTTGACGTTTAAGAGAGACGTCCTATTTCCCTATTTAAACTGTATTGTTTATACTATCACCCATCCGGTTATTTCCAAAAATTGTCTTCGTATTGCACTGAACTATTTTCGTGGAAAAGTTAATTAGCAATAACATAACTTACCACCTACATATTTTGAGGAAAATTTCTGTTGAAAAAAAAACAAGAGAAATTACTCTGAATATTCCGTTCTACTTTCGGTAATTGATCCATTTCTATCGAGAGTACATCATCCTCATTTCTCCATTTTGTTTGTCTTGACTACACATTGCATTTGAAACTTGTTTCTTCATTACCCTGATATTATTTTATGTTTATGCCCTATTCTCTTCCTTATGATTATGTGTGGCTAGCGTGATGAATCGATTGGATTCGAGAACAATTAAGAACTATTTCGGTATATATCACTGCATTTAGGCACCAAGAAACAAGTTTTTCACTTTGTTGAAAAACCCGGAGCAGGTCATGTATTTGAGCTAAAAGATTCGTTGAGGTGTCATTTGTAGGTACACGTGGTGCAGCCGTTATAGAAAAACAAGACTACCGAATTTCGTTGCCCTTTTGATTTTATATCGGTGAATTTGATTTGACCTATGCGAAACTTCATGGAATATCAACATAGTGAAAAGTACTCAATTATATGTCCTCCTAATTCATTAAAAACCGTTGCCAGGAACCCCAATTATGATGTCACGAAGTTGTCAGAGCCGGAAGGATTTTAAATTTCTTGTGCAGAGAATGCATTTCTTATCTTCTAATTTGTGCTATCAGAGGAATGGAAGTCAAAATTTTATATAAGTATACAGAAAGACCAATATGATGATGCTACAGTCTATCGAAACGTATAGACACGTTATACAGATTTTTTGTGTGAAAATAGTGCAAGTTGTTTCATTCTCTTATTAAGATTTCGTGAATTATAAATATAGAAAAATTAAATCCCTCCTTCTTTCTGCCCTCCTTCCCTCTCAACATATATTTTAGTTCTTGATTGTTGTCGAATCTTATATATTCTTCAAATCAGTCGCAATTAAATAAGCAAGTTTCTGAAACAATCTCAAAATGGGTGTGATTGCACAATGGTAATGTTGATACTCGCGCAAAGCTCTCATTTAATTTGTTATTACTTTAGTACTATCATTGTACTATCACTTCAAAGCTCAAATATTAATAGTTACCGACAACTATAATCGCACATTTTCGTGCAACCTTAATTATAACGTAAAAAAAAACATGAGCATTTATACCGAAAACGATGGATATTCAAGAAAAACTGTTTTCATGGTAATCGCAAAGTGCATCCAAAAACTTTTTTTTCTGCTGCCATAGCTCAGTAACTATGAGTTGCGACCCCATGCTTATGGACAAAAATTATTAAAACAGTCTCCCCTATCACCTCCTGAAGTATTTTCAAATTCCTCCTGAAACACCCTGTATACGCCACTGATTCCAAGTGTCATTTTAGGAACAAACAAGTGACGTAATTTCCTCAGTGTGAGTTTTCACTTGCAGAGGCTCCTTCCGCGGTGCTCCGGAAGTGGAACGTGCCAGTGGTGTCGCATTCGCGGTGCGCCCAGCAGTTCGAGGATGTGGTTCCCATTTCAGAGATGAGCCAGATATGCGCCGGAGACGCCGCTGGAAGGGCAACTTGCTCCGTAGACTCCGGGGGACCGCTTAAAGTCCACGATCTAAAAGCACGACGTAACATTCTGCACGGGATATTGTCATATGGACCCCTGGATTGCGATTCCGAGCAGAAACCTGGGGTTTACACGCGGGTCGGGCACTTCATGAAGTGGATTCTAGACAATATGGAGCCTTAAAGAGGGCTCAATACATCGGCAAGAAGAGTACCTGAAGACCGTCACGATTTCCCACTTCGTTAATTAAGACCTTTTTATCAGAAAAAGTAGCAAAAATTGAATTTATCATTTAGCGTGAGAGTCCAGTGCCCATTCTTAAATGAAAAATTCGCTCATAGAAAAAGTTAGCGTGAAACATGGCCGAAATATTTGAAAAATTACCGTGGGGTTTGTTCCATTGGGAATAAATGGGGAAATCGGCATGAAATTTTCGGGACGCCCGTTGTAGTAGTAATTTAAATACAACTCAATGCAGTTGTTAAATTAGAGAAATAATAATTAAACAGAATAGCTCAATGGCTCTGGGGCGTTCATAAAAAAAATTAACGCGTAGTTATAAACAAAAAAATAAACAAATTAAAATGATAAAATGAAACAAACATGATAAAATATAAACAAAAAATTGTGATTCCCACACTTAAATATACTACTCCACTTCTGACCATGCTTTCAACACTACGTCATTTTCAAGGTGGTGAAATTAATGACATAGAATGTCGAAACCATGATCGGTAATGGAGTTTTAAATTAAAAACGCGGGAATTACCTTTTGATTTTTTATATTTTATCACAAATATTTCGCATTTAAAACACGTAAAGCCTGAAATGATTTCATACGTGCGTACTTACCCGACGTCATCCATCATACTTCTCTAAACCTAACGGCAAAACGCCGCACAATTTGTATTGAAATGGATTTGAGCAGTTTCTCAGCTGTCTAGTTGTCTTTTTCCGGAGTTTAAAATCCATATCACTATATCCCTGTTATTTTTCAACTGGATATGTATTCTTCCATGATTCAAAGTTTGAGTTTGTAAAACAAGGATAAAAAGCGTATGAAAGAAATAACTACAACACTGCGCGCCCCAAAAAGTTCATGCTGATTTCACCGTTAATTCAAAATGGATGAAACCCCACACTATCTTCTTATATGAACGATTTTTCACTTAAGAATGGGTACTGGAGTCTCACATTAAGTTCTGCCTACTTTTAAGGCATTGCTCATTTCACCTGTAAACAGGCATTAAGCCATGATCATGTCCTGCTCTGATTGTCCAGTGCATTGCAAGGCAAGGACGAATTTGTGCCGTCATTATTAGACATTTTAGCATTTCCTCCACTTTACGAACAAATATTTATGCAGTTTCAACCCCAAAAATAAAGATATCAAGTGTTGGCATTTAATCGCCAGATGTAAAGAGCATATATTACCTCATTTACGATTAAAAACCTACATACTTCAAAATGATTGCCGGTACTTAGAGAAATTTCACTGGTACGGTATTATAGAGAATACTCTAAATATAAGATATTACTTTTAAACATTTACTCTCATATGAGTAAATTTAGTGATGAAAATAGTTATCCATAGGGCAATATTGTTACGATGATACGTGAAGGAAAATACAGGGTGAAATTTTCAAATTTGAGGCACAAACAAATTTTGGAAACGGTCTACTGTACAGGTGGAGTAAAATTGAGTGACGAAATTTTAACCCCGGAGAACTGATGCGAATCCGAACCAAAATTACTAATGACATTTATGCCTCGTTCACATTACGATTGTCCGAGCGATCGTCCCAACGATGGTTGGCCGAACTAGCCGTGTGAATGCATGTCCTGACAATAGTTCACGTAGTTACGAACGTTGCCACTTTACGATGGTTAGGCACTGGGAGACCGGAAACGGAAGCGGCAAGAGAAATACGAAAAGCTCGTGAAGCTTTATTTTTTTCATGGATTTTTCCAAGGAAGGAAGAATATGGGCGGAAGAAAAATTATTCGGTAAATACACGTTGAACACAGTAATATCTTGTCCCTGCATTCCTCAACAGCTTTGCTAACCGTCAATTTCCCGTTCACTTTAGATGTCAGCACTAGAGGGCAGCACAGGTTTTAACCGTCGTCGTGTGAATGCACGATAGTTCCGACAATCGCTGGAACAATCGTAATGTGAATGAGGCATTAGGTCGAAAACGCACAATTTTTAAACTACAGAAACTTTGAGGCAAGCGCTCCGATTGGCCGCGAGTGCCCTATTGTTAAATGCTCTGGACAACTCATGACTTCGAATACTCTGACTACCGCAAAAACGCGAAGTAACCTAGGCATCCGGCAACAAGGCAAACTCGCGGCCAATCGGAGCGCTTGGCTCAAATTTTCTGTATTTTAAATATGTTTTGGACCGAAATATCATTAGTAATCATGGTTCCGATTAGAATCAGTTATCCAGGGTTAAATTTTGGTGATATAATTTTACTCTGTATATGCTCTGAAAATTTCGTGATTACAGCGTGAGTTTAAAACAAATTAGTATTCGCGATAAAAAAAGACTAGCTAAGCGGGATTGATGAGTGGTGTTAAGTACAAACGCCGTGAAAACATCTGGAAATGGCTTCAATGCAATGTGTTCGCTTTCTGTAACTCGCATATATAATAAATTTAAAATTTGTTAAAAATAAAAATGATGTTTGAGGACATTTTTTCAGTGTTTAACTCACAGAGACCTGCCAGTAAAAAACTACTACTATACATAATTCTGATGTGACAACGCAATTATGAATCAAAAATATACAATTTTTCGAGGATACACAAGAAAATTACTTTTTTCACATAGCATTCTCCCCATGATAAAAAGTTGAATTGTTGAATGAAAATTGACATGAAAGGTTTGCTTGCATACCCCATATTCATTTTAGTACATTTCTCAAGAATTTTTTTAAACCTGCTGATTAATCCAATGATTCCAATTCATAAGCAATTATTAATTACCACGATAGTGTCTAGAAAGCCGATCCTCAACGATTTGCACCAACCTTTGGAATGTAACGTGAAGATTTTTCCGGTCATCCCAGCAGCATTTCAGGTCCGATTCATCCAACTACACTTCGGGTAAGTTTTCTCTCACTCACTATTATAGTTTCGCGGCAAATGTATGATGTCCGTTGGTTGGGGCTCCCTAAAATGTCAGTGTGGATGCACGAATTCCCCCAGCTACTTCGCACAATCCAAAAACACGCGGTACTAACCGCTCTCGACGTCGACGAGACATAACTATGTGAATCAATGCAAGTTCGATACCTTAGTAAGTGCCTCATTTGATTCGTAAGAATATACCTCCATAAAAAAGCGGTCAGACTGGTAGTGGTTCTATTAGAAAAGAGGCCAAGGTATTTCGAGGTTACTGGAAAGAAATAAATATGCGAGCTATTAAGGAAAATTTGCCCTTCTTGCCGAGTAGTGAGGTCAGATACAAGCTGCAGACCGTGCAGTGAACAGAAGCCCCACTTCCATCTAACTAAAGTATGTTGTGAGTAACTGTCATTAAAATAGAGAGGGGAGATTCACCCATCCGATCAAGCCATTAGACTGCGAACCCAAAACCTCCACAGAGAGGCCAGCGATTCAGCTAGACAACCGTAAAATAAAACCTTTAGCTTTCCGGGCGAACGCCCGAAGTTGATCGGGACGCACTTCCGCGGAACCACGTTTGTAAACATCCCTTCAAACGAAGTTCTGAGCGGTCGGCAGTGCTCTTACCGAGGATGTAAAATGCGTAGTTTTTGGGCTTAAGCCAGAGGTCCTTTCTAACTTGCCAATGATCAACCATATTCTACTAGTAGTAGGTATCTTTGTTTCACTAAAGTACTCAAATACGTTTACATTGAAAGTTGCCGCCCGCCGGCTATCGATATCTTCAATAAATTTCTTTTAAAAACCTGGAGTATGATCCAACCCTATTGCACAATATTCCATGACTATCGGCAACGAACATGGTCATAAGAGAGATTTACGAGGGAAATATTTTTCAACCACCCAAAAAGCTCCAATTTTCACGCTGCTCTAAGGAGTGGAATGCCGATTGGTGTACCATAAATTCGAGCTGAAGGTATTGTCATCCCATTCCAATGCAATATGGTATGAGTAGGACCTCGATAAACTCGTACTCCCCAATGATAAAGTACTGACAATTTTGAGAAGTTAAATACATCGTATCCGACCCATAGAAATAATTTTAAAATCTTTGTTTCCAGTGTCACCAGGGTCTTCATTTAACGATTTATCGGAACTTTATGAAAAAACTCCTCTATCACTTAATTTGTTATTAAAAATTAAATTAAAAACATTCAAGATGGCCTTCCATTACTTTTTTTTAGCTTTTGCGGAAAATGAAGTGAGTGCTCATTAGCGCGTGGCTTATTTTTTATTTTTCTCGGATAACTGATTTCAACCACTTAACCCTTTATAACCCAATGTTGCTTCTAAACAACATCAAAAATGTTCAATCTTTCAGCTCTATTTAGGAGATATCTAAACTAAATATTATTTTCAGTGTAAATTTTATTGACGAAATATTTCGCTGTCAGGATAATTATCATTGAGTCATTTTCAAGTTTTCGAAATGAAAAATCTTGAAATTTGATTTCTCCCAAAAAACGGCTTTGGGTTAGAAAGGGTTTAGATATGCTATGGGGTGTAAAACCAATGTGCTAAAAAATCAGGTCGGTAAATCAACTTTTAGCGGCCGCTCTAGAGCACCAAGTGCAATCCTCAATCCTCCGGTATTGTATCCTAAGATTGGTTTGGCAGCAGCTTGAATGCTTAGCACTCTCCATTCCTCTAGTCTCTCCGCCATCCTCTTCATTTCCTCGTAGAATTGCACCCAACATTTTTCATTATTTGGTCCATCAACTGGAACCGTGGTCTTCCTCAGGGCCTTTTTCCATCAACATGTCCCTCCAGGATTGTCAAGATGATCCCCCCATACATTACTATATGCCTAATATGTTGGGCTCTTCTATTTACGACCGATTCCAACACTCTTCTTTTCTCTTTAATTTGATTCAATACTTCTTCATTTAATATTCGGTCTGTCCATTTAATTTTTAGCATTCGCACCATCGTACGAATAAACTCAGTCTCTTCTTATCCTCTTGACCCAGATTCCATACTTCACAGCCATACAATATGCCATACTCAATACGTAGGCTTTGAGATTTTTTTCCTAATTTCAAGGCTGTTACTACTAGATGTTAAAATTTGACTCTTTTTTCTAGAATGACGCTTTTTCCTTCGCGATTCTTGCTTCTTGCATCTATTGCAATAGCATTCTACTAACAAAAGCGAAAAAACAATTAATTTTCTCAAATAGACCAAGTGACATTACTTCCAAGGCTAAAATTAAGAATTACAAATCTTGTAACGCAAAATTCATCGTTTTCACGTGTGACCAATAGGGTGGTTTCCTATTATTTTTTATTTCCTTAATCGAAAGATTATTACTCCTGGAGTACGTATTTCACGCTTTTAGATTTTTAAATGACGATATCTATTTTTCGCGATTAAACGAAAAGTGAAAATTTTCAAGCGCGCGAAAACGCGACGGGTGCCTTCATTGCCTGGCGTTGCGTACGTGGGGGCGGAGCTAACAGCTCGTAGCAAGTTGGAGCCCTTCACAGCTCTGCGTTGCGAAAACAAATGAAAGGCAAAAAGCGTCGGCTCCTAAAAATCGGCCTGTGAGCATATCATCTTATGATTTCGAACCAAACGCACAATACATATGTTGTTTTCTGCATGTTTACACAATTTCATTTCTTAAAATGTTCTTCTTAACTATAAATAGTATTTGAAGTTAATATGGCGACCATAAAGTTGATAATCATGCATGTAGTGATGGTCCTTGCCTATGCATTATTATGACCTCTTAATTTTATTTCCTAACTCGGAATATTCGAATAATAGTTAATTACATGCACTAATGAACATAAGTAACGTGGAATGTTATCAGGAATATTTATTAATGATAACTGTTGTTCAAACTGATTGTCCTAGTCACGTTATCTAAATAGCTCTAAACGAGTAGATTATGAGGGCAAAATTATTAGATATCAATTGGATTTTAAACGACCGTAGTCACCAACAAGCACCTCTCACGCTGCAGTTAGCTTGTGATACCATTTACGGGCATGTGTTACGCTAATCTATGCTCCTCAGTGATTGTAATCTAATTTATGGTTAACATTCGTCTAATGTTTAGGAAAGATACGAAATATCTAAGCTGAACACTTCAAAATAATAGTAAATAATGAAATAAATAGCATTTGCCACTCCAATTAGAGCTAATCTTGCATATTTGTATACCCAGAAACAAACACCAATTCGAAATCGTCGGCGTACTGCCACCTTGACGCAGAGAAAATACGGCAGGTTCAGAGTTTCTGCGACGACGCAGCGAGCTGGAGACGTGACGTCATCAATTCTCAAAGACGGGCTCTGATTGGCTCGCTAGCCGCGGCGTCAACGCAACGCCGAACTGTGAAGGCCCCCTAAGTATGAATGCCGGGAAAACTCCGTGTGACGTCGTTCTGGTTCCCGCTGCCGCAAGTGAGGTGACCTTGGGGCGAGGCTTTGAGCGCTGATACGACGCAGGTTGCTACCAGGTAGCAGAGTACCCTTCTAGCAGGTAGCGCTTGGTTTAAAAAAGTATTTTTAATGCATTATCAAACGAAGAAAACTTTCCGACCTTAGCCAGTTTTAATGTGTGATTATTAAGAGATGTTTCCCTGAACTCTGTGCCTCATGCATGCATTGGTAATCTCAGACGATGTAAAACTCCTATCTACTCTTATAGAAACTAGGTCCCTGTTACGTCACGTGGAGTGGCATCGCATGGGCGCCAATCTGGCCTTTTTCAAATGAGGTTAAAATCGATTGCCATTCGTTTAAACTGGTATTTCTAACACCAAATACATAATTTGTATATTATGAATACACTAATGGTGGGTAACGAATCGCAATCTGCATTTCGTTTTCTTTGATGAAGGAAACCACCCTATTGTTTTCGAGGAATCAAACATTTTATCTTCCGAACGCGGCCCCGCTCTCTTCCCCTACTATGCCGCCCTGGGTGCTCGCGACCGGCACCCACGATAAGCTGATAGGTCCTGCGCCCCTTGTGGCCCTCTACGTCCCCTTCACAATCTTCCAAGAAAAAGCCAAGGAAGTCATTTCTCGGACCCAGAAATGGCAGCAAGTGAATTATTCGCAAAAAAAAAGACGGGATAAATTAGTTATGAGACATGACAACCTGGTGAAAACAATCGTAGAAGGACAGTTGTAAGGGAAAAAGGGGAAGAAACGGCCACGAATGAGTTGCAAATGGCCGCGGTGAAAGTCGGAACTAAGAGGCAGCACCTGAACTTAACCCTGGCAGACGTCGTTATGGTTATGGCATTGAAACCCGTGTAAATTAAGGAAAAATCTGAGGAGAATATGTTGGATTCCAAAGAAATAAGGTCAAATCTTATTATTTTAAATTCAATAACCACTCTTTCATGTGAACTGTAAGAGCTTACGCAGGGATTCTAACACTCCTGTACATTATATTAGGGGGCTGGCGTGGCGTAAGAGAGAAGAATGGAGAGCAGCGTGAAACCAATCTCAGGATTGTTGAGTAATGATGAAGACGTAATAAAGTGAAGCGCTTTTATGAATTTTCATTCGGAATAAATTCTCCAAATTATGTTATTTTGAGATGACTAGTGGCGGGAGAAGCAAGATAGAAATTATCAGCAGAATAGCCTAGGCGAAGAGAGCATTCCATCAAAAGAAAGACCTGCTTACAGCGGGAAACTTAAGTAGTAGATCGCTAGTAGCCCACGTTTCCACTCAAATGTCACTGCTCCCGGGACTTTGCTACCCTTTTCTTTGTGCTAATACTAGAAAAGCCCAGGCAAAGAGAGCATTCTCCAAAGAGTATGCTCCTATATGGAAGTGTGGCATGGACAATGACCGTAGCGGAGAAAGCAAGGATAGAGGACTTCGAAATGTGGTGCTACAGAAGAATGGTGAAGATCAAATGGATCGACCGAGTTAGTAACGAGGAAATCCTAAGAAAAGTAGGAGAGAAGAGAAGCCTCATGAAAACCTCAACAAGAAGACGGAAAAACCTTATAGGAAACATCTTGAGACATGATGGCCTGATGAAGACAATCGTCGAGGGACAAGTGGAAGGTAAGAACGGAAAGGGGAAGGCCTCGAACAAAATATATGGAACAAGTAAAGGAGGATGTGAAAGAGAAGAAATACGTAGGTGTGAAAAGATTAGCTGATAGGAGAATTGAGTCGAGAGCTGCGTCAGACCAATCCTAGGATTGTTGACCAGTGATGATGATGATGTTATTTTATTTTTTTTTTTTATTATCAAACCACCGGATACAGCTCTTATTGGCCATTTTACACCGGGGTGTTCAACAAATGTAACAAGTAAACGTACACAAACGACCATGCCCTGGACCGGGGAAACCTACCCAGGCGGGACTCGAACCCGCGACCTCTTGTTCGGCAGGCGAGAACGTTACCCCGCCGCCACCGAGGCCGGCAAATTTTGAATAGAAAACTATAAAAGAGTATGGCTATTCATAAACATTTTTCTTTATTTTTTTATACAATTTCA
This sequence comes from Ischnura elegans, assembly GCF_921293095.1. NCBI lineage: Eukaryota > Metazoa > Arthropoda > Insecta > Odonata > Coenagrionidae > Ischnura > Ischnura elegans. The sequence goes on along the minus strand of NC_060256.1, from coordinate 89,533,509 downwards.
CTTTGAATTCATCAGAAGTTTGGTGACACTCGGTCAATTTGAGGGCATTAATTTTTAGTGAAATTGAGCCACGTCTAAATATTAAAAACTCGATGTATGATTTTTGATCATTTTTATTCTGCTCCCTGTAGCATATTTCAAGAGGTTGAAATTAAGAATATGAGAAACATTAAAAATTAAGTCACACCCGTCGTAATGCTTATCGCATATGCGCGAAACACTCGCTAAGCTGCTTGGAATGCACCTAACTCAGATTTGTAATTAACTCTTTTTCTGAAAAAATTCTTACCATCGACAATTTATGCATGGACGGATGAAGTTACGAACAAAGTTAAATTAATATTCAAATTAGCAATAGATGGTTTCCTATTATTTTTTATTGTTTAAATCGAAAGATAATTACTCCTGGAGTACGCATTTCACGCTCTTAGATTTTTGAATGACGAAATCTATTTTTCACGATTAAACGAAAAGTGAAAATTTTCAAGCGCGCGAAAACGCGACGGCTAAGTAGGAATGCTGGGAAAAGTCTGTGCGACGTATTTCTGGTTCCAGCTGTCGCCGTGTGAGGTGTCCTTGGGGCGAGGCTTTGAGCGCTGATACGACGCAGGCTGCTAGCAGGTAGCGCTTGGCATAAATAAGGATTATTATTACCCCATCAAGCGAAGGAAACTTTCCGACATTAGGCAGTTTTAATAGGTGATTATTAAGAGATGTTTCCCGGAGCTCTGTGCCTCATGCATGCATTGGTAATCTCAGACGATGTAAAACTCCTATCTACTCGTATAGAAACTAGGTCCCTGTTACGTCTCGTGGAGTGGCATCGCATGGGCGCCAATCTGGCCTTTTTCAAATGAGGTTAAAATTGACCATTGCCATTCGTCTAAACTGGGATTTCTATAACCGTATTGCAATTAACTACTGTACCTTCGTGCTATTATTTTTTATAGTGTTAAAAGTTGTGTACAAGCAGTACAATAAACGGCATAAAATATCAGGCTTTAAATATCCTTTATATCAATTAGGAACAATATCTTTAGACTGCGCAATCGCCTTAAAATTTGATATTTTTTTGAAAAAAAATTATATTCTCAGCGCTTTTAAACAATATGTTTAATTGTATTATATCAAAAACATGTACATTTTAATAGTTTCGTTTTAGGTTTAGTATCAAAAATAAAAATATTAGAACTGCGTTAGAATAATTTTAGACTGCGGCTGAAGCAATGCCTTACTGCCTTAAATTTTTTATCAAATTCATGTACATCCATTTGCATCGTTCGGTACCATTCATTCTGACCCTTTAAACCAAAAATCAGTAGTATCAGCTATATCGAAGATTCGTCAACGGAACACAAAATGGATATCATGAGAAGAGCGCTTCAGCACATGCATGTTAACAAATCATTGCTTTTCGGCGGGCATAACGAATCTGCGGACCATTCTCAGAGACCTCTTATTGAGAATAGGTCAACGCCAACACCGGCTTTCTCTTCATGAAACCTGAAAACATCGCCAGGTAAGAGGCTCCACATTGTCCACGACTATAGAAATTAATTATCGTGGCAGACATACAAGGAAACGGAGTCATCCCGTAGAATATTGGAAAGTTCACTGAAGGGCGAGTGATTGAAAAATATCGTCGAAGGCGATACGATGTTTCTTCCCCTGAAGTTTACAATATATGATTGAAAACGACATGATTAGCAAAAAATTCAGTAGCAATGAAATTCAAAATTAATTTAGGCAATGCTTACACTTTTATCCAAGCGTAATCTTTTCAATAGGTTATCCAAAATTCAATCCTTTATAAATATTATCAATCTACTGACCAAATTATTATTAAAGTATTCTACCGATTAGGGTAGGTTTATTACATGTTTCTTTACATAACTTTATTTATCCCAATGCTACAATTGCTTCAAAAATTAAAAATTCTCACCCTTTACCCGAGCTCACGCTGTGCAAACAATTGACGTGTGAATTCCACGCAGTCAGGGTAGGGGGGGGAACTCCTTTTTCTAAGAAGAGGTGAGGCTGCACCAGAATAAAACAGTGGACCCTTTGGGAAGTAGTTCAGCTGTGAGAAAAGTGAGTAGTCCCCAGGACCGAATAAGTTAGGATAATGTGGAATTTAGCAGCCTTTTTCTGATGCGTTTAAATTATGTAATATAGAACAGACTTTTTTTTACATAAATTCTAATTATTTGCCTCTTTATTTTTCCCCAATTTTAAGTTTTATTTATTTCATTATTTTGTTGAACAACTATATCTTTTTATTCCAGTTTATACCAGTTCGGCGTAGAGGTAAGTGAGTATTTCATGGCCCACTTCCCTCTACTCCGGAAAGAAATAGGAGCACGAATTTGGTGATCATCCGACGGATACATTGTATGGCGAAGATTTTTAGACTGCTATTCTCATTTTTTTCCAAACCCATGCCAACTTATTTACTTACTTACCTGTGTCTCTGGTTCCTCGTTCGCTTCTTGATTTGAGTTTTTTTCTCTTGGTCAACCTCGGGGGACTTCGGACACGGGCTACAATTTTTTCCTCCATCTTGCATCCCGCACAATTTCTTTATCCGTATGCATTATTACCACTTGTTTTCCACTTTATCCGTTAAATTTATTTCCCACATCCGCTTTCAGTACCAAGCATTGAATCTATTTTTCTATTTTTCATCTTATTTATTTATTTTTTATCTATTTTTCCCTTAACAGTTTTTTTCCGTTGGATCATGCAGAAAATGTGCATAGAGGCATTAGCTGATAGCAGAATTGAGTGGGGAGCAGTGTCAAACGAAAGAATTTCTGATTGACGATTATGATGTAGATGAAGTTATTTGTGACGAAAGTCGTTTCAATAAATAACAAAGAAAAACATTGTCATGTCTAATATTAACCTTATTGCTGCGATAACGACCAAAATGCATCTAAATAATCAACTAAATAATGATATGAATAAACATAGGATTTTTAGTCCCATATTTCCATCACTTTCAGCAAGAAAACCTTCAGAATAAATATGAACAATAGCGATTTTCGTCTTCAGCGCATCTAAACATTATTGAAATGGCAATATACTAGATGGCGTGATCCCTAATGGGTACCAATAGCTGATTCCGACGATAGATTAATGCCGACATTTCGATGGCCGTCGTCCATCAAAACGTCGGCACCAATGGAGAGCCTGACTCGGCTGCAAAACGTCAATTTATCACCATCATACCCTATGAAAACTTCGGATTTTTCTTCATACTTCGAAATTTCATTTGATGGAGTTTCTGTGCGAGGGAAACTACGGCAGCCGGAGGGCAGGACGAGATATGCAAATCCAGGTCGCGTTGTCCAATCAGCGAGCATCTCTCCCGCGCCGCGCAGTCTTTCCTCGTATAGGTCCTCGACCCTCCTCGCTGGATCCCTTTCGAATGGTCACATTCGGCGGTCTCAAGTCGACCTTAAGGCCGTTTTACACCGGGCACGGAATTGCGCAGGTTAGAGCTGCATTAATTTCTAAAATGGCGTGGAATTGCGCGAATGCATGAACGAAATTAGAACAGGGGCTATTTTACCGTCTCGCATCCACGCATTCTCGCATGTGTTCTAGCAATTCACCGCTTTACACGACACAATTTTGATTGCGCCTTCGCACGTACGTCAGATTGCGCAATTCCGTGTACCGTGTAAAACGACCTTTAGGGAACGCTCGCGTTGTCCCGCCATGCGGGAGTTCCATGATCACATCTCGGGGACGGAGGATAATACGTAAATTTATCTCAGGAGTAGAGGATAATACGAACTGCTATTACGGTGACCACTTCAATATCAAGTATCGAATAGAGCTCACCCCAGACTGAGCCAAAAACGAGAGAATCTTAATATTTGTGGGCCAGTTCTATTGACATTGGTCGCGTTCAGCAGGCTCGACAGTTGCGGTGAGACCTTTTCTGCTGAGCGCCCTATGGTAACTCACAGCCGTTACCAATCAGACGCCATTTTTTCCACCGGAGAAAATATCAGATTGCGCCCCAGAACAAGTGTAAAAGCAATATGGTTGCGTCCATTACGTCTTCTGCTATGGTCGCGAACAGATATGTTTATGAAGGAATGACGTTTGAAATACAAGATTTTGAAGACATGCATCATGAACACGCAATTATACCTGTACACGCTTGAACACTTGAACACGCTGTTATACTTGTAAAACTGGCTTCAAATTCGACATCAGCTAATTAAAATAATTGGAAAATTAGGTAGATCATTTAAAATATACTATCCAATAAGATGCAGCCGAGGTCACGAAATGTATTTGAAATGTTTTCGACTCTGAGAATCTTTCCCTCTGTTTCCCTCGGTTTTCTTAATCATAGAAATTTCTCTTGACTCTATTAATAAAAGCAGGCGGGGGGGGGGGGGGGATGTGAGTTAACCTCTTACTTGTGATTGTGAGAGAAGTCTTCTTACTATAGTCACTTCATATCATGATAATAAGATAGAAATGTTTATTTCGGCTTTCTTCTTAAAAATCCCGCCTCTCGTTGAAATAAACCTAAAAAATTATTCATATTTCATCGTCTTCCACGATTACAATCACCAGAGCTCAAACAGGCATTACATTACCGCCCAATTTAAAGTGCCTGCTATTTGGTCACGTGACTGACCACTGCTCAGCAACGTCAGCTACCGTTCAGAAGATCGCTACAACCGGTCACTCACAAGTGAGTGATCTCTTGGTCTAGGTGAGTACCTGTCTGCTGAACGCAATCATTGGCAAACCTAACATTTGTAATATTAACTACGGTTACGGTTGCTGTTGATATTTAGTTGTTGATAAGTTGCTAAGCGGAGAAAATAAAAACAGCAAATCATCGCTCGAGATTAGTTCCCTGAAAATTAATTTATTTAACAGTTACAAGTAATAAATTACGCATCACACTGTCACTCTCACGCAAATTAGCTGTGGTGCTCATGCTACATCAAAAATACTTCATCATGCACACAGGGACTAGGTAAACTAGGGAAGGCAATCTCACGATTTATCATATTCTTAGTTTAATACACTTTCTACCAAATTATTAATTGGAAAATAGTGCAAGTCAAACAGTTACACATACACTGAAAAAACAATCGGCGAAAGCATCTGTTAATACCTTGCCCTCTGGAATCAACTGATATGATTATCTTGGATGCATGGCACTATTAAACATGCCAGGTAACTTAAAGACTATATTCTATTGAGTAGAAACACTAATAACTAACATATCAATGACGAAATTCACGCATTCGAAAAGAGTACAACCGAAACTAGCGCACTGACTTCAAGTAGAATTGTTTAACAACTCTGTCCCAACACTGGAATAATACATATATGGCTCATTAGTCATACTTTAGTACCACGATTGAAAACTTATTTCAAAGTTCATACCGCTTTGGAACTCTTTTAAAGTAGTATTTTGCGCTAATAGACACATAGGTACCGTAACGTTTCCTACTCTTCGCATGGATTAGATATTGGCATTTGGAACAAAGAAAAACGTTTTGTCAGTTTCGCGAGGAAAAAATTAACTATTAGAAATTTTTCAGAGAAGCCTCAAGTTGAATGACTTTCAGTCAATTGGCTCATACTGAAACAACATCTACTTGAGCTGTAAATGACAGGCTAACAGTTTCGTCTAGGCTATGGCTTTAAGGTACATGTTTAAAGAAAATCACATCCTGTTCCACAGATTACGTAACGTAATGCACGAAACATAAAGATTTTCAGACTCTGTTTTCGAGATGAAAGTTCAACAACAATGTTGATTTTTAATTTTTATACAAATTTATATACTACGCAGTATATATAAGAAAAAACGAATTAATGTCACTCGACGAAAATCTGTTGACAAGGTGTTGCTACGGCTATCAACCTATTTTCTATCATTTTCCCAACTATTCCTCTGGAAGAGAAGTCAGCAATGAGAGGTGGAGAAATTGAGAAAGACTGATCGATGGCGCCAAAATTATTTAGAACTCCTCGTTCCATAACGTTAAGCTTAAAAACCAGCTGTTCAATTCCTATTTCATTTTTCGCATCTAAAATCCAATAGGGTACACCGCAGTAACACGACAGGAAATCAATACACTCCACTTGAAAAGAGTCAATCGTTCCACGGTCATTCAACATGGTCGCCAAATTTCTCACCTCTCTACCCCTGTCCGTGGCCGAGTTCTCCGCGATTTTGGCAACACTGGACTCTCGATCTCACTCGATCGCAAAAGTGAACGGAACCGTTCCTCGGTAACGCAGCTCCGATAATCGCTGCCACGTACGATTCACGGATCGATGTTCTGCATGATCCAGAGGAGGTAGTCGAGGACGTTCGTGGTCAGGGTGGGCTGAATGACGTTGCAGAACCCGGGACCGGAGGACACGACGCCGAGGAGCACGCTCCTCGTGTACCCGGTGTAGATGGGCTCCTCGACTTCGTTCGTCTCCTCCCCCTCGTACGGCGCCATCATGGTGCGCAGGATGACGGGACCACCGCTGTCCCCAAAGCAAGGGCTGCTCCCAATGTCGTCCCCGACGCACAGCTTCCCTGGGATCATCTCGGTCACCAGCCTTTTGCAAGCGCTGAATTCCATGATGGGAAGGCTGGCCTTCAGCGGCACCGGACTGTTGCTCACTGCCTCGGAGTATAAATACATTGGAGTCCAATGAGTCTGTCCCATGTCTTTCCTTTTTCTAGATTAGTTATTTTTTTATTATTCAAATATATTTGTGCCAATAAATATTGTTAATGGAAAAAAAATACATATTCTGAAAAATAATTTTTTTTAAATGATGAAAAAAATTAAAAATAAAACAACGGAAAAAACAACAAAATAAATAAAAATTAATAAAAAATAATAAAATATCATCAAAATAATATAAAATATATATAAATTTATATTCAATGGAAAAATATATTTAGGTTACTTTCTGTAGACTTTAAAAAAAATTCAACAACTGTTTAATATGTAAGTTTCTGCTAACACAAACACCACACTGCCCCAAACAACACAAACAAATGCGCACAATAAAATTGTACTGCAATCTGGCTGGTTGTGGTAAACATGGTTTACCAGTACGGCGTAAACGCGCCTTCGGCGCGACATTTAATGTGAGGTCGTAAATTGGGCCACCGGATATTGGGCGAAGCCGCTTACTTCCTGGACACATGTCCAGGAACAGCACTCAGTAGAATCATCATTTTATCCGGTTAATTGGGACTGAAAGCCGCTTAAACAGACCACGCATCGATGGCCATAAGTTTACGTGAAGGTGTACATTTTTCAAGTAGTAGCCGATGATTCTCCATTTTTCGGGTTACAACGTATCCAGATTTGTCGTAGACCACAGTTTCGTCAGTGATCCTCCTGGCTTCTTCAGGTCAAGGGAGCCACTCAGCGTTTATATTGGCATTTATGCAGGGTGGAGAAAAAATGTGTCACGAAATTCTAACCCTGGATGCCAGTGACTCATGACCTCGAATGCTTAGTCTGCCGTAGATCGCGATTTACCCAAGTCATCCGGAAACAGGGTAAACTTGCGGCCAATCGTAGAGCTTGGCTCAAAGTTTCAATGGTTTAATGGTTTCAGTGGTGCGTTTTCGGCCTGAACGTCATTAGTAATTTTAGTCACTGCTGGAATCAGCTATCCAGGGTTAAAATTTCGTGATGCAATTTTTCTCCACCCTGTATAACCCTTCTGCACCGCATTTTTTTGTCAATATGTACGCTGATTTGTAGCCTCTCTGAGTATCCTCTCACATTAATCGTGTATAGGATACCAAACTTATATAAAGAGCGAGAAAAACGCAAAGCAGCACTTTCGGCCTGAACACCCAACGAGGACTGCAGGCGAAACTGTTGTCTGCGGCAAATCCGTTCGCGGTGGAACTTGAAAAAATGGAGAATCACCAGTCACTCCGCGGAAACCTGACAGGACACATTACTAAGATCCATATTTGCACATTTTCTCTCTCCAATGAACTAATCTTGAGCATGATCTTTCCTCATCAGTTACACTTTTGTCTAAGCTGTATATACCCGTTTTCATGCGTGGGTATCCATAACTTTTTATGCACCATTAGAATCTCAGACAATGTTTTATGTTTTTTATTACTTTTTCATTAAAATATGTTACTTTATAGGTACCGAAGCAGTTAAATATTTTAATTCTCAATCAGTCATTTTTCTTACTTCTTAATCTATGTCTATGAATAAGAATTAAGGGAATTTTTAGTACAAATGGGGCAGCTGCTTCATAAGGAAGTAGTGTACTGGTACCGATGTGTGCCAATTAAATGTAATTTGAAATAAAAACAACTGCGTTCAAGGTGGCTGCGCAGTAACAGAGTGGCCACTCAAATATCATCGTCAACTTCCTGGACTTTTTAGGCCTTTTTTTCAATTTCCTGGATTATTCTAAAATGGTTATTTTTACGAAATATAGATATTTAAATTGGATAAAAATGTGACTAGCTGTAAGCAAATGATAACCTTCGATTATATAGATATATTATAAAGTAAAATCGCTGCATGAAAAAATTGGAATTTTAGTGTTATAGATTATCATCTATATCAGGGGTCTCCAATTTACTAGGTCACGAGGGCCACATTCTAAGTTCCGAATCTCCCCGCGGGCCGGATAGCAAATTTGCCGATGACTGAAGTATTTGATACCACTACTACTACTGAAGTATCCGGTGGCGTATTTCTTATTTACGAACAGTTGACGGCGACTTTGACGTGCAGTACAGCGCTGCATTGCTCCTAGCGGCGCACAGTGGTTCAAAATCGAAAAAAGGTGGTCGAAAGTGAAATTTGAAATCGAAAAAAGGTAGTAAAGTTTCATGTATAATCTCTGTGTTGATAAGCAGTATTCTGTGAATGGAGCCTCATTGATATGGAACTGGCCAATGCCTTCAAAACCACAGAAAACCGATGAATAAGATTCTGATTGATTCCATCAATAGAAATATATAAATATCAGTCAGTTTTTTTTTAATTTTCGTGTAGAGTAAGGTTTGTCACTATTATACCTTCCACGTAGTTCGACTAATTTCCGACTGAACTCAATATCACTCGAAGTGAAAAATCCACGAAGGATATCTCAAAATAACTCGCCAACACGCAAACGCTGTCCACACTCTTGAATCGGTGACTATAGCAAATGCAATTGTTAACGCCCCAAGCGTGACTTTAAATGCACGTGGTCCTTCTCTCAGCGAGTGCGATGCATCGTCTGGGTCCTCTGAATGCCATGCCTCGAGCGTGCGAGACATATCTGCCTGCTTTTTTTCTGTGCCTCTTAATTGCCTTTGTTTGCGTGCTCGTATTTTTCGAATATTTTTGAAGCTGATGCCAGGATACTTCCTCTTAGAGCAGTGTCTGGCAGACGCTCATGAAAGATATTCTTCCACTTACGCTCCGATTTATGAACTTTCTTAGCGATTGTGGTGTTCTATGTGGGGACGCTGAATGCTTTCCTCTGTGTATCATTATTATCTGCTTTTCTACCTCATTGTTTCCTTTCTCTTTCAACGTGGCAATGATATTATAAGCATGGACCGTCCAGGCATTGTCTATCATTGGTTCTCGGAACCTCGAAGTCCTGCCAGGATCTGGTATCTTATTTACGAGGTTTAACTCTTAGGGTTGGGTTTTTTTTCACGCCTACGTTCTTTTGGTTGTTTTATTTTTTTCGGCCTTGGGTCCCTTCCGTATCTGAATCCCTCCTTAGTTGACCATGCCATATCTGTAGTTGGTATGCGGCGACATTGAGGTTAGTCAGAGAGTAATTCATTCCTAGCACACTATTAGCTTAAAGGACAGAGATGAGATCGGGTAAACCTCGTTGAAGATCAATAACACTGCGGCCGGGGGCTACCTCTTTGGCAGCGATAATCCTTTTCGACCGTGCGGCGGCTTCCACTGAATTAACGTGCCATGAAATACATTTGAAGAGTCCGCTTTCCCAACGGGTGACGACGAAAGGGTATTCTGGATATTGTGAAAGTTAAAATCCAGAAATTCTTGAAACATATGTTGCACAGGCCACAAGTTGGATTATATTCGCCACTGTTGCTGTTCTAAAGATTATTTCTGTTGAATATCGAGCCTCACTGAATATCATGCGCTGGGGCTACTGGAAAGCCCTAAATGCACTAAAGGAAAGAAAAATCCATAACGAATAGATTCCGTATTGAAAACCAAGTAGCACTATAACATCAAAGAAACCTGGCATTGTAACCTTTCCAGGCGCGCCGACTTACAAAAAATATTGGGGGGGCTCTAACCGGGGATCTTGCCCTGGGAAATTTTATAAGTACTGAGTTTTAAGTTTTTTAAGCATTTTAGAAGAGCCGTATGATCAACATTAGAACACTGATAACTCGAATCTCGATATCTGAACACTCCGGGGAAAATCGACAAGCCTGACATATTATTTCCTCACACCCATAACGAATTTTTGAGGGGGTTCGGGACCCTTCAGGCCCCATGGAGTCGGCGCCACTGCATAATGTAACTTAATTAATTTCTTGAATTATTGGGGGGGCTCCGCCCCCCCAAACGAATTATTGAGGGGGCTCGAGCCCCCTCAGGCCCCATGGAGTCGGCGCCTATGAACCTTTCCTCGGAATACACCTCGCGCTCGCAATAATACTCGGCGTGCCACCTGGTCGGTCTGGCGGCGGCGGTCGCGGCAGCGCATTGCACCGTTCAACATAAAATCATCTTGAGGCCAAAGTCGCAAATAATTGCAAGATTTTTCTATTCCTATAGACTTTATAGACTATATGCTTTCAATTCACGTCAAAATCTCCGGGGTGCTCGGAGGTGCCCAAAACGATATTGCTATTTATATTTAAAAATTCAAGTAAAAATAGCATAAAGTTAAAAAAAATTTATTTCCAACTATTCAACTATGGGAATAAAAGAAATCACCAGTAATTGTACGCGAAGGTACCAATTTTTTATCTGTATTTTTTTTAAGTTCATAAATTATCTGAAACCTTCTTTTTATGAAGGTGAAATTTTAAAAAAATGAGTGATATTACACGTCAGGCGTTTTTATCCCGGAGGACTCATGTTTGTCCAGTTCTACAAATTACAATGAGCCACGAAATAGTCGTAACTAGCCTACCGTCCGGCCGCCGAGAGTTGTCCGTTGACAGTTAGAGGGGGTAGGGGGCAAGGTTGCCGAGTAAGAAAGGGAAACGCCCACATCACACGTAAACAAAAGGGTTCCGTGAAGAAAGGAGCCAGAAGGGACGACGAGCGTGAAGGACCCAAAGGAAGAATCCTTTGTTTTGGCGATTCACAGAAAGGGCTTGTTTTGGTTGTTCAGGCTTGTTTCAGTGCTTCATATGCACGTGACAACGTTGTATGACTAGGCGAGGGTATGAGGTGCGTTTGGGGGACAGCGATTGGCTGTAAACCGTGCTGGCCCAGGGTTATTTACCCCTCTTTTTAAAGAGCCATCGGGCAACTCTCGCCGGCTGGACTGTATATCATAGATCATATATTGTAGAATACGAATAGTACTTTCAAAAATTCCTCCAAAAAAGTTGAAAAAATGACTTTCGACCAACTTTTTCCGATTTTGAACCACTGTGCGGCGTCTCACAGAGTTAAAGCGAGGATTACACACACGAGTTAACTCGTAGTCGATCGATTTATATTGAATCGAATGTGAGTTTCGACTCCACTTGGATTCACTGTTGTGTCTACACGTCTAGCGCTGTCGATTGCACGTTATCGCAAGTGAAGTCTTGTCGTTGGCGGTATTTTTGTATCAAGCATATAACCAATTATTCGTTTGAGGCGATGTCTATTGACCGAAGGAGAGTCGCGCTGTTATAGAAGAAATTTACGGAGTGTCGTCGATTATATAGCGATTGTTTCAAGAAATATATGAATATTGCGGGGGAGCATATACGGATTCAACGGGCATTGGCTAGATATATAAAATAAAGACGCCGATTTCATCAGGAAAGAAGGAGTATATAGGATACGTGTAATCCGTTCGCATACGATGATGGATATTTTCATTAAATATTTCCACGCGTCAAAAGAAGCTGTTACTTAATTCGTAAATAGATATAGTGGATGAACTAAAAGTTCGCTTGTAGTTAAAAAGTTAGAAATACTTTTTTAATGGATGCTCCATGTTAAAGTGAACGGAAGAACGGGCTTTTATTTGCTTTCTGTGCTAAATTTGCTAGCATATTTCTTACTTATTTGTTTCGAAAAGCTGTATGTAGCTAGAAATATCCGCTATTGAATTTTTTTATATTTTTAGATTCTCGTAGCATTACGGTTCATGAGGGAGAAACATAGGGCAACACATTTTTTTTGGCAGTTAGGCAATCTTCAGTAAGTCGATGCGTAAAGGACAAATGTCGTCCATAAATCAAGGGAAGAATGATAGTCCAAAATTTCCAATTGGAAGGAGAGAAAGGGGGTTAGAACTACAATAGGATGTCATGACATGCATGTTCTAACTCTATCCATTACATGTACAATTCACGAATATTTTAATACTGTAGGGTAAAAATCGTGTACAAATTTCTTCTGCTTCTTCTCGCCCGTGATTTGCGTTCCTTGTGGAGGAAGAATTAATCTTCCTTTCATTCGCTTGTTTCATGTCTTGAGTATTCGGTGAGGAGTTTACAATAAATGGCTGTGAGAAAGAGGATTCAATTTTTACTTACAGTAATATGCATAACTATGAAACCAATGGAGTCCACTAATCCAAGAGATTTCTATTTGTGTATCAGAGTGATGTGATTTACTCTATCACACGCTTTAGAAATGTCAGTATAGAGGACATCAATTTGACAACCATCCTCAAGTGATTGGATTAAATAGTAAAAACCAAAGGCATTCATGCCTTTGATATTCCTCGATAAACTTTATGGTGTCTGCCTCGGTAAACGGTCCCCTCGGGGAACTCAAATTCCCTCCTCTTGCGTACACGCTTACACTTCTCTCAACGTTCTCCATTTTTAAACAGCGATCCACTGCTGTCGGACCAGTGCGATTTTTTCGATCTAATCGAGAACCCTCGGATAGCTACTAGGATGGCGGCTACCTCGTCCGAGCATCGAGAACCACAGCAATCGATAGTGAACTCGGCCGGAAGTTGATATGATACACGTCCGAGTCGGCTAGTACCAACGAGTCGACTCGTACGTGTAATCCCCGCTTAAAAGAGCGAGAATCGATTGCTACTTGAAACGAGTGCGCGGGCCGGATGAAAGCCCTCCGCGAGCCGTATTTTGGAGACCCCTGGTACATGTCAACAAGATATCTAGCTATAAACTATGATGCTTGGCAGCGGTTGACTATTTCTTTTATCATACACGAAGCTGCATGCAGAAGCCACTATCATGGTACGTGCTCAGCATAGACCATGGTTACGATAACTTACATTTTTCCGTCATTCCCCATCCAGCCACGGTGGTGTTGAGTCCCAATTTAGTGTCATCAATTTTCAAACTGAGGTCCCCAATCGGTAAGCACACTGGAGCAATGTAATCTGGAATATAATTCACACAAATTTCAGTATATGTGAAGCAATTCAGATAATGCGTTATAACTTGCTAAGGAAAACACTGGTTTCTTAATTAAAGGAAAAGGAAATATTTTCGGGAAATATTTCTTAGGAAGATCCTAAAAAAGATCAAGAGAAAGTTTCACATGACGGTAGGCGAATGTGGACTACCGAACCAAGACGGAAGCGAAATGAATACTTGAAGGAATTTCCCATAAAGTCTATATTACTATAGAAGGCTCCTCTAGGAAGCAATAGCAGTCCTAATGTGATCCAGGTCTCCGCGCATAAAATCGCTCTCCAACTTCATCTGCATAATACCCTGCAAGCCGCCTAAAAGGCGTGTGGCAGGGGGTGTTAGGACACCAGCCGTTTACAGCTAAAAAAAAAAAAGAAAATGAAGTGTTCTAACGAAGTTGAGACTAGCGTTTATTAAAGTCCTTTATGGTTCGGGGGAAAAACGAATTCCCATATCTATCCGTTCGGCAAAACATCTCTCTTAATTTATCGCTTCCATCGGACCTGGAAACATAGTGCGTCTCTACTATTATTCTCCAAGTCCCTCTTAAAGATATCCATTCTCAATTGTTCAAACAATCTAAGCATAGCGCGCAGCCTCCGAGCCTCCAGCGGCTCCCAGCCTCATTTTCTTAACATCTGGGTAACAGTGGCGCCGACTCCATGGGGCCAGAGGGGGCCCGAGCCCCCTCAAAAATTCGTTATGGGTGTGAGGAAAAAATGTATCAGCCTTGTCGATTTTCCCCGGAGTGTTCAGATATCGAGATTCGAGTTATTAGGGTTCTAACGTTGTACATATGACTCTTCTAAAATGCTTAAAAAAACTCACTACTTATAAAATTTCCGGGGGGAATATCCCCGGTTCGGGCCCCCCCAATATTTTTTTAAGTCGGCGCGCCTGCTGGGTAACACTGTCTGTACGCCCGTAGCAGTTTTTGACGAAACGCGCAGCCTTCCTTTGTATTTTATTCAGTTCGCGGACTAAGTCTTTCTGCACCAGATTCCATACACTCGCTGCATATTCAAGGTGCAGTCGGAAGAGAGCGAAATGGCACCTTAATTTTACTTTCTCAACCGAAAATCTTCCCACCATACGCTTGACGAATCCTAATTTATTCAGGGCTATTCCGCAAATATTCTTTATATGTGTTCCCCACGTGATGTTCGAGGTTATCGTAACTCCCAGGTACTTCACTTCGTCTGTTGCCTTTATGTTAATGCCATCCACTGCATAAACATGGTTAGAGTTGGACGAATTCCGCAAGAAATGTACCGCCATGCATTTGCTCAGATTAAGTTCGAGTCCCCACTCTTTTCTCCACAAATGAACGTTGTTTATAGTATAAATATAGATTTAACCTGACGGATAATAATTGTACTGATAGGTTTATTCGTGGGATAGCAATTATTTTAACACTGAATAATTTCAGTTTCGAAAGTAGCATTTTTGTGTGAAATCAATGGTTGGCGAGGTTACTTGGTGGAATCTTGACATGATAGATAAAAATTAAACTTTGTTGTATTCAACACAGATTTATGAAAAGATTCAACCGCTTTCAACCTTTGCTGGTAATTGCAAAGAGGTGAAAAAAGCCTTTTTAACCTCATGATAATTAATCTTTTACCCAAAAAAACTTTTTCACCTCTTTAATAATGACCTGGAAAGGTTGAAACCAGTCGAGTTTTTAAAATAATTTTGTGTGGAATACAACAAAGTTTAATTTTTATCTATCACTTATCATTTTTCAGAGAAAATTTAAGATGAGCTGAAGATGAGTGTTCATTGTGTGACACAATG